>NW_026712133.1:12771005-13371005 GCF_030504385.1 Musca domestica | reverse complement strand
GATGATATTATTCCTGACGATTTACATGCCATATGGGAAAGGTGGAGAGGTCAGATGAAAAATGTTGCCAAATTTAGCGTCCCTAGACATTATTTTCAAACAGGTTTGCCAACATCACTACAGCTTCATATCTTTGTTGATGCCAGTGAGGATGCCTTTGCTGCAGTGGCATATTGGAGGTACATTTCGAATGAGTACACTGATACCAGCTTCATCACTTCTAAAATTAAATGTGCACCTCTGAAAAAAGTTACGATTCCGCGTCTGGAGCTACAAGCTGCCGTTTTGGGAACTAGATTAATGCAGACTATTATGTCATCTCATATTTTGACCCCAGAAAAGATTGTTTTGTGGAGTGACTCCACAACAGTGTTACGATGGATAGCCAGCAGCCACAGACAATATAAACAGTACGTCGCCCATCGAATTTCTGAAATATTGTCATCAACAAAAATAGAGAATTGGAGATGGGTTCCAACAAGTGAAAATGTAGCCGATGAAGGCACCAGGTCATTCAACAATATTGACTTTTCCATGTCGTCCCGATGGTTAAGAGGTCCTGCTTTCTTGAGAATGACTGAACATGACTGGCCTACTAGAGTAATTGACACCACCTGTGCTAATGATATTGAGGAAAATCATCCGAAAACATCATTATTGATTGTTGAGAATGATTTTATTGATTTTAACCGGTTTTCGTCATTTACAAGAATAATAAGGTCGACTTGTTGGATTATTCGTTTTGTGAAAAGATGCCGAAATATTTTTGACGATTCGGAACAGTATGGTCTCACGTCCCGTGAATTAAATTGCGCCGAAGAAATATTATGCCGCCTAGTACAAAGAGAAAGGTTTTCTGCCGAGTTAAGTTGCATTGAAAAAGGGCAGCCAGTTTCAAAGAACAGTAGTTTGATTAGTTTATCTCCCTATATTGATGGTAATGGTCTTTTAAGAGTATATGGAAGAATAGATGCTGCCAGCTACCTATCATACAACGTGAAAAGGCCAATAATATTGCCTAAAAATCATCAGTTTACGAAACTTTTAGTCATGCATCATCATCGCCAGATGATGCACCAAAATCACGAGGCTACGGTGTGTGAAATTCGAAAAAAGTATTGGATACCACAAGTACGTTCTTTGTTGAAGACAGTAGTTGCCGAGTGTTTTTTATGCCGATCTAGAAAATGTTTACCACGATTGCCCATCATGGGGCAGCTGCCATTAGACCGCCTTGATCCTAATATTCCGCCGTTCAAATATACAGGACTTGATTATTTTGGACCAATTACTGTAACAATTGGAAGGAGATCCGAGAAAAGGTGGGTAGCATTGTTTACATGCTTAACAATACGTGCTATACATCTGGAATTAGCGCATGACTTGTCAACGGATTCGTGTATCATTGCCATAAGGAATTTCATTAATCGTAGAGGTGTTCCAACCAGGATTCGTTCCGATAACGGGACAAATTTTATTGGGGCCAACGAGGAGTCTAAAAGATTCACCGAAGCCTTTGATGCTAATAGAATCCAGAGTGAGTTATCCAAGAGAGGAATTGAATGGATTTTTAATTGTCCGGCTAATCCTTCGGAAGGTGGCGCTTGGGAAAGAATGGTACAGTGTGTGAAAAAAGTTTTGCGGCATACACTGAAAGAAATCTCACCTCGAGAACATGTACTACAGTCTCTTTTAATCGAAGCAGAGAATATAGTGAATTCCCGCCCACTAACTCACTTGCCAATAAGTCCTGATGAGGAGGAACCACTTACTCCTAACCATTTTTTAATTGGCTCGGGAAATGTTGCACCTACCCCGCCAGTGAATGAACCCGACGGGAAGCTTTTTTCCCTGAAAAAACAATGGAGAGTTCTGAGGTGTCTTCGAGATAGATTTTGGAAGCGGTGGATTGCAGAATACTTACCCACTCTCACCAGGAGAGTTAAGTGGTGTGAATATACTCAACCAATCAGTGCTGGAAATGTGGTTTTCATCTGCGACCCAAATGTTCCAAGGAGTCAATGGCGGAGAGGTTTGGTCACTTGTGTCTACACGGGTACGGATGGTGTGCCAAGAAGAGCTGATGTGAAGACTTCGTCCGGAGTACTGCAACGTCCGGTATCCAAGTTAGCTGTTTTGGACATAGAAATTAGTGAAGCTGATCGCTCCACGGGGGTGGGGGTGTTGTAGATCAGGCCTATTATTTGATGTTATCGATAATTGTTATTTTGATTCTATCGATTATTATTTGCATTGTCACTTTGTATTGAATTACCGCAGTTTGCTGATTCCTCTTTCTTTGCATATTTGTGCTTATCGTTGCTGAGCGCAATTAGCTCATTTTAAATTTGATATTCGTTGAAGAAGGAGGCGCAAAACTGCGGTAAGTGTCCGTCATTTATATTTGTATTTTTTGGTAAATTAACAGTTATGTTTTCGTAGAAATAAACGCAGCAACAATATAAACGTGTTTTATTGTCCGTTTAACGCAAGCCTCCTGCCCTTCTAGCCGCAGTCAGCAACAATGACAAACGCATCCAATTACAAAAAGACTTGGAACTGACAATTTTAATATTGCTTGCACACCTTTGTATTTCAACATCATCACTGAGCAATTATCAGCCGTAAACCCGATCATTTTCTCCAGTGGTATTTTGCATCCGTTTAAAACTTCAATTATTTTGTCAGTAATGCCTTTGCCGGTTGCCTCCACAATATGTTCTAGTGATAGGAATCTATCTTGACACTTTCCATCAAAAGTTCTTACAATAATCGTCAAATGTTTGGACACAGTACAGTCAGTGCTGTCGTTGATAACAATTAGTAATAATTTGCATTGCAAAATTTGCTTATAGCTTTAGTATTTTCTGGTCACTGATATCCATACATTTGCAATGATAACCGAAGTTAGTGCCAATGGTGTCGTAAGAATGTGTATGAAATATTGAAAATTAGTAATCGTCGATATACACTAATTGCATTATAATGGAGACAACTTAAGTGAAATGGTACTGAATTTCCCGCGGTAGTACTTAGGTACTGTTTGTAGTGAAATGGTACTGAAAAAAGTACCATTGTACTGAATTTTCCATCCCTGGTGTGGCCCCGTATGGAATTTCAAAGTTCTAGTATTTGAGTAAAAGTTCTACCAACTCAATCCTGAAGAGCTGCTAATTTTTATGGCAGTCCTAAGAAAAAGTAGACATTTTTTCCAAAGAAAAAAATATTAAATTTCTTTCCCGGATAAAATTGGAATACTCTCCCAGAGAAAATTAAAGCCCTTAGAGTGGAATTTCCGTTACCAAAAATAATGTCAAACGCCATTAGGGTTGAAGGATAGTGGCAAATTTTTGAATGCTCCCTATTGTACAATTTTTTTGTTTGTGTTGTTATCTTAAATGCTCAATTGGGGACATTATGGAAATATCATTAGCCAACCATCGAAAGCAGAGCAGCATCATCATAATTATTTTTATAGCCATGACATTTTGTTTTATCACTTTTGTGCAAAATTGTGTTTCGCTCCCTATATTCAAAGAAGCGGATAAAAGAAATTATTAAAATAACTCAAACTCAACGAGAGAGGAAGAATATCGCGGCAACACTTTAGTGCGGATAGCGGGAGTGGGAGAGGTACTACAGATTCCATGTGGCTACCACTTCGCCACACCACACAATTAATTATTCAATGTCATTCAAGTGCACAATCAACCACTTGTTCATGACGGTGACGACTATGACGACGACGTTGATGGTGATGATGATGAAGATGATGTTTGGCTTATTTTTGTTTCTTTGCAAACATTTTCGCATTTTACTATAATTTTTGTTTTCATTTTTTTCTCGTGCTTGTACAAAATTTGCAATTTTTCAATTGTTTGCTATAGCTCTCTTTTTAATTTTTTCTTGCCGCTGATGTTTTGTTTTTTTTTTTTTGTTTGCTACTTTTTATTAAAATTTTTATTTTTATTTCTGTAATTTAATTCGCTGTCATTTTTTTTCTTTTTGCGCGGCACCCAACCACTACTGCCAAACACTCGTTGTCATTGTCTTTTCGGTTTCGGTGCCGTTTATCTTTTGTTTGCCATTTTAGGTAGTTTATTATCTTTTGTTTATTAATTTAATGGATTTTCTATGACTATTTTTCTCTGTTTGGTTTTTTTCTTTGCGACAATCTACTGTTTATTGCAGCCTACAGCGATAACATCTAGCGTTTGGGTTAAAATATTTGCATGACAGCAGACGTTATAGCTGTCAACGTAGTGCAATACAGAACCAAATGGAGGACTTTCTTCGGGAATTATAGTGGCTACAAGACAGAAAGACATATGGGCGCCGCTTAATCGACTTTAAATAAAACTGATTTTATCCAAGGAGAGCTAGGGTAAAGTACCTTAAGGTGTGATTTTTTAAGAGCTATGATAATGTTTTTTGAAAAAGAAAAAATTATAAGTCCACATAATTAAGTGTTTGCCGTGTGGTTTAGCGTGCTGTGTGGCACCGTCTTGTTGAAACCACATGCCATGCAAGCTCTTGCATATTGGGCAAAAAAGTTGGATATCAACTCTCGGTAGAGCTCACAATTTTCAGTTCGCAGCATCTTTGAAGAAGTATTGTCCAAAAATGCCACCAGTCCATCAACTGCACAAAACTATGACTTTTTATACCCTTTACCATTCTAGAGGGTATATTAGCTTTGCCACTCCTCGAAATATTCACAATAGACCCTACAAAGCATATATATTCCTGATCAGCGTGAAATTCTAAGACGAATTTTCGAACGAATTGAGATAGAAGGCTAAAATTTTGCCTACATGCATAGTTTACCAGTAGGCAGGTTAATTTGTAAATGGGCCATGTCGTTCCACATTTTCGTATAGCCCCCATATATCGGTACCTCCCGATGTTCGGTATTTTCATGATTTTAGCCACATTATTTACCGGAATTATTTCAAATCTCATATTTGAAGGCCATAATGGGTACTACAGCCTATGACAAAAATTTTTTAATGCAGGTCCACGTTTTCGTTATTTGCCGAAATTCGGTATTTGGATGATTTCAGCAACATTATTCACCGGAATTGTTTCAAATTTCGTATTAGAAGATCTTAATGGGTACCACAACTTATGGCAAACATTTTTGTACGCAGGTCAACGTCTTCGTACAGCCCCCATATAACGGTACCTTCCGATTTTCGGTATTTTGATGATTTTAGCGACATGATTTACCGGAATTGTTTCAAATTTGGTATTTAAAGTTCGAAATGGATACTACACCCTAAAACAGAAAATTGTCTGTGCAAGTCCACGTCTTCGTATAGCCCCCATATAACGGTACCTCCCGATATTCGGTATTTTGATGATTTCAGCAACATTATTCACCGGAATTGTTTCAAATTTCGTATTTGAAGTTCGTAATGTGTACTACAGCCTATACCAAAAATTTTTCAATGCAGGCCACGTCTTCGTATAGCCACCATATAATGGTACCTCCCAATATTATGTATTTTGGTTATTTTAACAACATTATAGACCACTATTGTTTCGTATTGGAAGATCTTAATGGGTACTACAACTTATGGCAAAAATTTTTGTAGGCAGGTCAACGTCTTCGTATAGCCCCCCTTTAACGGTAACTCCCGATATTCGGTATTTTCATGATTTAAGCGACATTATTCACAGGAACTGTTTCAAATATCGTTTTTGAGGTTCGTTGTGGGTACTTCAGCCTATGACAAAAAAAAAAAAAAATTCATAAGCAGGTACAGGTCTTCCTATAATATATAACGGTTTTCATTTAAGTGGTAGTTTTCGGAAATTTTTCAAGTTCCTTCCAAATTAAAAGTTTGGCCCGGCCTTAGCTGCTTTTTTACTTGTTCTGGATGCATTTGTAACTTTTGCAAGCTTCTGGCTTACCTTCACTCCAACATCGAAAATTAGCTCCGCAGGGCACTCACTTTGATAATAATGGTTGAATGATGATTTCCAAACGATGTTCGTTGTAAGATGATTCATGGGTATGTTATAGACCAAACTGAAGATGTTTGACAGTGAAACAAAACAATAAATGTGAATATTATCCAGTTTTACATTGTAAACTAGCAAGTTCCCGCCACCTTACAATTTCAGACTATTTCGGCCAGTTCATTTTAGTATTCCAAATTCACAATTTTGTCATGATTTCTTGGACAAAATTTCCAAATAAAAATTCATACATTGTACTAACTTTTCAGCTGCACCAGTTCGATAATAATATGAATAAATTCAAATTCCTCCTTTATCAAAAAGGACAAACGAAAAATGATTACTTTTTGTGCCAAAAAAACTCTCAAATTATTTCGTTTCGAAGTTTAACGAAAATTATATTTCTCAAACCCCTGCACTATGTTCCCACATCCAATTTTTCTGGCCAAAACTACTACAACGTCTTTTCATAATAAAAATTGGTCCCCATCAATATATCTAAATCATAGACACCCACACCCATATGAAATCTCAGAATTTCAGCTCTCCACTACTAAATTCAGTACTATTTAGCACTTTTCGTACAATTAAAGCACACATTTTCAAAACAATCTCCATATCTCAATCTCAGATACCAACAGTGATCCAAATATCAAATTTTAGGATTTCAGCTATATTATTATTATTATACTATTTAGTGCAATTATAGAACGCTTATCCAAAACCAACTCCTTCTCTACCACAGACGCCCACATTAAGTTTCAAATTTTTCAAATTTCATACTTCCAACAAAGACCTCAATATCAAATTTTCAATATCAAATACCTTCACTCAATTTAGTACCACTTGGTACATTTCGAACAATTATAGTACTCATTTCCAAAACCACCCCGTATCTTAACCACGGACAACAACAATGACATCTCTATTCCTTCACCCAATATCAAATTTAGCACTTTCCGTATAAATATTGTACATATTTCCAAAATCGCCTCTATATCTCAATTTCAGATACCAACAGAGACCTCAATATCAAATATGAAGGTTCAAACCCAATACCAAATTTAGTACCATTTAATAATTTTCGTACGAATATATTACGTATTTCCGGGCCACCGCCAAATCTCAAACACAGATGCCATCAGTAATCTAAATATCAAATTTCAGAATTTTATCTCAATACCTTCACCCAATACCAAATATAGTACAATTTAGTACTTTTCCTACCATTCTACTAGTACACATTTCCGAAAGCACCTCCATGTGTCCAGACTACACATGAACTGGGATCCTAATACCAAATTTCACATTACAATCACCATCTGTATACCAAATTGTACCAAATATTATACTAATTAGTACTTTTCGTGCATTTGTAGTACATATTTTAAAAACCACCTACAACATTTTAAAATTTCAACTTCATCCGTTCAGCTCAAATTAAACAGTTCCAAATTAGTACAGTTCGCACGCTTAGTACACATTTCCAAAACCACCTGTATATATCAAATTTACTTTCAAACCTTGGTTCTCATACCAAATTTCAAGTTTTTCGATCTATACGTTCTCATAATACCAAATGGTACAATTTTAGAAGTTTAGTACCATTTTAGAACCTTAAAGTTTGAAAAGTTTCAAACACCCTTTGGTACATCTATCGTGCACTCCATCAGTGCTTTTCATTCCAAATTTCAGAATTCTTGCTCATTCCGTTTGTACATTACATTTTTGGTACTTTTAAGGGTACGAAAAGTACGAATTTCGTAATACAACCAGTTTGTCTCTTTAAATATACTCTCTTACCTCTCATAAAACAATAAACATAATTTAACAAGTTTTGGCATTTTTTTATTTTTAATTTAATCAAACATTTTTTTACATATAAGTTTTGTCTAATTGCTGGCTTAATACCCAAATTGTTTTCTAACTAATCTGCCAATATTTGCCTTCAATTAAATCAATTTAAACCTTTCTATCTGTCTATTATTTTTTCATATCATCCTCTGGCTTATGGAGGAGCAGATTAGATCCTTTTGTTAAATAAAACAGCAAAGTCGTATTAGTTTTGTTGTTCCATTTGTTTTGTGGGGTTTTTAAATCATTTGCATATTTAAAAGTTCGACATCAAAACCAGATGCAAATCAATACACATCAATATGTATGTATCTGGGCATGTGGAAAATGCACTCTACGACATTGGCCATCGGTAACCACAACAAACAACAGAGAACAGAGAAAAAGTCAATGTAGTTGCCGCACAAGGCCAATGGACAAACTAATAATAATAATGCTAACGGAGTATGGAAGCTTTCGGAGTTCGTTACAGAGAAAGAAATAAGGGTTATTATCTATACTTTAGGTAGACATATCTGTAGAAGTGGATGGATTCTCAGATTTGATCTTAAAACCCATTGATGCTCCCAAAAAAGATTGAGGTACACTACGAAATATTCTTCGGAGATCCCATAAATCTATATACATATACATAATAAAAAGGTAAAATAACCGACTGCCTGACCTAGAATCAACGCCCAGAAGCACGAGGGTAAGTCTTGATGCGTGTTATGCCTGTTTTTTTGGAAATTTGTACAAAGAGGATAAAGGGTAAGAAGGACCCAAAATTGAATACTTGGTGTTAGGCAAAGGAATGGGCTAAAATTTTGAAATTTGGAATTAGAGTCACTGATGGTGCAGGATAGATGTACCAAAAGGGTTTTGGAAATTCAAACTTTAATGTTACGAAAAGTGATAGAATGGTACTAAACTTCTGAAATGGTAGCTTTTGGTATTATGTGATCGGATAGAGCAAAAATATTTAAATTTGGTATGAGAATCAATGTTGGGATGTAAGTTTTATATAAGAAGGTAATTTTGGAAATGTGTACTAAGTGTGCGAACTGTACGAAATGGTACTAAATTTGGAACAGTTTGGTATAGGGTGAAGCTGGAATTCAGAAATTTTGTACTAGGGTCTTTGTTGGTGGTTGGTTTGTGATAAATAGGTGGCTTTGGAAATGTGTACAACAAGTGCACAAAAAGTACTAAATAGCTCTATATTTGGTGCAATTTGGTATCGCGTAAATAGTGCTTGAAATCTGAAAATCGATTTAGATGTGTAGCCTTAACATATGGAGCTGGTTTCAGAAATGTGTACTATAATTGTACGAAAAGTACAAAATGGTACTTAATTTTATCTTGGTTGATAGGATAGAAAAAACAATTCTGAAGTTTGATATTTAGACTTACTGATGGTATTTGTGTTCGAGATTTTGGTGGTGATTTGTAAACGTGTACTATAATTGTACGAAAAGTCTTAAATGGTACTATATTTTGTATTGGGTGAAGGGATGTAGAGAAAAATATTAAATAGTACTAAATTTGATATTGGGTAAAGGAATTGAGCTCAAATTCTGAAATGCCATGTAGATGTCACTGTTAGTGTCTGGGGTTGATATATGGAATTAGTTTTGGAAATGCATTCTACAAATTTTCGAAAAGTACTAGGTGGTACTATCCTGAAATTTATATTGAGGCCACTGTTGGTGTTTGGAATTTAAATATAGAGGTGGTTTTAGAAATATGTACTATAATTGTACGAAATGGTACCAAATTTGGTATGGAGTGAAGGGATGGAGTTGGAATCCCGAAATTTGATATTAAGTTTCCTGTTGGTATTTAGATTTGAAATATGGAGGTAGTTTTGGAAATGGGTACTATAATTGTACGACAAGTACTAAAATGTACTAAATTTGGTCTTCTTGAAGAGATAGGGATAAAATTCTGAAACTTTACATTTAGATTAGTGATGGTATCTGTGTTTGAGATTTGGCGGTGGTTTAAAAATTACTAAATTTGGTATTTGGTGAAAGGATCGGAATTGAGATTTGGATATGGTTTTTTGGAAATGTGTGCTTTAACGAAAGGTACTAAATGATACTGTATTTGGTATTGGGTAAAGGGACAGGGCTGGAATCGGAAAAGTTCATATTAATGTGTCTATTTGACATTTCAGGATGAGGTATGGAGATTGTTTTCAAAAAGCGTACTTTAACTCTACGAAGAGTTCTAAATTGTACTAAATTTGGTATACATGTGTAGCCTGGGTAGAGGTGGTTTCGGGAATGTGTACAATAAAAAAAAAACACCAATATCCTCCTTAATAAACTTCAAAATGAAAAATGTTAAATACTGTTCTGTTGTAAAAGGTAGACATTATCCTGTAATTCTTTCCAAATTATGAGATCTTATATGAATCTTAATCCGAAAGGGAGGGAACTTGTTTTAGGTTTTGGAATGTAAATTTTCAAAACGCCGGTACATGTGTCTGCTCTTATAAGCTCCACTTTCACAATCTACTGAGTTTTTCGTTAATTTTGAAAAAAAATCAATTATGTTGCAGAGGGTAAATGTTAAACTCTCCTTAATTTTACCTCAAAATATCATATTTCCAAAAAAAAAAAAAAAAAAAAAAAAAAATAGATCCTATTCTAATGTACTGCCTTCAAAACCTGCTTAAATTTCCTTCTGTGTATCTGAGTTTTTGTATCGTAAATATCACAACAATAACATAATCGACAACACAAACACACCTACCCAATCTACTCCCAAATAAAGTCATCATTTCTCGAAAAGAAAATACAAGAGCCATCAACAGAGAGCCATAAACCAACCCAAAACATTTGGCAACTGTCCATGTGGAAATTGAAAATATCCTATAAAAACCTCAATATTATTATCTATTCATTGTGAATGAAAATGAGAAATGTTTCTTCGCTTCGTCTCGTATTGAAGCCACATAATCCGAAAACAACAAGGACGACGACAACGGCAAACTTGAGTAGGATCAAAAAAAAAGTATTTGCTCTCAAAATCTAAATCGTGAAAATCCTTCAAATGACAGTAAAAATCGTCATTGAAAGTTGCAGACAATTGTTGATTTTAGGGGGTGGCCAAGGCCTAAAGAGAAGAGATGAGTGGGTGGGTGTGGTAAGATACCAGCTACCATCAAAGGTCACACAAGGATATGATTTAGGACATCATCAACATCATCATCAACGTGTAATTTATTATTGCTGCAGAACACACATAAGCTCTGTTCTCGAAGGTCACTCAAGGATATAATTTGGAACATCATCTTCATCTCTATCCACATCATCATCATCGTATTTGATATTTGTAATTCGAAATGACAGATGTAGGCTGACCTTCTTTAGCCAGTAAATTGTAAGATTTGACAAAGTATTGAATTGTCAGTCAGCCATAGATTTATTTGTGGGAATTACTTTTTTGTGTGGTTTCCGTTGTTTGGACAAATTGTTTTATTTGTCGGCAAGTAATATTTCAAAGATATTTGGGAAAACAAAATTTCGTTGTAATGAGATGTGGCAGAAACAGGTGGACTTTTCAAAAATTTAATTGATTAAAAATCTTGTCAAAATCGTCACTCAGTGTACCATCATATGATTTTACTGACGAAACTAAAAAAATATATGTTTCTTATTAAATTGTTTTTAAAATTGAAAGTCATATCAAAAAGAAGTGAGGCTTAAATAATGCTGCGTATTAAGGCTTTAGAGGAGAGGTTTAAATTTGAAATAGATCAAAGCTAACCTCTAAATCGATTTCCACTAAACTGGACTGGACTGGACTCGAACCAAATATCATAGCTATACTTTCAGAATATTAAAATTAAAAATATGTATATATGCTTCTTTGAGTTTTTATTTACATCAAATTAGAGAGAAATATATAGGAGATATATCCAAATCTGAATCAATCTCGACAAAAGTTGGCAAATGTATTTTTAAGCTGTATCTGGTATAAAATGTCATTGTTGTTGAGTGCATATTACGAATGTGAGGAGCTTAAACACCAAATCGGATGAAAAATATACAGGGTGAGATAAAAAAACTGGAACCAACTTCAGACTGCTGTCACTCTAAGACACTCGTCCGACACCTATTAAAATTATCCCAGTGACAGCTCATTATATTGTTTACAAAACCATTTTTGTGAGAATTTTCCAGCAAAAAAAAATTATTCATGATGGAATTCAAGCGTGATAGTGTGATTTCTTAATGTTTGGCTGGAAAACCACAAGTGGCTATTATTAGAGCACTCCAGCATTTAAATGTGAATAAATCGTTTGTGTCTCGTACCAGCGTAGCGTAGTTCGACGTCAAGGAAGTGGAAGTGGAAGAAGACAGCAACATTAGCAGAAATTGTTCGAAAAGTAAAGAAGCGACTTGATCGAAATTCGCGTAGCATTGGCCAAAAAATGGCTCGTGAGCTGAACATATCGCAATATTCCATTCGACAAATATTGAAAAATGAGCTCGGGGTAAAACCATTGCAATTCCAAAAAGTGCAAGAACTTACACCGCAACAGAAAGAAAATAGACTCAAAAGAGCTAAACAGTTGCTTCGCTTGGTCTAAAGTGACTGTGGCATCAGAATAAATGCCGAATATTATCGCGAAAATATTCTGGAGGGTGTATTGAAGCCTTGGGCACTCAAACATTTTGGCCGCAGACCTTGGACATTCCAACAAGACTCAGCACCATCGCACTCAGCACACGCCACCAAAGAATGGTTACAAAATGAGGATCCTTGCTTCATTTCCAGCGCACAATGGCCACCAAAATCACCGGATACCAATCCGTAGGATCATTGTGTCTGGAGTATTTTGGAAAGCAAGGTTGTCACTAAAAAATACCAAAGTGTCGATCACCTCAAGCACAAGCGCTTCGCCGGGAATGGGCCAAAATACCGCAGAGCAACATTCGGGCAGCGTGTGACGGTTTCATTGGCCGGTTGAAGGCCATAATTCGTGGCTAAGGTGACCAATTCGAACAAATCTAAACTAATTCTAAAATTTGATGCTAATTCCGACATTTTTGCTTTCTTTTAATAAAATTAAATAAAAAGCAAGTTTAAAAGCAGTAAGTTCGGTGGGGCCGAACTTTGAATACCCTTTACCATCGGGAAATTTTTAAAAAATAAAATCCTTTAAAAATTCTGTTAAAATTTTAAAAATACCGAATATATCCTTTATTTTGGGGTCTATACGATGTGGACCTACATAGGCATTGTTTGTCATAATCCATTACCATATTCAAATTCGAAACTTTAAATATACGGTGAATAATATAGCTAAAATCATTAAAATATCGTATATAGGGAGGTACCATTATATCGGAGCTGTGCGAAGACCTGGACCAGCACAGACAATTTTCTGTCACAGGCTGTAGCATCCACTACGAACTTCAAATGCGACATCTCAAACAATTTATGTGGGTATGGTACATAAACTCGTCAAAATACCGAATATAGGGAGGTACTGATATATGGGGCCTAAACGAAGACCTGGACCTGCATAGACAATTTTCTGTCACAGACTGTAGTTCCCATTACGAACTCTAAATACGTAATTTGAAACAATTTCGGTTAATAATGGCGCTAAGATCAAACCGAATATCGGGAGGTACCGTTATATGGGGGCTATACGAAGCCGCGGACCTGCACAGACAATTTTCTGTCATAGGCTGTAGTAAAATACCACAAACCACAAATACCACATTTGAAACGATTCCTTGGAAGTGGAGATATAGCATTAGCATTAGAATTGATCGATTACAGATACAGTCTCCAAATTTGGAATGAGTAACGGAATTTAGAACAAAAAAAAATTTGCCCAATTATATTGAAATCTTTTCAGATTTGGATATAGCTCCCATATATATTTTCGGCCGATTTCAAGCATTTGATACACCAAACACGCTTTGTATCCCAAATTTCAATGAAATTTGAAACATGTGATGGATTTTATCTAAAAAAATGATTTCCCAAATATTAAAATCGGTTCAGATTTGGATATAGCTTCCATATACATTTTCGGCCGATTTCGTTCATTTGATGCCTCGAACACGATATGAATGTTTGATTCCAATGAAATTTGGAATGTTTAACGGGATTTGATCCGAAAATAAATTTATCAAATTATATTGAAATCGGTTCAGATTTGGATATAGCTCCCATATACATTTTCGGCCGATTTCATGTATTTGATGCACCAAACACGATATGTATGTCCAATTATAATGAAATTTAAAATAAGTAACGAAATTGGGAGCAAAAATGAATTTGTCAAATTATATTGAAATTGGTTCAGATTTGGATATAGCTCCTATATATCTTTTCGACCGATTTCATGTATTTGATGCACCAAACACGATATGTATGTCCGATTCCAAAGAAATTTGGAATATGTGACGGGATTTTGATAAGAAAATAAATTAGTCAAAATATATAAAAATCGGTTCAGATTTGGATATAGCTCCTATACATATTTTCCGCCGATTTCACATATTTGATGCACAAAACACGATACGTATTTCCGATTCCAATGAAATTCGCCATGAGTGACTAAATTTGGTACAACAATAAATTTGACGAATTATATTCAAATTCGCTCCGATTTTTTCACATATTTGATGTACCCAAAGCGAGAGAGACGAAATCTGGCACCAGAAAAAAATTGCCAAATTATATTGAAATCGGTTGAGGTTTGGGTATAGCTGACATATATATTTCGGCCGACTTCATACATGATATGTGCCAAACACGATATATATGACCGATGAAATTCAGAATGTGTGGCGGAATTCGGTTGCAATAATAAATGTGATAAATTAATTGGAAATTAGTTAAGATTTGGATATAGCTCCCATATATATTCTCGGCCGATTTCACATATTTGACGCACCAATTTCAATGAAATATGAAAGGTATATTATATTTAAATCAGATCAGATTGGGATATGATTTTAATAAGAACCCACATCGCCTTAGGCTAACACTAAAAAACAACACAACAATTGATTTGAAATACGCTTATTACGGCGAAGTATGTTGCTACCTCGAATTCACTAATTGCAAAAGAAATGCCACTCAACTTCAAAAGATTGCAGTTTACTGCACGCTTGGTATTTGCTATGAAATAAATAAATCCGAAGGACAAACCCTTTGTGTATGCATGCCATGTTACTGCTTCTCTAATGGTTTTGTTTATTAACTAACGCATTAAAGTAGTGCAATATTTTTTTTTTTTTAATTTTTAAATTTGTTTTTTTATCCAACATATATTCGTAAATTAAATTTTAAATGCATATAAAATCGAAAGGGGTAGCGAAGCGCACCGGGTTCAGCTAGTATTTATATAATTGTAATTATTCCAAGAAGTTTTAAAAACATACCTGAATATAACTCCACGACACATCTGCGTCAATATGCATTAAGATTATTGTCATTAGCAAGCAGATGCAGTCAGCATTACTAATTCCCATTTATTCTTTTTCTCTTCTTTGTCTTTACAGCAGATTCCTTTTTTGGGTAAACAAAAAGAAGAAAAAGCAATCGGGACATTGATATTCCTTTGAAATTTAAAACCCACACTCCCAGATACCACCAAGTCATTCATTCAGTCGTCATTGGTTGATCGTCGCTGGCCGTCCGCCCCGTCCCACCCTGAGATCACATTCATAGTCGTCTCATCATCATTAGTTGAAATCTACAATCAGAGATTATTGCCGATGCAAAGCGGACAAAATAACTGCCAACTTTAGAGGATATTAAAAGCGCAAGAAGACGCTTAATGCAAAAAAACTACATAACTGAAAAACAAACATTTATTCATATTTGTCTTCTTTTTAAAAAACCTCCCCTCCTGCAATATTACCCCACAAAAACAGCAAACAGCAGACCAAATCAAATAACATCTAAAAGAAGAATGCAACGAATCAACAATGCCTTCTAAAGCTTAAATTACAATAAAAAAGAAGAGAACAACAACTAACTACAACTGGAAACATATCATCATTGCCCGGCCTCAATTATTTACTTTTTACCTGCTCATCAGTCTCTGAGGCTCAGCCAGCTGCAAACATAACGTCAGAAACGCTGCTTACGCTGGCGTCGTCGATATTCGGTCAACGCATCCCTCCATAGCAATTTAACATTCCATAATCTCGTCAAAACTTACGATATTTCCAATTTTATTTAACGGAATTTATCGTTATACGGAATCGGCTGAGACTTGAACATTTCTTTTGCCTAGCCATGCCACAAACCCAATGAACTCTACGCACGCCAATTCTCCGCAAGCAACGTTCCATTTGGCATAGCTTTGCCATGCAGCTGCTAACAGAGGCTAAATTTGTTGTGTTACTCAAAATCTCCACAGCGGAGTGGATCGTAAATCATTGACACAAACCAGGTTGTCGGCTGTGATCGTCGTCGGTGGAATTCCCCGCTAAGCAACAGCAGCATAATCATTATCGACAGTGATACGCTATTACCTACTCACCTAGCGTGCGTGTGTTTGTGGATTTCAATTTAAAATAATTTCAGTTTATATGACGTAGTAGAAACAAAGCTGCAAAATAGCTGCCAGAAAAATCACAATGGATTCCAAAGATGGTATTCTAATGCTGAGAGCGCCGATGAGGCGTAAACGCAACGATGAACAGCTTGTCGATAGGGTGAGTACGAAAATTTATTTTATCTATTATATATTTGGGACTACAAAATATTGTCATAGCAGATATAATTTATACCCTCCACACATAGTATGGAGGGTATATTAAGTTCGTCATTCCTACCGTCATTCGACCTAACAAGGTATATATATTCTTGACCAGCATAAAATGCTAAGACAACTTAGCCCTTTCCGTCCGTCCATCCGTCTGTTGTAATCACGCTAGAGCGAAAACAAATAGAGGTAGAAAGCTAAAATTGCACAGATCAGTCTTTTGCCTTCAGGCAGGTCAAGTTCGAAGTCCACTATATCGTATAGCCTTCAAACAACGGTATTCCCCGATATTCGGTATTTTGTAGCTAAATTTTTTAATAAAATTGCCACAAAAGAGGTTCCTTCCTTCCTTCTGAGTACTATCCCCCCTGGAAGTTTAAAGTCTATATAAGTCCACGATATCGTATGTCCCCTATATTCGGTATTTTGATGATTTTAGCTACATTTTTCAATGCAATTGTCTAAAAATCCATACTAGAAGTTCTTGCTAAGCTCTTTACCCCCTGGATAATATAGGTCCACGATATTGTATATCCCCCATATGACGGCCCCCAATAATCGATATTTTGACAATTTTAGGGACATTATTCATCGGAATTGTATCATGTTTCGTATTTAGAATTCATAATGGGTACTACAGTCTATGACAAAAAATTATGCAGGCCCATGTCTTCGTATATCCCCCCAAATAACGGTACCTTCCAATATTCGGTATTTTGATGATTTTAGCGACATTATTCACCGGATCAAATTTTGTATTTACAGTTCGTAATAGGAACTACAGTCTATGCCAGAAAATTGTCTATGCAGGTCCAGGTTTTCGTATAGGCCCCATATATCAGTACCTCTATATATTCGGTATTCTGACAATTTTAGGTACAATATTCACTGAAATTGTTGGAAATTTCGTATTTGAAGTTCCTAATAGGTACTACAGCCTATGACAGAACATTTTCTATGCAGGTCCAGGCTTTCCTATAGGCCCCATATATCAGCACCTCCCCATATTCTGTATTTTCATATAACGATACCTCCCAATATTCGGTATTCTGACAATTTTAGGTACAATATCCATCGAATCCACAGCCTGTGACAGAAATTTTGCTATGCAGGTCCAGGTCTTCGTATAGCCCCGATATAACGGTGACTCCCTATATTCGGTATTTTAATGATTTTAGTTACATTAATCACCGGATTTTTTCCATGTTTCGTATTTAAATATTGTAATGGTTTATGACAAAAGTCGCCTATGCAGGTCCACGTCTTCAAATTTCAAATTCGTCAAATTTCGCACGAAACTTTTTATATCTTTTTATATCTCTCGCCATTTTCTGTTTCGCACAAATGGGCTCTTGTCAACACATTTACCATGACCTTTCTGAAAAATTTCGTTGTTATGTTGTTAATTTCGTCTCGAATATTGGGTTTTAATTCCTCAATAGTCCTAGGTTTATTAGCATCAACTTTCCAAATAAAATTACCCCAAAGGAAACAGTCTGAAGCGGTTAAGTCTGGCGAACGCGGAGGTAAAAGAGCCATTGTGGACCTCGCAGTGTTTGCTCTGGCTCCATCCTGTTGGAACCATATTTGCGGATTGTTTTCCACGACTGGCCTTATAAAATGTTTCAACATGGCTCGATATCGATCGCCAGTGATGGAAATTTGAACACCTCGTTCATTATCCAAAAAATATGTGTCAATGGTCCTTTCTGAAGAAACACCGCACTAAACAGTAATTGTTGGTGATGAAGTACTCTCGTGCTTTCTCTAGCCCATATTCTACGGAAATGGCCTTCGTCACTCATAAGTAAGTTATAAAAAAATCAGGATTCTTTTGTGCTTTTTAATGGAAACAATTCGTTACTGGTAATCTATCGGCATCAATTCTTGGACTAGTTGAATTGTGTATGGAAAAATCCTTATGGTCACAAAATTCGCTGCAGCGACCCTATCAAGAAGCCAAGTTGCGTCGAACGCCTTCGGTTTGATGTTTCTGGATCCTCACGAATACTCTCCTGCACCCCATGAATATTGTCAAACATGTGGACAGTTTGTAGTCTGCCGAAAACAGGAAGGCTATTCAAATTCACTGCGAAAATTTGCATCCAGACGGTGTATTGTTGACATCATAGACACCAACAATGATCCAAAATTAGTACCATTTAGAACTTTTTGAAAAACTACCAGATCACAACATCAGAACCAACAGAGACCTCAATATCAAATTTCGGGACTACAGCTCTATCCCTTCACCCAATACCAAATTTAGTTCAATTACCTCCAAATCTGAACATCAGACAGTTTTCTAAATATCAAATTTCACAATTGTATCTCTATCCCTCCAACCAAGACCAAATTTAGTACCATTTAGTACACTACGTACAATTATAGTACACATTTGCAAATCCACCTCCACATCTTAACCACAGACACCAACTGTGACATTCATATCAAATTTCAGGATTTCAGCTCGATTCCTTCATCCAATACCAAATTTAGCACTGTTTAGTATTTTTGGTACAATTATAGGACACATTTTCGAAACCACTTCCATATGTTCAGGCTACACATGAGCCAGCAACTGCAGGCTTTTCCTGTTCGCCCAATATTAAATTATAACAAATATAGTACGATTTAGTACTTTTCGTGCACCTGTAGTACGCATTTCCACAATTACCTCCAACAAAAATCCCAACGCCAAAACTGATATTCCAGCTTCATACGTTCACCCTAAACCAAACTGTTGCAAATTTAGTAGCATTTTGTACAGTTTGCACACTAAGTACACATTTCCGAAGCCACCTTAATATATCAAACTTACCTTCAAACCTTGATAATTCTCATACCAAATTTCAAGTTTTTAGCTCTATCCGTTCACTAAGTACCAAATGGTAGCATTTTAGAAGGTTAATACCATTTTTGAACTTTTCGTAACCTAAAAGTTCAAATTTCCAAAAACCCTTTTGGTACAATTATCCTGCACTCTATTAATGACTATCATTCCAAATTTCTAAATTCTAGCTCACACTGTTTGTCTTTTACAGAGTATTAAATTCGTATTTTTAGTAACCTTTTAGTACGAATTTCCAAAAAACCAGCCACACGCCTATGTACAAAACAAGTCCATAATTACGCGTGCTGTGTAGCATATGGCACCCTCTTGTTGAAACTACATATAAAATTTAGTGAAGAATATGCCTGCCTTTGACGTCATCCTTCTAAAATGCACAACTTGCACAAACTCATTCAAAGAACAGTTTTAACTCTAAAATGTGTTTGAAAAAGTCTCGTTTAGATAAGATTTACACTTTTGAGTTCCTTAAGGATCTGTAGTAGAATTTTGTGACAAAGTAATTTTGTAGAGCACTTCGATTCGCTACGATTCCATTTAAAGAATTTTTAACTATTTTTTGAAAATAGGACCAAAACAAACCATTTGAGCAAAATCATCCTCATATTTATACCCTACGCCACACTGTAGTCATTAGGGTATAATGTCTTTGTCTATTTTTTTGTAACACAGGGAAGGAAGCGAGTTTGACTCATAGTTCCTTTTGATGATCTGCATATAATCACATTCTGAGTCGATTTATGCATGTCCGTCCGTCCCTCCATCTGTCCATGAATTTTTGTAAACAAAGTACAGGCCGCATTTATAGTCCGATCAAAATGAAACTTTGCACAGAACATTTATTTTTTCCAAGAACGAGCCCTATTGAAATTGGAGATAATCGGTAATTATATAAGATATAGCTCCCATATATATGTTCGCCCGATTTGCCTTATATTGTGCACCAAAGGTGTAGTATTAGCCCAAATAAGATGACATTTAACACATATAACGAAATTGAGCCTAGAAAAAGTATGTCAAATTTTGTGGAAATCGGTTCGGTCTCATATATATTCTCCGATTTGTTAAATTTTTTTTTCAACGATATTTGGAGAAATATATCAAATATAGCGCAGAAATACCTTTTCTAAATTTTATCGATATCGGTTCAGTTTTGGTTATAGCTCTCATATATGTCTTCATCCGATTTCAGGTTTATTGTGCACCAAATGGTTAATATAAGCCCGAACTGACTAGATTTTGGCACATACGAACGAACTTAGCCTGGAAGAAAGTGGATTCAATTTGGTGAAAATTGGTTAAGATATAGCTATGGGTCCCATGTTTGATCCGATTTTGTATTTCACTCCCTCACACCCGTTAAATACTCTCCACAACAACGATATTCAGTAACAACTATCATATACAATATAGAAATACCTCTGCTAAATTTTATAAAGATCGGTTCAGATTTTGATACAGTTCCTACATATGTCTTCATCCGATCTCACATTTATTGTGCCTAAAAAAGTGTAATACCAGCTCAAATAGGATGCATTTTGATGAACATAGGTTCAGGCACAAATGCCTTCGTCAAATTTAGAAGAATATGATAGAAGCCTGCCCTACATAAGTTTTATTTCGGCTTTAAATAATTACGGCTTTAACGTTTATAATTGGTATGTTTTAATTCTCATAAATTCCCCATAAAAGCTCTTCTATGAGAAGTGCTGTAGGGTATCAAAAAGTTGGCCCAAAACGACTTTGTCCTATCTTTACTGGTTTTTACGGGCAATATTGCCAAAGACACTACCTACCCACAATCCGCGGATTTCAAGGAATCTTAAACCGAAAATTTCAAGGAATGTAGAAGAGAAGGGACTTGGCCCCTCTATTTAGGTTACTTAGCGAAATAAACCTTAAAAACGTCAATAAACGTGTCTTATATTTAGTTCTGCTTTCATAATCTGTTGGATTTTACTTGCAATAATTTTTGTGTCGGACAGTGTCATTTACAGTAGCATTGTTAACAGAGATCTATTGTCTCCTATGTTCAAAATATTTGGTTTCTATCATAAATTTTGAGCTTATCAGATAACAGAGCTAACTCCCTCAAGCGAGCTTAAATCACCAGGCTATGTATATCGCAGGAAAATTTCTTCCTAGAGATACACTTGCCTGGTTCAATCTAGGTATCCCCACTCTTCATTCAGAGACTCACCAAACATTGGCGAAAAAATGCAATTACAAAATTTCGATGAATAATTTCACTTATTTTACAATTTTAGTTCAAAGCTAGACTTTTGCCCTTTCCGCAAGAAACAAAACAAAAAACCTCAAAACCGTATCGAAACATTGCATCAAAAATGTTCCCATAATTCATAGATTTCTTTTTTGCGATAACTTCGTAGTTTTCCTTCCAACAGAAATCCATTCTTACAATCCACATGGACACAACAACAACAAAAACAGCAACAACGCCAGAGATTTTGCCTAAGATTTCCATTCAATTCGCTGTTCTGGTTGTTGACTGATGTTGGAAGAAGTGGGTCACATTGAATGTCGTGCCCACCACACACAACTTCTCCGTTGACAAAGAGATATTCCACAGCGTGGCAGGGAAATCCAGGGGGGGTAGATCAAACGACATAACCACTTTTCGGTGTTGGGGGTTTGCAACGAAACTCTATGCCATGCGCGATGGATGCAAAACGATACGATTGAGTTATGGGCCAGACAAATACTACACCACAGCAGAAGCAGCAACAACAACAAGAACCACACTCAACGATAACATTAATAGGAAATGTGTGGTCGGTCGTTTGCTCAGGGGGGATCACGGAGGCAAGGAGGTGAAAATATTTAGCCTTCGTGTTGATTTAGACTTTTCAACAAAGCCTTAGGAATATTGGCCAAAGAGACTGACTGAATGTCTAACTGACGACTGACACTAACATAATGACCATTAAGACAAACATTTTGTCAAAACAGTTATACTCAGCCAGGCCGTCAGTCAAACGCCAGGGAAGTGAAATCCAGTCAAGAGGAGAAATCCAAGGAGCAACCGCAATAACCACCGCATTGTCATTATTAAAGAACATTTAGAAGAGATGTCATTCATTAGCCAGAGAAACACTGGGAAACGCCATTCAATTTGCTTCAGCCCGAGAGACAGACAAGATGGAAAGCGTAGAATTGAAGAAGAAGAAAAGAACAAAGACAATGGTACATCTGGAAAATAGAAAAAAAGAAAACTGATGTTATGATGTTTAATGTCAACTAATGATTGGAAATGTGCTTTCATCTTTGACTTGTCTCCCTCTCCCCTCTGCTGCATTGTTCGCACCATGCAATCATGCTAATATTTACGCATTGCAAATTGGTTGCATTAACTCTTGTTGCACTTGGACGGACGGATAGACAAATGAGACATTTTGGTGACTACCATGGTGTGGATGTCATTGAACACCCCTCGATGATTGGTTTGGGTTGGCATCTACATATCTGGTTTAGAGGTCACATCTGTCGCCGCCAGTCGTCATCAGAGTCGTATCAATTACTTGAAACCGTTTTACCTCTCAACAAACATACCATTGTTTTCAATATCCTCTTCGTAGTATCATTTCATCAACCCATGGTGGAAGACTTTCTAAACGGCAACGACACCAAACAATATCCTCCAAATGTTTTCCACCGGTGATGACTGCTTCATCAAAACGTTGATCGTTCATGGGGGGGGAATTAAAATCAAATTAGTTCCCATTTCATTGCAGCGCAGAATCTTTAACAAAAATAACTGTTAACTATCAACATCATTTCGGTGTCGTTTTGGTTGGCCAAGTGACTGGAGATGCTTAGTGGCAAAAGCGTGTTTTGTTTTTTGTCCCAATCCATCATTATTTACCACTTTTCACCACTCACTCACTCATTCAGCCAACCAGCGAGACATTCAGTCACTCACTCAGCCTGTCGAATTGTGTCAACGAAAAATGTCAATTTTAATTTGTCAAATACACAGCTAAAGTTCATAATGCAGCGCTGGAGGGGAGGTACAGTGGGATAAATGTGAGTCACAGTGGGACATTTTTAGAACTATTTAAAAATACTCTCCCAGCAGAAAACTTCATTGGGGTTTATGGGGTACATTTCGGTACCAGTGACTACCCAGCAAACCAAATGTCGGACGTCTGATACATTTACTCAAAGTCTGATGTTTTGTCCGACTCGCCGACGTAGGTCCGAATTCTGAGCCATTTGTCTGAGGAATTTTCTTATACCCTCCACCATACATAGTATGGAGGCTATTTAAAGTCGTCATTCCGTCTTTAACTCATCGAAGGCGTAAACTTCTAAGACTTTATAGCCCTGTCCGTCCATCCGTCTGTTGTAATCACGGTAGATTCAAAACGAATTCAGTGCGAAGATGGGCTATATCAGTCCACGATATCGTATAGCCCCTAAATAACGGTGCCTCCCGATATTCGGTATTTTGATGATTTTATGATGAAAAATGTGGCTACATTTTTCAATGGAAGTGTCTGTAAATCCACACAAGGAGTTCCTTCTGAGTATCTTACCTCCTGGAAGAGAATTGTCTATATAACTCTACGATATCGTATAGCCCCCATACTCCTTTCATTGGGTATTTTGATGAATTTAGAAACATTACTCACTGGAATTGTTTAAAAAATATATAAAGTTCGTAAACTGTGCGAGAGTTTTTTTTCTGTTTATACCTTGTGGTGGCATTTTTTTTTTTTTGAAGCGATTGAGTGCTTACATTTTATTGGTACCAGATTTTATTATTATTTCCAGAAACCATATACATTTTTTGGAAATAATATTAAAATTTGTATTTTATACGTATTCAGCAGTTATTACTGAGGATAGTCAACTTCATTAAAAAAATCGGAAAAAACATCAGAATTGCGCACGATTTTACTCCCGAGTATGTTCCGACAACTCTAATTGCCCTTCCGAACTTCCAATGGATATCCTTGCGAAATCGGTCCGATTTCATTTCGAAAGTCGGCTAAAACTTCAGACTTTCATCCGACCCTTCGGTCCGACAACACGTCAACCACACCATATAACTTTCGGTCATAAGTCGAACCGAATACACATTCGACATCGGAAGTTTCATCCAACTTTCGGTTCGAAGTCGGACCGAACTCGGACAGTATCCATATCAACTCCAGATACCAACAGAGACCTCAATATCAAATTTGTATATTCCAGGTCTTTCCTGTCACCTAATACCAAATTTAGTGCCGTTTAGTACTTTTCGTACAAATATATGTATATATATATTTAGTACACTTCTAAATCTCAAGCACAGATACCGTCAGCTATCTATGTATCAAAATTCAAAATTGTATCTCTATCCCATCACCCAATACCAAATGTAGTACCATTCAGTACTTATTGTACACATTCCCGAAAACACCTTCACGTGTCCAAGCTACACATGAACGGCAACCCCAATACCACATATCAGATTCCTAGCACTGACTGTTCACTCAATACCAAAATGTACCAAATATAGTACCATTCAGTACTTTTCGTAGAATAATGGTACACATTTCTAAAACCACCTCCATATCTCAATTTCAAATACCAATGGTTAACTCAATATCAAATTTGAGGCTTTCAGCCTTATCTCTTCACCCAATTCCAAATTTAGTACCATTTGACACTTTTCGTACAAATACACACATTTTCACATCACCGCCCCATCTCAAACACAGATACCATCAGTATTCTACAAATCAAATAATAGAATTTCCTCTCCATTCCTTCATCCAATACCACCAAACATTTCCGAAACCACGTCCATATGTCCAGGCTACACATTTTCAAGCACTATCTGTTCAACCAATACCAAACTGTACCATATATAGTACTATTTGGTACCATTCGAGCACTTGTGGTACACAATTCCAAAACCACCTCATTATCGCAAACCAACCACCAACAGGGATCTCAATACAGAATTTCAATGTTTATAGGTGTTAAACCGCACGATCTAGGCGGCCAATTGACCGCCCCCGAACGTGAAATAAAATGTTCACCCAACTCGCCTCTCAATAAGTCCAGACATGTGGTATTGTCTTGATGAAACCCCGTGTGATGCATGTCAAGCTCTTGCGTGTTGGGCCAACAAAGTTGGCTAACATCTCACGGTAGAGCTCATAATCCACAGTTACATTACGATTGGTAGCATTTTTGAAGAAATACGGTTCAATGATGCCACCAGCCTTTCAGCGCCGCACTAAACTTTCATGTTTTCTGGGTGCATTGGTACATTTTGCATTGGTGCTTTTGGTTGGTCTGCACTCTAAAAATTAAAATTCTGCTTATTACGTACTCTGTGAGCCAAATATGGGCTTCGTCGAAAATGAGCTTTGTGATGAACTTTTTTAATTGAACGTTGTTCGTTAGTAAGACGTCTCGTAGTTAAATTATAGACCAAAGTAAGGATTTTAACAGTGAAACAAAACACGAAACGGTTTTAAGTTGTTTAAACCAGTGCTACCCAAAAGATAATAGCTAAATAATTAACCATTATTAGTTTTTTTCATAAGCCATGACAATATTCAAAAGCAAAACTTAGAAAAAATCGGTGAATAATGTAGCTACAGTCATCAAAATACCGATTATCGGGAGGTACCGTTATATGGGGGATATACGAAAACGTGGACCTACACAAACAATTTTCTGGGTTTCCCAAAATCTTTTCGTGTGCGATTTTGTTTTTCCCTATCATCCAGTATCAATAATACAATATTTAGTACTTTTTAGTACTTCTCGTACATTTCAGTACGAATTTTCCAGAAGCTTGTAGTATTTCGTAACTATAATTCACTTCACGTTCATCCTTTTTTAATGGTACAATATTTTGTAGCCTTTAGTACTTTTCGTAAACTTAAAGAACGAATTGACTCCATTGGTAAATGTATTGAAGTTTGAAAGTTTGTGCGACGTTTGAAAAATATAGATGATTCAAATTATATTGGTCTTATTGTTACATAATTGTATTCCTTTGTGGTAGAGGTAGTTAGCCACTATTGTCCATTATCGCACCTTACTTAAGTCTCATATTAATATTGCTAAGCGCAATAGTTCAAACTTCGCTTTAATTGAAATTCAAATTTTTACGTTTTTCACTCTTGGAACGTATCAGAAGGAGTCTGAAAATATACCTTGGACCATAACAGATGGATAGATAGATAAATATTCTTCAAATGTTGTGAAACGGATCTCCTCCAATAAAACTCAAATAGTACAACAGATCTCGACTTCGACCTACATCTGGCCCACTGTGCAACATAATTTCAAATAATAATTTAACAAGTTTAACTTCAACACTTAACTTGAGTTCAACTGCCAACAGGGGAGTGCACATCTTGAAGTACCAAGGCACTCGACATTCGACACTCGTGTCTAATGCCTGGTGCAACATGCTACATCCACTTCTATCTCTGAGCTTAGCTCAGTGGATTTGGCCGCTTGCTGTCATTAAAGTCAAATAAGAAAAGGAAAGCAGCATCAACATCATCATTAACGTTTCTTCACTTTTCATTCGTTTCTATTTCATTATCCTCTCCATCGTTGCCGTCAACATTATCATCTTCCAAATCTCTCAGGGCATAATTTAGGCAACGAACAAAAAAAATGTTCAAACAAAATAACCCACATAAAACAAATGACTTGATTGCCGGCAACACGAACCTCGACAATGAGAGCCAACCAGTGGACCAAGGGGACGGACAGTTGGACAAAGGAATGAATGAATGGCATGGATGTTGGTGGAATTTCTGCTCTTTGTTATTGCAAAAAAGTGTATTTTTTTGGAAAGCAATTTTCATTTTCATGCCGAACATTTGTTTTACCATCTTCAGCTACCAATTGCAAGCCTTTTAGAGCAAAGTCAACAATAAAGCCATCATAAGTGGTGATACTCCTCCTCCTTTCCCTCCATCTCCTTCTCTCACTCCCACATAAAGACAATATATTGTTGTCCAGGCCTTAACACTTTTACTTTCAACATATACGGCCATAATTGACCATGTGTCCTTGCCTTTGGAAACGGGTGGCGGGCGGTGGGTGGCGAAGCTCAGAGCAATGCAAACAATGTAACGAATCCAAATCTGGCCACCAACGATCAGACAATCATACAGACAGACATACGACAATCTTCCATGTTGGATGAATAAAATATTTATCAATATTTTAATTGGAGAATGTGTGTACAACATACAGCTGGTACATGTCTATGTATGTGTGTATGTATGTATGTATGCATGTGGAGAATGTAAGTTGTTCATGTCATTTTGGCCAGTCGATGTAATAACCAACCAACCAGCCAGCCAGCTAGCATCTCTGATATGATCAGCAGTGAAATGAATAAAACGATAGTCACAATCCGCAAATGATTTATTGTCCAACATCAGCGGGAAGTTGGTCGGTGAGGTCGATTTTTGTGTTGTGGAGAAAACTTTTCCTCCACACACATATTTCCTCAAGGATATGTTGTTAAAATAAAAAAAAAACTCGAGAGAACTCCTTTCCTTTCTGGTTTTGGTTCGATGTGAAATGGGCCCCCTTTCTCTTCGAAGGTTGTCCATTACTGAATGTTGAGTATCTGACTGCAGCAATGCCAGCCATGAACTTTATTAATGAGAAAGATAATTAAATTGTGATAAACATTAAAAAGAAAAATTACAAATACTCTTCATTGTTTCTCCAAATTAAAGAGCCACACACACACATACAAATGCACTGTTAATTAATGATGCTTAATGTAAATAATTAAAACAGAGTAACAACAATGTATTTAGCAGTTTGTGGGGGACTTTCTGTGAAAGTGGTAAAGATATAAGGCCAATTGATTGGGAACTACTTTTCGATTCAAAAATGGTTTAGCTCCGCAAACTTTTTGTCGAATTTGAAAAAAAGTGGAATTTGGATTGTGGTTTTCGAAGATGATTTGTCCCAAATAATTTTGTTATTCATGACGAATTGGTAGTTATATGTGTCATTATCAGCATTACTAGTAATAACAACTTTATATTCTCCTCATTACCAGTAAGCTAAAAAGTAATGAGTTACCCCAAAAATGACCAGACAAAATAGCTTACTTTTATCATAACAAGTAATGAGTAACAGTGACACAGAGTGAGTCTTACACAAAGACTACCCTCTTAGTTACCAGTACGCTATATATAATAACGACCACATACCTTCTGCATTACCAGTGAGTTTTCATATAATGAGTTATTTCTATAAAATTTACAATGCAATGTAAGTTATAAACCATGTAATGAGCGCACGCCGACAACAAAACCTAAGGGCACTGGTTCGAATTTGGAAAATGTGGAAATTTGGTGAGCGGACCGAAATATTCCACTTTATCTAATAGAGATAAAAATATTGGCATGTGCAAAATTTAAAGGAAATCGAACATTTATATGCAATTTCATACGAAATCATAAATTCCGATAAATCCCATATTCATATCAGATTTCTGGTTAAGAGAACCTAGATATAGTAAGTTGTATAGAGTCGCCGACTTGTTTAGCAAGTTATGACAGATATAAGAATTGGAAATTGTGACCCTTTGTGGGTGGGGTACCGGAAAGGGTTAGCAGGTCTTGTGTTAGAAAAAAATAATGACGGATGAGAGTCGGATGCTTATATCGGATTTTATGATCATGAATATTCAAAATGTTGATTCTTTGTGGGGGAGGTACCAGAAGGACTGGAGCGTTATATCCCATCTTCACATCAGATTTAGTGTTAGTATAAAGAATGGGACGTGTGAAATATAAAGAGAATCGCATGCTTCTTTCGGATTTTTTGGTTTTTGGTTATCTAAAACTTAGAACCTTTGTGGGTGAGGTAACAGAAGAAATAGTCCGATTGTGTTGATGGAAATATTGAAATGTGCCAAGTCTGAATGGAATCGGTTGTTAATTTCGCTCTTTTTGAGTTTCATGGATATTGAAAATTTGACCCTTTGTGGGGGAAGTACCATAAGGAGTGGAGCGATATATACCATATTTCCACCAAACTTTGGGTTAATAAAAATATTATGATGTGTGTAATCGGATTCTTACATCACATTTTATAAGAGTTATAATTATTAAAAATGTTGACCCTTTGTGGGGAGGTACTTGATAGAGAGGACCGATGTCCATTTTCGCACCTAACCTAGCACTGATGCAAATATTAGGATTTGCAAAGTTGGAGCCAAATACGTTTGTCATTTCTCTCACGGACGGACATTGCTAGATCGACCCCAAATGTCCTGAAACAGATTTGGTCCAAAGAGACCCAGGGTCTAAAACCGTTATTTCGACTGGGCACGTTTTGGCCGTATCAAATGATATATACCCTCTTTAGCCATATGACTAAGGGTATAGAACATTTTATTTCCACAAGTGCTACAGTTTATGTGAATGGGTAATAACACCAGTTGCCCAGTGATAAATTTAAGGATTCTACCTCTTCTCCACACTATGTACTTTTTGGTAATTTTTTGAGGGCCAAAAATGTATGATTTTTTTTGCGTCGTCAAACAAAGCTAAACAGTGAATTAAATAAAAAAGATTTAAAGATTACAGTTCCAAGAGAATATAATTATGTATTTTCAAAACACAAAACGTTTTTGGACCTTTTCAGCACAAAACTCTAAAAACTACTATCTAATGTATCGTACCAAGAGTGATACCCATTTTTGATACCGTAAAAATACGCCTTATTTTTCCAAATTAGGTCTCGTATGTAAATATGACTTCCCCACAAACAGTTACATTTTTTTAAAAGCATCTACATATTTCAGAGAAGGAAAAGGGCATATCCCAATAAATTAAAACAAACAACTATCTATGCTAGAATATTTGTCATACCTTCCTGACAACCGATTAAAATATGAAATTGATTCTTCCTTTGATTTTCTTGCAACTTCACAAATTCCAACATTAGATCCAGTTTTACGATGCGCTGTGAAGGCCACTCATTCTGGTACCTTCTTGCAAAGGGTAAATATCTGACTTTGTGGGAAAGGGCGGGGTTATAGAAATCACGACCTTTTTCCAAAATTTCTGCAAATATAACTCAATACCAATACCAGGGTCTTATTTCAACGCTTAGCCATTTCCAACTCATCGATTGATTTGGAAGTTTGGCTAAGGTACTGGGTACTTGTAACTTCAGTACAAAACACTAATTCCCATCTCTGATATTCCATTTTTAGCTCTCTTCTATTAAATCATTACGATTACACTGCCTTTATTATTTGCTCTAGCGTGTCTGCTCCATTTCTCTCCTAGTCTATCTCTCTCCCTTAAAATGTTTTTATTTATTTGCCTTTTGTTTATTATATAGCACAACTTGTTAATAATTTTCATGTTTTGATTCGCACATTTCCACCTTTTTTTATTATTGCACATGAATGAAATGAACAAGAGAAAAAAAAACAAACTATTTAAAAAATCCACAAAACAGACAGACAGATAGACGTGAGCACATACATTCATACATACCTACGTACGTACATTGAACTTGAATTTAATTTTTCCACTTAATTTTTTTATTGGGGTTTCCTTCGTGTCTTTACTTCGACCCTCTCTCAAACTCAAAATGTTTGTGGTTTAATATTAATTGGTGGCGTTTATTGTCAGACAGACGAGCATTTGAATGTGCGGTTATCAAATGTCTGATAAAACTCGAAGATGGTATTACGCCCCCTAAAAAAAATATTATTCGTTTCAGAAAGTCGCAAAATGTTATCCCCGTTCATTAGATAATTGCATTTCTAAATTGAATTACATCTGCTACACAAATACGCCTATTAGGAACTATCATACATGTATAGGAGATCTTTAATTTTAAGGCAGTCTGCCAAGAATTAAGTTAACCTTAAGCTAAAGAGGTTATAAATTATTTTATACGGCCAAAACTTGTCCCATCGCACTATCGGCTTCAGATCCGAAGTCGATTTATCCCTGACTTTCTGTCCATTTGATACATAGGAAAATTCTGAAGCATCCTCTTACAAAAATTCAAGATTCTAGCCCTAGCCGTAACACCGGGACAACTTTTACCATTTCGTACTAAAAAGTACTAAAATTATGTTTTAGGCATTAAATCTATAAATTTCCAATTTAGGTTACCATTTATGCGAGATGTACGTTTTTATACCCTCTATCATACTATGGAGGGTATATTAACTTTGTCACTCAGTTTGTAATTCTTCGAAATACTCATGTCAGACCCAACAAAGTATATATTTTCTTGATCACAGATCGATCAGTCTCTCTTTTTCACAGATCAGTCCGTCTGTTGTAATCACGCTATCTTTAGAACGAATTAAGATAGAAGGCTAAAATTTTGCACACATGTTTATTTTTCCAGTAGGCAGGTTAAGTTCGTAAATGGGCCATGTAGGGCCACGTTTTCATATAGCCCCCATATAACAGTACCTCCCGATATTCGGTATTTTGATGATTTTAGAGACATTATTAACCGGAATTGTTTCAAATTTGGTATTTGAAGTTCGAAATGGAAACTACAGCCTAAGACAGAAAATTGTCTGTGCAGGTCCACGTCTTCGTATAGCCCTCATATAACGGTAGCTTCCAATATTCCGGAATTGTTTCAAATTATGTATTTAGAGTTCGTAATGGGAACTACAGTCTGTGACAGAAAATTGTCTACGCAGGTCCAGGTCTTCGTATAGGCCCCATATATCAGTACCTCCTTATATACAGTATTTTGACGAGTTTAGGTACAATACCCACCGAAATTGTTTGAGATGTCGTAATTGAAGTTCGTAATGGATGCTTCAACCTATGATGTCTATGCTGGTCGCTATATTATGATATTTTAATGATTTTAGCTACATTCAGCGTTTATTTCAAGTTTCAAGATTCGAATTTGAATATGGTAATGGCTTATGACGAACAATGCCTATATAGGTCCACGTCATATAGACCCCAGTATAACGGCTATATTCGGTATTTTTAATATTTTAACAGAATTTTTTAAGGATTTTATTTTTTGAAAATTTCCAAATTCGTTCCAAATGGTGGAGGGTATTCAAAGTTCGGCCCGGCCGAACTTATCGCTTTTTAACTTGTTGAATTCATTAAAAAGGTACTGCTCTTTTGAATCATAATTCTGCCCTTTTGGAGGATGAATTTTAAAATATATCGTGTAGTTCACAATTTGGGCGAGGCACCATAGAACATGCTTCATCTACCGCAGTAATAAACCGATATTTGATTAAAAATCATATCTATTTGGCACTAAACTTTTCTATGCACAATATACGAGGAAGTATGTAAAAATGTTCTGCATTTTTCAATATGAAACCTGACATGTCGTACTATTAGTGCAAAACATGAAATAAAATGGCGTTTTTGGAAATTACTTTTAAAGATACTATGTCTTGTACTGTTAGAGCTACAATTCTGACATTTGAAATATAGGCTGAGCTAATGTTAAGATATTCGAGTTTTAAAAGAGATATTCAGATTACGTTCAAAATTTAGGTACCAGTGGAAATTATGTATTTGCTTTTTATACCCTCAGTCATATGGCTAGAGAGGGTATATACCACTTGATACGGCCAAAACGTGTCTCATCGAAATAACGGTTTTTGACTCTAGGTCTCTTTGGACCAAATCCGTGTTACGACATTTGGAGTCGATCTAGCGATGTCCGTCCGTCCGTCGGTCTGTCAGACTGGCTGGTGCGCACGATAACTCTCGAAGGGAGTATCCGATTTAGTCAAAACTTGGTACATCGTAATATTTTTGTCAAACTTAGATTGAGTTCGGAGATGGGTAATATCGCTTCACTCCTTCTGGTACCTCCCCCACAAAAGGTCGAAATTTTCAAAGAAAATATTTTGCTGCACAGAAAAAGAAAGGATAATCCGATTTTGCTCCAACTTTGCAAATCCTAATATTTGTATTAGTGCTATGTCAGGTGCGAAAATTACAATATCGGTCTACTCCATCGAGTACCTCCCCCGCAAAGGGTCAACATTTTGGATAACTATAACTCTTATAAAATGTGATGTAAGAGTTCGATTGTCTTCAAACTTCGCACATCCCAATATTTCTACCAAAACAAAATCTGACATGAAGATCAATAGGACAAGTGCGCAAAAGGGACAATATCGGTCCACTCCTTCTAGTACCCCCCCACAATGTTCAAAATTTTGAATATTCATGAAACTCATAAAATACGATATTTACATCCGATTCCATTTAGACTTGGCTCATCTCAATATTGCCATTAGCACAAGATCTGTTACCATTCTTTCTGGTACCTCCCCCCACAAAGGGTTAGAAGTTTGAATAACCGAACCGATCATAAAATCCGAAATCAGCATCCTGTGCTCTTCAAATCACACACATCAAAATTTTTTTATTGACCAAAAGTATGGTGTGAAGATTGAATATATCGGTCCACTATCTGGAGTACCTCCCCCACAAAGGGTTAACATTTGGAATATTTATGAAGCTCATCAAACGCGAAATTAACATCCGATTCCTTTCAAAGTAAGTACATCTCAATGTTTCCATCAACGCAAGATCTGTTATTAAAATGGTAGAGATCAGACCATTTCTTTTGGTACCTCCCAAACATAGGATTCAGGACTTTGAAAAACAAAACGCTCAAAGAAAGAAAAATAAGCATCCAACTCTCTTTAAATTTCACACATACAACGATTTTTGCTAACACAAGATCTGTTGTGAAGATGAAATATATCTGCGAAACCCTTCTGGTACCTCACCCACAGAAAGTCACAATTTTCAATACTTTTATCTGTCATAACATGTGAAACCAGTCAGCGATTCTTTCCAACTTGCTTTTTAACATTTTCTAAAAATGATCACATATCTCATACAAAGGGAAGGAAGAAGCCGATATAGTCCAAACCTGGCACGTCGCAATATTTATATCATATTTATTTTGGTCCTATACGAAGTGGACCGATATTGCCCATCTCTGAACTCGATCTAAGTTTGCTAATAATATTACGATGTACCAAGTTTGGACCAAATTGGATAATCCCTACGAGAGTTATCGTGTGTACCAGCCTGACAGACAGACGGACGAACGGACATCACCAGATCGACTTCAAATGTTCTGAAACAGATTTGGTCCAAAGCGACCTAGGATCTAAAAACGGTTTTTCGATTAAGCACGTTTTGGCCGTATAAAATTATATATACCCTCTGTTACCATTGAAAAAAATAATCTGGCGATTATAACCCCTAGCAATAACTAAACTCAGGGTATTCCCGAAACAAAATCTAAATTGTTATACTCAAATTTTCAATTTGTATTAAAACTGTCATAGAAAAAGTTTAAATTTTCAAATTAACGCTGAAGGGGTTTATTCCACTCTTCCATCAAATTATTTTTTTTAATCTTCTTTGTCTGTTGATTGGTTGAGTCACATGCTGTTGGGCGTATTTATTTTAAATTTGTTTAAATAACAAAAATCTCATTGAAGCAAGTGTCAGTCAACCAAGTGACCCATAGAAGGCCGATGGTGCTAATTGCCATCAGTGCCTCCCAGGGTTGACTTGAAATGTGCTAAAGAACGAAACGTGTTACTTAATGCGAGAACACGTTTCTGCCTTTCTTTTGTTAACATTATTTAGTGAATGGGAAAATTCTTACAAAAATAACCTAAGAACAGAGGCAATGTCTGATTTATGGTTTCGATGGAAAATTAAGTAATTAAAAACGGTTAGGCAGATTTGGGAAATGTTATAAAATACTGTCTCCCGTTCCATGGGCCAACACTTGGGATAATTCTTGAATTGTAGTTTATTTAAAAAGAAGTTCGGCGAATTTTTATAGCAGTAAGAAATACAGGGTGAGATAAAAAAAAAAATGCAACAAAGTCAAACGCCATAATTTTTAATTTTTTTTTTTTAATTTTATTGAATGAGAGCAAAAATGTCGGAAATAGCATCAAATTTTAGAATAAGTTTAGATTTGTTCAAATTGGTCACCTTAGACACGAATTATGGCCTTTAAATGGCCAATGCAACCGTCACACGCTGCCCGAATGTTGCTCTGCAGTTTTTTTGCCCATTCCCTGCGAAGGTGATCGACACTTTGGTATTTTTTAGTGCCAACCTTGCTTTCCGAAATACTCCAGACACAATAGTCCAACGGATTGGTATCCGGAGATTTTGGTGGCCATTGTGCGCTGGAAATGAAGCGAGGAACCTCATTTTGTAACCATTCTTGGGTGGTGTGTGCTGAGTGCAATGGTGCTGAGTCCTGTTAGAATATCCAAGGTCTGCGGCCAAAATGTTTGCGTGCCGAAGGCTTTAATACACCCTCCAGAATATTTTCGCGATAATATTCGGTATTTATTCTGATGCCACGGTCGACAAATACGAGCGAAGAGCGACCATCGGCTGTTATGGCGACCCACGCCATCACCATGACTGGCGCTTGAGTTCTGGTGGCCAACCGAAGGTGCACATTTTCAGATGACCTCTTTGGCAAGTAAACACATTTTGTTTGTTTACAAACTGAGGGACAACGAATGTTTTCTCAAGGGAAAAAACCAAATTCGGCAGTTCACCACTTTCGGCCAAGCGAAGCAGCTCTTTAGCTATTTTGAGTCTATTTTCTTTCTGTTGCGATGTAAGTTCTTGCACTTTTTGGAATTTCAATGACTTTATGCCGAGCTCATTTTTCAATATTTGCCGAATGGAATATTGCGATATGTTTAGCTCACGAACCATTTTTCGGCCACTGCGACACGGATTTCGATCAAGTCGCTTCTTTACTTTTCGAAGCATTTCTGCTGATGTGTTGCTGTTTTCTTCGGTCCATTTCCTTGACGTCGGACTACGCTACCAGTATCACGGTAACGAGCGATGGTACGAGACACAAAATATTTATTCACAATTAAATGCTGGAGTGCTCTAACGATAGCCACTTGTGATTTTCCGGCCAAATATAAAGAAATCACACTATCACGCTTGAATTCCATCAAGAATAACTTTTTTTCTGGAAAATTCTCACCAAAATGCTTTTGTACGCTTGTAAGAAATATAATGAGCTGTCACCGACAGCAGTCTGAAGTTGGATGCAGTTTTTTCATCTCACCCTGTATATTCTTCTGTATTAGCTCCTTCAAGTAGTTCGATATCTAATATGTTATGGTTGATGCTTTATACCAGAGCTGAGCAAAATCATATGAAGGGATTGTTTAGAGGAAATTAAAATTGCAGTTTTCATTATATTTGACAGTTGTTAATTTTTTTTTTTAAAATCGAGTTTGTTATAAAATCGAATTTTTTAAAAACTAAATGAATCACACATAGAATTTGATTGCTTGTTTGTTTAGCAAAAACTAAGAGAAATTATTATCTTTGTGCATATTGCAATATTACAGACTCGTCCGGATTGGAATTTACTTGATTTCGAATTTATTTATCTTTTTTTCCAATTTATATACCCACCTTGGACGTCCACTGTATATGATTAGTACCTAGTTGCCTGTCTTTCGTTGATAAAATTAAATTTTCAGCGCTTGAGTGGAGGCTTTGTTTAATTATTTTGTTTACCAATATAATTAACATTTTGCAAAGTGTTTTTCTCTCTCTTGTTTGTTTGCGTTTGTTGTTCTTTTTATGGTGTATGGTTGTTTTATTACCTCATATCATCCTAAACAGGAGAGAGAGAAATGTTTAAAGATGAGTAACGAAAGAAAGTAGTTCGTAACCAACAGGTCAGCAGTGTGATACTCTACAACATAGATGGGCAAAATAATAAAAGAGAAATGCTTAAGAGAATTTTGATGTAACTTTCCTGTAGTAAATATTTTACTTGTTTAATAATTTTTATACAAAAATATAATCGCAATTGGCGAAAACAATTATTTGATAAAAACAAATATTGAATATAATTCGTATAACTTTGTTTATTGATGTTTTTCTCATGACGGAGAATAAAAGACTTCAACGCTAGCGTGCATACTTGCCAATCTATGATCTACAAACATATAGAAATAAAGGTATAGACTAAAAAGTTTTAAAATTTTCCTGTTGCAAAATCGTCAGGCAAAATCTCATTATTGTTGTTTTTATAAAAACAACGTTTGTTTATGAGTGGAGAACGATGGTAATGTTTACCAGGGGGTTAGGCAGGGGAATACCTAGGTTTCGGAAAGAGCCACCAATCCTCATCAGTTCCCTTGTTTCTTGTCTGGGATATTCTCCCCAGAAGTTATTTAAAAAAAATAACTTCTATGACAAAAAACATTTTTTACCCAAGTGACGAGATCCTAAGCTCAATAGAAGAGAAACAAAAGAATTACATAAAACTAAAATTCTTTTGGAAAATCTTCTAAATCTTACAACCGCACTTATAAACATTTACATCTTTCTCCACTTGTTATGCTTTCGTTCAACCTGAACGAAGTAACATAACCAGTTTTTATAAAAACAACAATAATGGGATTTTGCCTGACGATTTTGCAACAACAAAATACTATGGTATCCCAAACAAGCAAGTCAAACACTGTTCTAAAATTTTCCTTTCCGGCAGATGTCACTATTGTTGATCTTGGGTCAGTCAAGTCACTCAGGGCTAGTGACGTCACTCATTTAAGTTCTATATTTTAATATTTCACTACATATTTGGATAATGTAAAAGTAAACAAAATCGATGTTCCGTTTTTAATTGATAAATAATAAAGAATCATACAAATATTTAATATTTTGTATATTGATATAATTCAGTAGTTAGAAACTCAGAAAACTTTTAAAATACCGTTCCCGGTATCATGAACGTGCTCTCAAATTAAATGTTACTCAAAACTAAAATTTATTCATAACATTTTACTCCACATTATTGACCGAGTGAAAAGTAGGAGCATTAATTTAAAAACATGCGACTAGGTTATTTCTTAATTTTTAAGGAATATATCAGAGTCCTGAAAATTTTAAAATTTCCCCGGTCTTGTACTTTTGCATACTTTTTAAAGACTCGACAAAATGTTCAGAAGTTTCCGAAAATCCTGACATTTTCAATTGTATAAAATCGGATGACTTTAAGGATATTAAAAGCTTCAGATAACAATTTTTATTAACTGTTTTCTAGGTACTTTTTATTTAATAATTAATTTATATTTATTGTCTGTCTGAAAGAGTTCAATACGACGTTAAATTCTCCTGATCCGAACTATTTTACCCTCCAACATGTAGAAATTTAATTTATGGCCAAATGCAGCTATGCTCAAAATCTCTAAAATTTTTGGAAGTTCCTTTATATGAGGGCTATATCTGTATTGTATATTTTTATAGGATTTGAATTATCCCCTGAGAATTAGAAATATCACTAGATATAGCCCATTTCCAACATCTTGGAAGTACCAGAAACATGAATGCCAAAATTATCTAGAAAATTATTTCAGATTTTGATTTTTATTCTGATCACAGATACATGTACTTTATGGGGTCTCCGACGAGCATTTTGAGTTGATGCAATAGGAACGACACAGTTAATATACTTCCAATTTTGTGAGGGTGTTTGTATGGAAGGGAACTTTTTAAAGTTGCTGCGAAGTTGACCCTGAGTATGAACTTCTTTATGCCTTCATAAATTCATGGTTGTCATTCTTTATAACAAAAGCGACAAAGTGAAAATAAGTCGTAATTCCAATTCGTTTGTAAAATATAGGCGTGAGAATTTGATTCTGTTTATGAAAAAAATTAATAAAAAAATAAAAAAAAAAACAAATCGAAGGCAATAAATTAAAATAAATAACAATTATTTTGGCTATTAAATTACAGACTTAAATTCAAAGATTTGAAACAAGTTTGTTCTATCTGCCCAAATTCGCCAGATTTAACTGATCTTTATTTAACTTAACAACGCCAAAGCATTGATCAAAAAGTCATAATTTTGCAAGAAATTATTTTTCAAAACAATTTAGGCGTTGCAGAGAAATGGTGATGTTTTATTTATTTCATGTTGGTAACACTGGTTTAAACAGCTCGCACAATGTCAAACATCTTCAGTTTGCATTATATTTTATGAACTACGCTTGCAAAACATTGACTTTTATTCTGAAAATGCGTGCATCTTCCAATCCCTTCTGGTACCTTAACCACAAAGGGTTACTATTGTCATATTGTCCTGTCATAATTGCGAAAAAATTCGGTGATTATATACAACTTGTTATACCTAAATATTTCTCTCAACCTGGAACCTGAGATTAATATGGAATTTTTGATTCCCCATAAAATTGGATATAAATGTTCGATTCTCTTGTAATTTTGTTCATACCAATATTTTTATCCGTATTAGATGAATTATAAAAATAGAATGCTTCGGTAGGCTATATGTGGTACCTCCCGTTGTAAAAATTTCTAAAATGTATCAAATATCTTATATAAATCCTGTCCAACCCTGGCACGTCGCAATATTTATATCATATTTGTTTTGGTCCGATACAAAATCAACAATATTGGTCCATTGCTTTGGAACCTACTCCATAGAGGGTCAAAAAGTAATAAAAGTCAAAATATATTTAAAAAATCGAACATTGGCTGGGGTATACATCTGTCGGCAAAACTGACCGATACTTTATAATTTTTAGTGCGTTTTAGGAATCTTCGTACCCCTAGACTGGCCCTTCGCGTTAGTCAGTTTTTTCACCAACCTTTTACATATATGAGATTTTTACAATCCCCGATCGGACTGTATGGTGTATTTTATATACAGAATTCTTTGAGGTGTCTTCTGTGTTTAGAAAATGAGGGAATAACTGAGGAGATCATTTCCATATTGCCTTTTAACTTTCCTACATGCCTATGTAGGGTGTTTGGCGCACAAAACTACAATCTCTTAATGCCGCTCTTTAGGCTCACACTCTATCTTCCTCCCAGTTCTTCAAACACATGATGGTTCTCTTTTATGTTTGCGTTTTGTTAGTTATCGCCATTGTCGTCGGCGGCGACGTTGTGTGCGATCAGCGGCAATCGTAGCTAACTAAGAACGAACGATGTGTGTGTTTTTGGTTGGGTGCGAAAAGAGGTGGTGTTTTGGGGGGCGAAAACTTGTCGGGAAATTTTCAAACCATAAACAGACGCCAAGCCAGTACGAGTGTGCTCATGTTGTTGTTGCTGTTGTTGTGTTTGGTTTCGAGACTCAAAAAGTTTTCCCCCATTTTTAGACAAATCCAGTTTGTTGTTGTTGTTTTAGGCTTTGGCTGGAGAGTTCTCTCGGAATTGTTAAAAAAGCGCCGTTTATTATTTGAGTTTGTTCAAAGTCTTATTCCCGAAAGCATTTCAAACACCAAACCAAAGCTATCTCATTGAATAATTCCGTTTAGTGGTATTGTTGTTGGGGTTTTGAATTCGAAATGAGATGAATTTTGATCTTTGTTCTGCTCTGCTCTTAAAGTGATCATTTCATTTTATGTTGTTGTGTTTTTCTTTTCTGGCTCTTTATTTTGATCATCATATTCGCATTTCTTTTCTTGTCGCAACAACAGCAACAACATCGTGATGGACACCAAAGTTGGCAGCGAGTGCTATATTCCCCACTTTGCTCACGCGAAAATAGTGAAGAGTTTTTGTTGTTGTTGTTGCTTCTCTGCTCTGCTTTGGGTGGTACACCGCCAGCCAGCCAGTCAGCCAAACCAGCCACTCAACTCAGCTGTTTTGATAGAGGGAATCAAATCGTGAGGCGCTTGGTCTACCACCAGCCAAGTGCCGTTGCTGCATTTAGTCGCGTTCGTAGCATTCACAATAGACGTTGGAACGGTTCGGTGCAAGGCCAAAAGAAAATGTGCAACAACAATATGGAAAAAAATTATTAAATACAACATTTTTTAACAACAAAAGAGTCGAAAGAATAACGGAAAAGAAAATGAAAACAAAATTTTCCCATTGCTGAAAATAATAATACCTTGCCGTGAAAATAAAAAAATGAATTGAAAGCAAATTGTTGTGTTCAAGTGTTTCTGATACAAGTGTATGTTAATAATTCTCATTAAGGTTGTAACAATTACAGCCATCCAATAAAAGGCAACAATTAATGGTCAGTGTCAATCAACGTCGTTCAATTTTCGTTTTTCGCATCGTTCGCGAGTTAAGCAACCAACGGCGAGTTTATGTGACAACTGTAAAAACAACAACAAACACCCCACCACCCCCTCTTCAACACCTCACCCCCAGCTATTACTGGCAATCAATAAAGAAAAATAAATTGTGTGAAAATTCTAAAGAAACAAAAAAAAATTATTTTGTGTAATGATGAAACAAAATCGAATCCTAATGAAAAAAAAATAGTGGAAAATAGAAAATCATTAACAACAACAAGAATTAGTGAGAAAAGTGCAAAATGAGAAGAAGAAAAATAACACAACAAAATATAATTGCAAAATAATTCGTTGTAGTCGTCGTCAAAATGTTGTGATTTAAGCGGTTTATTCAATTCTTGGCTATACAAAGTCATCATCGCAGTTGTCGTTGTTGCCATGTTTTTCTCTGTTCCATGTATCTACCGTACATTTGTTTGTCCGTCTGTCTATGGGTATTATCGCTGGCGTTTTGTCGGACGTTCTTTTGTATTATTCGATTACTATTGTTTTTGTTGCTGTCGGTTTTTTTGACCACTTAGTAGTTTTTGTTTTTCGATACATAACCTGGTGGCAATATTGTTTTGTTGTTGCTGCTTCGCTGCTGTTGTTAGTTTTGTTGTATGCCGCCACTTACGTTAGTCAACTTGTGCGGTGTTATTTTTTTGGTACTGACCTCCATACCCATAAGTCACTCATTTTCATTCATTCATTCTTACGGATAGCAGATCTCACCTCTTTATTATGCCGGCGTAACTGACATAAGAACATAGTCAGGCGAAATTTTCTATCAACATTTTTGCTTTGCACAACAGAAATGATTAGCAATTGGTTGAAAAGTTTAAATAATTTTATTGAAACATAAAAAAAAATTAAGTTCGGCCGGGCCGAACTTTTAATACCCTCCACCTTAGGGTAATGGAAACACTAGAACCAATTATGACCCACAAATACCAATTTTTAGACATATTCATGGGAAAATGCGATAAAAATCAACAAAATACCGAACATCGGGAGGTACCTCTATATAGAACTATACAAAAGCGTGTATGTATAGGTCATACAATATTTTGCCAACGGAGCTAGAACTCATTATGACCAACAATTTCCAATTTTTAGACAGATCCGCGATAAAATGTGACAAAAACCATCAACATACCGAATATCGGAAGATAACGTTATATGGAGGCTATACCAAAGCATGGACCTATACATACAATGTTTCGGCGCACGAACTAAGACCCATTATGACCGATAAATACTAATTTTCAGAAAAATCCGTGAAAAAATGTAAAAATCATCAAAATACCGAATATCGGGAGGTACCGTTATATGGGGGCTATACCAAAGCGTTGACCTATACATGCAAAGTTTCGCCACCGGAGCTAGAACCTATTACGAATTTTCAGATAAATCCGTGAAAAAGTGTGGCAAAATTCATCAAAATAAAGAATATCGGGATGTACCGTTATATGGGGACTAAACCAACACATGGACCGATATATCTCATTTTCAATTCCAACCATCCTAGATACAATACAAATTATTCTGCTAAATTTTGAAGCTCTACGTCAAATAATGTGGGCTGTATCGTGATTTCAACAGACAGACGGACATCGTTAAATCGTCTTACAATTTTATGCTGATTATGAATATATATACATTATGGGGTCTACGACGAATATTAAGGGATGTTACAAACGGAATGGCAAAGTTAATATACCCTCCTTTCCAAGGTACATATGAACAAAAAATTTACATGAATAAATAATAATCACAAAATTTGGGGAAAATGTTAATAACGATAATATCGAGTTCGAACTTTCAATGCCTTCCAGTATGAGGTAAAGAAAAGAGTTCTTTGGGAAACGCAAGGAGTGGGTGTGATTCTCACTCACTTGAGAATGCTCGACAAATGTACAACAAAAGTTGTCGTATCAAAAAGCTGAAAAGCCAAGGGCCAATTTTTTTTTGCCTGGATGAAATCATGATATTGGTAGCGATCAGAAAATATTGCAAAGTTGTTAGTTTTGATATGAACAACATTGTTCTCTGTGGTTGTATGTAATATGGGTGAATACTCCAGAAGTAAGCAATCAACTTATTTAATCGTCAACAATAACAAAACAAACTACAAAATATTATTAATAATAGCATCTGGATTCAATATTCGAAAATGTTCCACTAAAAAGTGCAAATACCTGTAAGATCGGGTGGAGAACCTATTATGAACGACAAATACCAAAATTTTCCGGTAGATAATGTGGCCTAAATTCTAAATATCTGGAGGTACCGTTTAAAGAGGCTAGAACCCTTTACAAACTGTTAATTCCAAATTTGGAACAATTCTGTGAAAAAAAATGTGGCTAAAATCTTCAAAAACTCCGAATATCGGGCTGTGCCATTATGGTTAAAACAATATGGATAATGTTCTGACACCAGTAGTAGAAACCATTATGAAATTCAAAAAATACAAAAGGACAATAGCGATTGTGTTATCTTCTCAGAGGGTATGGGCCAGATTCTCTTGGACATATGGCATCCCCTTTCATCTAGCCAATTCGGCGAACTTAATTATCGAATTTAAAATTGTCGATTAATAAATAACAATATTACGACCCACAAACTTAGAATTTCATCAAGATTTTCGAAGAATGAAAATGGTGGATATGGCAGTAATAGATGAGGTTATACCTAAAATCGCCCTACACATGCAAAATATTTGTGTTCCCTCAAACATATTCCAAGCAAAAAGTTTGCAACAAAACAAAAAAAAAAAAAAAAAAAACTCGGTTCATCACATATTTTCATCTGAAGCACTTATGAATCTTACAAAAACATACAGTCCGCTCTGCTGCCATCCATATCATGTCTTTTGCTTGAGTGCGCAGAAGTGCATTAAAATGTAATCCTTGGAATGAGTTTTAAATAAGTTGCATATTGTGATGAAAAGGCACCCTCTTGTCTTTTTAATTAACATGGAAGTATAATGAAAAATGCAGTCTCTTCAATAAAAGTAAACACTTACGATGAATTTAAATGAGTCTTAATTTTTTGTTGAAAAAAGTCGCTACAATTTAAATAAAATTTAAAAAGAAATTATAATTGTCAAAAACAACTATTTCAGGAAAAAACATTTGGGGTTGATCTAGCGAATTATCTTGAAAGGAGTATCTGATTTGATCCAAACTTAGTATATCGTAATATTATTATCAAACTTAGATCGAGTTCATAGATGGTCAATATAGGTCCACTCCAATATAGGCAATATCGACTCACTTCTTCTGGTAACCCACCACAAAAGGTCGAACATTTTGAAAAAAAAATATATTTTATTGCACAGAAGAAGAAAGGATAATCCGATTTTGCTCCAACTTTTCAAATCCTAATATTTGCATCAGTGCGAGATCAGGTACGAAATTGGACATTATCGGGACCACAAAGGGTAAAAATTTTGTATAATTATAACTCTTATAAAATGTGACTTGAGAGTCCGATTGTCTTTAAATTACATACATGATAATAGTTTTATTAACCCAAGGTCTGGTGTGAACATGGAATATATCGGTACACTCCTTCTGGTATCTCCCTCACAAAGGGTCAAAATTTATTTACATAATATGTTATAAAGATGATAGCGATCGGACCATTCCGTATGGTACCTCCTCCACAAAGGTTGAGATTTTGAACAACCAAAAGGATCATAAAATTCGAAATAAGCATCCGGTTATCTTCAAATTACATATCACACAATATTTTTATTAACCTAAGGTCTGGTGTGAAAATGGGATATATCGGTCTACTCCTTCTGGTATCTACCCCGCAAAGGGTCAAAATTTTGAAAACCCATGAAACTTATAAAATGCGAAATTAACATCCGATGTCATTCAGAGTTGTACAAATCAATATTTTCCACAAGACAAGATCATATATACGGATCGCACCATTTATTCTGGTACCTACCCCACATAAAGTTTAAGATTTTTGAAAAATAAAACGCTCAAAAAAATCGGAAAACGAATCCAACTCTCTTCAAATTTCACACATCCAAATATTTTTGCTAACGTAATATCTGTTGTGAAGATGATATATATCTGTCAACCCCTTCTGGTACCTCACCCACAATTTCCAATAATTATATCTGTCAATTTAGCTATTCTTTACAACTTGCTATATCTAAATATTTCTCTGATATGAATATGTAATTTATCGGAATTGATGATTTCGCATACAATTGGATATAAATGCCCGATTTCCTTCAACTTTTACACATACCAATATTTTTATCTGTATTAGATGAGGTATGGAAATGGACTAACTCGATCCGCTCTATATGTTGGCTCACGCATATTTCCACATTTTCCAAGAATTTGCACATATCTCATATAAAGTATAGGAAGTAGTCGATGTAGTACAAATCTGGTAGCTTTTAATATTTTTATCAGTCTTAGGTCAGATACGCATTGGTCAACATTGGCCTACGGCTGCACAGCTTCCACCATAAAAGGTTAACAGTTTGAATAATCATAACTCAAGGCTGAGGGCATACATCTGTTGGCAAAACCGACTGATTCAATTTTACTTGTTTAAGTTCCTTTCAATTGGCAGAGGGTATTAAAAGTTCGGTTCGGCCGAATTTTTTACATGTCAGGAAAAGGAATACCTTTTCACAAACATTAGTTCAAAATGTTGTAGGGTATCACATGGCCGACACAGATTGACTAAAATCGTTGATTACTTATTCTAGGAGGCAAAAAATGACAGGCTTCCTGGTAGTTTTAAAGTCAAATCTGCTGCCTAATCTCCAAAAATGCGAAATTTCTCTTAGATTGAATTCAACCCAATGTACAACAATCCCTCCCATTTGGACATATATTTCGTATTTGATAAATAAGTAATTAGAATAGGAGGAATACATATACAAATCTGACAAAATATCAGCCATTTCAAAAAAAAAAAAAAAAGAGTATATATTTTAAAAAATTTTTGAATTCCATTATATTATATATTTTTTTTTTTTTGAGTTGATCCCGAAGTCTTGGGGGTGAAAAAAAATTGGGATAGAATAGAGTCTAACCTACGGGTCCACTCCATAGCCCTGCTATTGAGTAACTTTTCGGTACCATTTTTTTGTCAATTTTTTATTTTTACCTCTCTTTATTTTTCTTGTGCATTTATGTTTTTGATATTTTGGTTCAGTAACTATTTAACCTGTACGACGAACGATATTTGTGATGCTTTGCCACGCTCATGCTGTTTGTAAAGCATCCAACCATCCATCGTTATGTAAAAATAATGGATTTATTAAATTTTTGTCGGTCCACTTTTTGTTACATTTGATGTCATTGCTGGTGTTGTTGCCGATTATTATTCGTTGTCATGGCTATTTTTCTAGAGCGGAAAAAAATGTGAAAATGTTACAGAAAATAGTTCATTTGACTTACACTGTGGCGTAGAAAAATATATTTGAATAGTAAATAATTAAAATGGGTGTATCTATCCTCATTTGGTTTGAACTGATTTTTTTTTTTTTTTTGTGAAAATTTGTCTTTTATTTAATGACTAATTAAAGATTTTAAATAAAAATTAAAATTAGTTTTGATTTCAAACTTCCCAACTATGTACCCCTTTACGACACTGTCTGTATGTTTTTTTTTTTTTTTTGAATATAAATTGCGATAATATGAAACAACGTAAATATAACCGGCATATCAAAAAGAACGACAACAACAAAAAACTTTAGTGAAATGAGGTAATTTCATTAAAAATAACAAAATGCCAGTATCGTTGTTGTGTTGCTACTTTTTTTCTCCTGAAAAAAAAAAATCGTCAACAACAACAACAAACCGGGAACGAACATAGTGGCCGGTTATGTCAAATAGTAAAACAAGCCCTGTACTAGAACTAAATGTAAAAAAAAAAATTGGACGAAAACTAAAAAGTCATCAAGTGTTTGTTGTGTGTTGTTGAGCCGTGATAATGACACCTCCTATTAGAATAGAAAAAAATAAAATAAAAAAATAGAAACTGAAATAAAACGAACTTTGTAAAAAAACAAATTCTATCAATTTTTTTTTTGCTGCTATGAAGATACGAATAGCTGCACAAAAAAAAAAACAAAGAGCAGCAGCAGAGTGCCTTGTTTGGCAACTAACGCTGCACGAGAAGCGTTTGTTCAGAAGCAACAAAAATTTAATTCGTAAATGTTTTTCAAACTAAGAGAATGACTATTTAAAAATTTTCACTATCATTTGGGGAAAAAAGAGAATCGTTTTATGAGAGAGCCACCCTGACGCTCATTATCTTATCTCAGAATTGTTTGCAATATTATTATTTTGCAAAAATATCGTATTATTCCTCTACTTCATTTCCTAAATGTGTTGACTCTATGGGCGAAAGGTAAAATCGAAATCGCTACATTCAATTTAATGAGCAAGCTTCTTGAAAAAAAATTGGCAAGAACTAAAATAGCAACAAACTTCTCAATGGCTCGTGTCTTATCAGTCGCCAAAAAAATGGGAAAGGTGCTATGGCTAGCCAGCAACTATTGATTACGTTGAGGTAACGTCATTTTGGTTTGGGGGAAATTTCGTTGTTCTATCATTTTTATACGATATGCAAATTCAGTATTTAATAATGCCACTTCTTTTCATTCTTCCTCCTCCTCCTTCTTTCCCATTCAGTTACCTGGTTTAAACAAAAACCGCCAAAGGTCGATTTTTTTATCGCCACCAACAGAATCCAAGATAAATATAATTTTAATTGGTTTATTTTTATGGCCAAACCTGCATGGTATTGTTTTTGTTGGGAATTTCATGAAAGGAATCCGTCACTGGGTAATTATCATAGGGCTGGGCGATATCAGCCAAATTTTGCTTGACCTTTCATTAAAATAAACGATTAAAAATGAAAAATTTTAATTTGATATTGAATAATAAAACGAATGAAGGTCTCACGTGAATATAGTTGGCCATCAAGAGCAGTTCTTGAAATATGAGGTAGGAGTTAGTACCTACTGCGAACTCCAAATTCCAATTTTAAAACATTTCCAGTGAGAAGTGTGACAAAATTTACCGAATAACTGCGGGTACAGTTATATGAATGCTATACCAAAACATGGACCTACATAGCCCACAAAGTCCTGCAGACCTAAAACATATCTAAGAGAAATTTCATCAACCTACCTTATTTCGTTCGAAAGCTAGAGTGATTTCCAAAGACAAACATGGCCAAATTGACATAGACTTTTATGCTGATCAAGAATATTTACTTTGTGGAGTCGAAAATGCATATTCTGAATCCATACTGTGGTTGATGTAAAATGTTGTGAAATCCACGACCATGGCAAAGAATGTTCTTAAAAAATCTTCATAAAATGCAAAACTAGTGCTTTTAGCTCTGAATGAGCCTGAAAAAAGTTAAAAAGTATCAGTCGGTTTTGTTGATAAAAATGTCCATTTGTTTACAAATAACGGTTGAGATAAAACAAACTGCAACAAAGCCAAACACCATAATTTTGACTTTTTTTAATTTTATCAAATGAAAGCAAAATGTCGGAAATAGCATCAAATTTGAGAATAATTTTACATTTGTTCGAATTGGCAAAAGTTGTGGCTTTTAAACGGCCAATGAAACCGCCACACGCTGCCCGAATGTTGCTCTGTGGTATTTTGGCCCATTCCCGGCGAAACGCTTGCTTGAGGTGATCGACACTTTGATATTTTTTAGTGCAAACCTTGCTTTCCAAAATACTCCAGACACAATAGTCCAACGGATTGGTATCCGGATAGTTTGATGGCCATTGTGCGCTGGAAATGAAGCAAGGAACTTCATTTTGTAACCATTCTTGGGTGACGTGTGCTGAGTCCTGTTGGAATGTCCAAGGTCTGCGGCCAAAATGGTTCCGCGGCCAAAGCCTTTAATACACCCTCCAGAATAATTTCGCAATAATATTTGGATTTATTCTGATGCCACGGTCGATTAATACGAGCGGAGAGCGACCATCGGCTGTTATGGCGGCCCACAACATCACCATGGCCGGTGCTTGAGTTCTGGTGGCCAACCGAAGGTGCACATTTTCAGCTAACCTCTTTGGCAAGTAAACACGATCATTTTGTTTGTTTACAAACTGCTGGATAACGAATGTTTTCTCATCGGAGAAAACCGAATTCGGCTGTTCACCACTTTCGGCCAAGCGAATCAACTCTTTTTATCTCTTTCGAGTCTATTTTCTTTCTGTTACGGTGTAAGTTCTTGCACTTTTTGGAATTTCAAAGGCTTTACCCTGAGCTCATTTTTCATTATTCGCCGAATGGAATATTGCGATATGTTCAGCTCACGAGCCATTTTTCGGCTACTGTGATGCGGGTTTCGACCACGTCGCTTCTTTTCGTACCATAAAAATATTTGGATGTGTAGAAGTTAAAGAAAATCGAACATTTATTTCCAATTTCAGGCGAAAATTTGTTAATCAAAATTTTTATTTTTTGGGGGTGAGGTACCAGAACGAGTGGCCCGATAAATTCCATATTCACGTCAGATCTATGGTTGAGAGAAATATATACATGTACCAAATCTATATCTGTACCGATATATTTTATCTGTATACCAGAACTTGTGATCTTTATACCAGATCTGGATATTGTGTCGGTGGAAAGATTAGGATATGCTACGTTTGAAAAGAATCAGATGCTTTTATCGCGTATTATGAGCACTTTGGTTATTCTAAATTTTTTTGTAGGGAGCTACCAGAAGGCGTGATCCTTTCGATCCGCTCCTCATTCCAGATCTATCGTTGATAGAAATATAGAGACGTGCCGAGTTAAAAGGAATCGTATGATAATTTCGTGTTTTATGAGTATTATGGTTAATCAAAATGTTGACCGGTTGTGGGTGAGGTAGTAGGAGGAGTGGTCCTATCCATCTCATCTTCATACAAGATCTAGAGTTAGTACAAATATTAAGATGTGTCAAGTTTTAAAAGAATTGAATACTCATATTGCATTCTATGAGGGTTATGTGGAATTCAACATTTTGACTCGTTGTGGAGGAAGTACCAGAAGGTGTGGTCCGTTCTATCCGTTCTTCATACCAGATTTTGTGTTGGTAGAAATATTGAGATGTGCGAAATTTGAAGGCAATCGCACCCCACTCCCCTTTGTGAGGGAGTTACTTGTGCAGTAGTCGATATTGTCCATTTTCGCACCTGCCCTGCCCTAGCACAGAATGAATCTGCCCTAGCCCTGACAATCTTTACTATTACAGTTCCGATGTTCTTTCGAAAGTTCTTTTTAAAAATTCATGATTATGGCCTCCAAAAATGTATAAAGAAGATACCCGCCTAAAATTCTGCTAGAGAATTCATTACTACGACTTCGGCAGCCCTTCAAAAAATTTAGGAGTATCCGAGCTTTTAGAATTGAAAGCGTTTTAACAATTAAAAAGAACTTCTTTTAGCTTTGACAGCCCTTAAACAATATTCTGAAATTCCACAATTCTAAATCTGAAAGTCCTGTGTGAATAGGGATCAATGTTGTTATATGGCCCCACAAAATAGTACTCCCCGAAATTCCGTACTTTTTTACACATTTTAGTAGAGTTGTTAGCAAATTTAGGATTTGATGTTCCAACCCCCTGAATGGGAATGGTGTCTATAGTCCCACGCTTATGTATAGCCTCCATATAGCCCGACATTCGACGTTTTAAAGATCTTTCCTCATATTATGTCCAAAAGGCCTATAATTTGTAATTTCTGATTCTCACAGAATTTACAACGTGCCATAAAACCTGTGGTGTAGGTCCACTTTTTGCTATAACCCCTATATTCTGCATTTTGTAGACTTGACGCATATATTTCTGCCGATTCCACTAGCATTTTCAGTTTGAAATCAAGCACGCTCGAGTATTGAATTTCGAGTCTGCTATTTTCAAAGGGTTCTTTTCTTCATGGTGTGTAGGGAAATTAAAATTCGGCCTGGCTGAGGTTAATGCCGGTTTTACTTGTTCTTTTTATTCTAATTCAAATGCCTCCTATTTTAACTAATTTAATTTTGACTTGGGCTAACAGCTATTTTATTGCTATTCTTTGTTATTCCTCTTTAATTTGCATTATTCTCATCAAAATAGAAAAACACAGTCACTCACACAAAACCCCCCGAATTGTGTGTCTCAGGCCGCGTTATATTAAATCATTTCCGGTGCAATGTCACCAACCAAAGCCGCAAACAAAATTCGACAGCAGACACTATCCGAACAGCAACAATAAAACTGTCCTCTCGTTCCAACTCCTCCCCCACATGCCCACCCACCGAATAATTACGCTCAACATTCTCTATGACGTCTACTCTTTAGGCTTAAGCTACCTAGCACTACAAAAGTGGAATGTGTAAAACAAATGGAAAATAGAAAATAAAATCATACCGTTAACCTGTGAAAAATGTGAAAAACAAAAAAGAAAATTAATTATGGCAAATTTATGCAAATAAAATGAAAGTCTGTGGAAACAGAAAAATATAAAAAAAAAAAAAAATAAAATTCAATTTGAATATAACTAAAGAAGTAACAAGCGGCAGTGAAATGCAATTCAATACAATACCGTGAATTTTGTGTTTATTAAAATAGCAAGAGAGTAACAGAGAGAGAAAAGGAGTGAAATAACAACAAAACCAGTGCTATGTCCATTTAAACTTAACACCATCACAGACGTCTGTCACCAACCAGTCGACCAACAAATATATCACCATGTATAACAGTTACACCAACTCTTCCAACTCCTCTCCCCATGTCCAAATGAGGCGTCTGACGCCTTTCACACCCTTCCCTAACAACCGGCAGAGCATTCCGCCTCCACCCCAGCGCTCCGTGTCGACGTCTTCGCTAAACATCCCCTTCAGTGCACCGGCTCATCTAATGCAGACAGCCTTTGAATATCCCCCAGTTCCCATGGTGCACAAAGTCGCCGCATCGAAGTATCCGCTAAATTATGAACGAACAGACAAAGTAAGTCCCCCCCTCCCATCGTTTGCAAATTCGATTTAAGCCATTATGAAGTTTGTGATGAAAATTTATGAACTTTTAATTGGCATCAAACATATTTTTTATGGAATTGTGAAATGAATTTTCGAATTGAAGAGAGTTAAAAAGTGGCGAGGGGAGAAAGTATCTTGCCCCGTTATTGGATCTTTTTATACCCACCCATCACATCAGATGGAAGGTATACAAGTTTTGTGTTTCTATATAACAGATGAGAGTTAAAATTCGAATTAGCCATATTCGTGTGACCTACCGGAAGTTGAAATATCAATACAGTTTTTAAACACCTGAAATATCTTTTTAAAAAAGTGTCCCTCATAAAAAAAAAATAAATAAATAAAATATTTAAAATGTGCCTTTTTGATTGAAATCCGTGCATTCAAAATGTTTATACCAATATTTCTTGGTTAAAAAAAAAAAATAATAGAAATTCAAATATTTAAAAAACTTAATTATTGCAATACTTTAATGCGTAAACAAACAAATAGCTCGGTCTACCAACGTGTGGACATTCCAGGAACAAAGAAAAGCAGCAACATCATAGACAAATGAAAATATAGACAACGAAATGCTCTCACCGTTTATCTTCGAAAAAAATCGAATCAGCAGATGTCGTCTATATCGTTTCAGGGGTTTGAGTGGGAATATTGAAGTCACTCAATTCTAAAACGTTAAAAATAACAAAAACTGTAGGATATTTGTCAGTTGGAAATTGTTGCATAATAAAATAAATGTGAAAATTACGAGATGACATCAAAAAATTCCGGAATAATCAAGTGAAATTCTTGAAAAACGATGAAATGTGTTTTCGAAGTCGAGTGGCTTGAACGCGTAAATGAGCATGTTGACTATGCAAAACATGATGAGAGCCACCTGAAAAAAAAAAGACCAAACTAACTTTTCGTTGTCTATATCTTAATTTGTCTATGGCAACATTCCAAATTTAGTCCGCATACACGAAGGGGTTGTTCTTCGGATTTATTATTTTCATAGCAAATGCCAAGCGTGCAGGAAACTGCAATCTTTTGAAGATTAGTGGCGTTTCTATTGCAAAGGCGTTGTTTGTCAATTAACCCTCAACCTGAGCCGATTTAAATACAACAACGAAATTTACTTTGACAACAAATTCCGTCACTCCATTGAAATTGTAACCAAATTCAGCAAAACATTCTGATTTCCATTGGAAACGGACATACACACCGTGTTTAGCACCAATACATGAAATCGCCCATATATACACGATACTTATGTTGTACGATATTTATATATACATATATATATGTATATGTATATATATATATATATATATATATATATATATATATATATATATATATATATATATATATATATATATATATATATATATATATATATATATATATATATATATATATATTCCATATCTATAAAAGAGGAAAATGTTTGTATGTTTGTTTGTTTGTTTGTTTGTTTGTAATTTATGGACTCGAAAACCGCTGAATAGATTTTCCTGAAAATTTCCATATATACTGCAACATCGCCTGAAAGTAACATAGGCTATATACATTTTTGAATTTCCACTTGGAACTGGAGATATAGCATCAGAATCGGAGGTACCTCCCAAAAATTTAGATTTTATATGCACATATCTATTGATTGGTTAAAGATACAGTCTCCAAATTTGGAATACGTAACGAAATTTGGAACAAAAATAAGTTTGACAAATTATATTGTAATCGGTTCAGATTTGGATATAGCTCCCATATATATTTTCGACCGATTTCCATCATTTGATGCCTCAAACACAATATGAATGTTCGATTCCAATGAAATTTGGAATGTGTGACGGGATTTAATCCGAAAATAAATTTGTCAAATTATATTGAAATCGGTTCAGATTTGGATATAGCTCCCATACATATTTTCGGCCGATTTCAAACATTTGATGCACCAAACACGCTGTGTATCCCCAATTTCAATGAAATTTGAAACGTGTGATAGATTTTATCTAAAAAATTGATTTCCCAAATTATATTGAAATCGGTTCAGATTTGGATATAGCTCCCATATACATTTTCGGCCGATTTCATGTATTTGGGGGACTAAACACGACATGTATTTCCAATTGTAATGAAATTTAAAATAAGTAACGGAATTGGGAGCCGAAATGAATTTGTCAAATTACATTGAAATCGGTTCAGATTTGGATATAGGTCCCATATATATTTTCGACCGATTTCATGTATTTGATGCACCAAACACGATATGTATCTCTAATTTCAATGAAATTTGGAATGTGTAGCGGAAATTAAAACAAATATACATTTGTCAAATTATATTAAAATCGGTTCAGATTTGGATATAGCTCTCATATATATTTTCGACCGATTTCATGTATTTTATGCACCATACACGATATGTATGTTCGATTCCAAAGAAATTTGGAATATGTAACGGGATTTTGATTAGAAAATAAATTAGTCAAATTATATTAAAATCGGTTCAGATTTGGATATAGCTCCCATATATATTTTCCGCTGATTTCACATATTTGATGCACAAAACATTTGGCATGAGTGGCTAAATTTGGTACAAAAATAAATTTGACAAATTATATTCAAATACGCTCAGATGTGATTATAGCTCCCATATATATACTCAGCCGATTTCACAAATTTGATGCACCCAAAGCCAGAGGGACAAAATCTGGCACCAGCAAAAATTGGCAAATTATATTGAAATCAGTTGAGGTTTGGATATAGCTAACATATATATTTCGGCCGATTTCATACATATTATGCACCAAACACGATATATATGACCGATTCCAATGAAATTCAGAACGTGTGGCGGAATTTGGTTATAATAATAAATGTGATAAATTAATTGGAAATTAGTTAAGATTTGGATATAGCTCCAATATATATATTCTCGGCCGATTTCACATATTTGACGCACCAATTTCAATGAAATATGAAAGGTTTGGCGGAGTTTGGTGTAAAAGTAATTTGTTTAAAATTATATTAAAATCGGATCAGATTGGGATATGATTTTAATAAGAACCATTGACCCACAACGCCTTAGGCTAACACTAAAAAACAACACAACAATTTATTTGAAATATGCTTATTACGGCGAAGTATGTTGCTATCTCGAATTCACTAATTGCAATAGAAATGCCTCTCTACTTAAAAAAATTGCAGTTTCCTGCACGCTTTTTATTTGCTATGAAATAAATAAATCCAAAGGACAAACCCTTCGTGTATTCATATCATGTTACTGCTTTTGTAATGATTTTGTTTATTATTTAAATTAGTGCAATATTTTTATTTTAATTTTTAAATTTGTTTTTCTTTATCCAACATATATTCGTAAATAAAATTTTGAATGCATATAAAATCAAAAGGGGTAGCGAAGCGCACCGGGTTCAGCTAGTATATATATATATAAATACATTTGTCAAACTATATTGAAGTCGGTTCAGATTTGGATATAGCTTCCATATATATTTTCGGCCGATTTCACATATTTGATGTACCAAACACGATACTTATGTTGTATATATATATATATATATATATATATATATATATATATATATATATATGTTGTATATATATATATATATATATATATATATATATATATATATATATATATATATATATATATATATATATATATATATATATATATATATATATATATATCGTGTTTGGTGCATCAAATATGTGAAATCGGCCGAAAATATATATGGAAGCTATATCCAAATCCGAACCGACTTCAATATAGTTTGACAAATGTATTTTCTGAGCAATTCCTTTAACACATGCCCGAATGTTGCTCTGCGGTTTTTTGGCCCATTCCCGGCGAAGCGCTTGTTTGAGGTGATCGACACTTTGGTAATTTTTAGTGGCAACCTTGCTTTCCAAAATACTTCAGACACAATAGTCCAACGGATTGGTATCCGGAGATTTTTGTCGCCATTCTGCGCTGGAAATGAAGCGAGGGACCTCATTTTGTAACAATTCTTGTGTGGCGCGTGCTGAGTGCGATTGTGCTGAACTGAGTCCTCTTGGAATGTCCAAGGTCTGCGACCAAAATGTTTGCGTGCCCAAGGCTTTAATACACCCTCCAGAATGTTTTCGCCATAATATTCGGTATTTATTGTGATGGCACGGTCGATTAATACAAGCGGAGAGCGACCATCGGCTGATATGGCGGCCCACACCATCACCATGGCCGGCGCTTGAGTACTTGTGGCCAACCGAAAGTTCAAATTTTCAGCTGACCTGTTTGACAATCATTTTTTTGGTTTACAAACTGCTGGACAACGATTGTTTTCTCATCGGAGAAAACCAAATTCGGCAGTTCACCACTTTCGGCGTTTCACCAAGCGAAGCAACTCTTTAGCTCTTTTGAGACTATTTTCTTTCTGTTGCGGAGTAAGTTCTTGCACTTTTTGGAATTTCAATGGTTTTACCCCCAGCTCATTTTTCAATATTTTCCAAATGGAAATTGCGATATGTTCAGCTGACGAGCCATTTTTCGGCCACTGCGACGCGGGTTTCGATCAAGTCGCTTCTTAACTTTTCGAACCATTTCTGCTGATGTTGCTGTTTTCTTCCGCCCACTTCCTTGCTGGAGTGGTCTAACGATAGCCACTTGTGGTTTTCCAGCCAAATATAAAGGAATCACACTTGAATTCCATCACGTATAACTTTTTTTCTGGAAAATTCTCACCAAAATGCTTTGGTATGCTTGTAAACAATATAATGGGCTGTCACTGGAATAATTTTAACAGCTGTCGAACGAGTGGCTTAGAAATGAAAGCAGATCTTCTTTTTTCTGTAAACATTGAGATGTGCGAAATGTGAAGGCATTTCAGCTGTTATGTCAGATTTTATAAGAGTTGTCATTATTTGAGAGGGTCATATTTTAGTATTCGGGTGTATGCGTCACTTTTGTCATGAAGCTGTGGCTAAAACCATCAAAATCCCGGGCTATAGAAAAACGTTGACCTATAAGGAAATTATTATGATACAGGAGTTAAACTCTTTACGAAAACTAAATGCCAAGTTTAAGGTATTTCAGTTGAAAAATGTAAAAGTGTATAAAAATAAGTACTTATAGAACGACTTATAATTATTTCGTGCGATATGACCTGTTTTAAATTATGGTCTGGTGACCCGATTTGTAAAGGGTATTATTGCTGGAAGCGATAATTACCATGGAGTTTGAAAAAATAACAAAAATTTGAAGAGATCGCAAAATGAGAACCAATTCCTGATGGGAACCATATTTTTCGTGCGACGGAATTATAGATAGACCAGAATCGCCTATTGCACAGTAAAATGCATTATGCGTCCAAATTTAAAGTAAAAAGACTTTAAATAAAAAGTTTTAATTTGATGTTTAAAGATAAACAATCGGATGATTATTTCATAATTTTAAAGCACTGTTTATAACACTAAGCGACAAAAGGTTTTTTTTTTTTGTTTCTCTCGAAATTTACATGAAACCCCAATGGATTTCGGCCGGGCCGATCTTTGAATACCCTCCACCATTTGGAACGATTTTGGCAATTAAAAAAATAAAATCCGTAAAAAATTCGGTTAAAATCTTGAAAATACCGAAAGTAGCCCTTATATTAGGGTCTATACGACGACGTGACAACTTTTGTCATAAACCATTATAATATTCAAATGCGAAACATGTAGCTAAAATCATCAAAATCCCGAATATAGGGAGGTACCGTTATATTGGGGCTATTCGAAGACGTGGACCTGCACAGACAATTTTCTGTCATAGGCTGTAGTAACCATTACGGAATTCAAATACCAAATTTGAAATAGTTCCGGGGTACTTTTATATGGGGCCTATACAAAGACGTGGACTTGCATAGACACTTTTCTGTCATAGGCTGTAGTACTCATTACGAACTTCAAATACCAAATTTGAAACATTTCCGATGAATAATGTCGCTTTAATCACCAAAATACCGAATTTAGGGAGGTACCATTATATATGGGCTATACCATAACGTGGACCTACATCACCCATTTTCAATACCAAAAGTCCTGCAGACATAAGACACATTAAAGTAAAATTTTATCAACCTACTTCATTTCGCTCGGAAGCTAGAGTGATTTCCACAAACGAACAGACGGATAGACGGACGGACATCGCTCGACATAGAATTTTATGCTGATCGAGAATATAAATAATTTGTGGGGTCTAAAATGCATATTTCGAGCTGTTACAAAAGGAATAACAAACGTAATATACCCTTTATACTATGGTGAGGATATAAAAACATAAAATACGTGTTTCGAGTAACCTAAATAGGGGGTCAATTTTTTTCACTATCACTTTTTTTGATTTTTTTTCGGATTTGTATTTTTTGGATTCCATGTATTTTATGTATATAGTGTCTTCGACAATATTACTGATAACAACTCCCACTTAGCCCTCTGCGAGTATCTTAATGAGTCTTTTTGTCCTTTTTTCAAAATATTCTTCAAATTATTTATCATAAAATTATACTATTGGTGTCAGATAAAACAAATTCTCTAAATTTTACCTAAACGCCAATAATTAATAAATATTAAAACTCAAGCAAAACAAGTATCGGTCGGATTTGCCGACAGATTGTATACCCCCAGCCTTGAGTTATGATTATTCACACTGTTGACCCTTAATAAGAGATGTAAATATTGCAATGTGCCATATTTGGAGCATACCGTCTACTTCCTACTCTTTATTAGTTATATGTTCCTATACTTTATATAGAATTGTGAAAAATGCGTGAGATACCAGATATATAAATTTGGGGGAAGTACCAGAAGGAATATATCCAATATATCCCATTTTCACAGCAGATCTTCTGTTAGTAAAAATAATGGCATGTGTGAAATATGACGAGAACCGGATGCTTATTTCGGATTTTATAATCGATTATTCAAAACTTTGCCCCTTTGTGGGGGAGGTATCAGAAGGAATGATCCACATTTATAAAAGGTCCTGTGTTGATGGAAATATTATGATGTGCCAAGTCTGAATGGAGTCGGATGTTAATTTCGTGTTTTATGAGATTCGTGGATATTTAAAATGTTGACACTTTGTGGGGGAGGTACCAGAAGGAGTGGACCGATATATTCCATCTTCACACCAGGCTATGGTTTAATAAAAATATTGGGATGTGTGTAATTTGAAGACAATCGGATTCTCACATAACATTTTATAAGAGTTACTAGCTGGCCCGGTCCGCGTTGCCGGCCCGTACTTTTAGGCTTTAATGCGTATTTTTTAAAGCCTAATAAATCACAGATCTGACTTATGCAAGCGGCACAATTTTGATTATAAGTAAAGACTCCAATTTTGATTATAAGTAATGACTTGATTATAAGTAATGACTCCTTGACTAAATAGAAATTAATTTTTGTGTTAAATACCTATATGATAAATAACATCTATAATAGCCCCATGTGAAAATTCAGCTCAATTTTTGATATTGTAAAAAGCTTAACATTTCCATTCAAATGAGCTATAATTTGATATTTGTATTTCCAACGTTTAAAATCCCGTACTACGTGGTATTTAGTTTTGTCCACCTCATACTGAAGGCAGAATGTTGTCAGAATAGCCAAAAAATTACTCTTTTGCTCCGATTACCATAAGATGGGCATTATTTTTTTGTATTTAAATGGTTCGTTGGGGATCCAATAAACACACATTTTTTATCATAGTATAATTCAATGACGATTAAACAAATATTCGGTCCCGCGTTACTTTCTATTTTCCTATTTGTTCATGTTTCTGCCACAATTTCCGACTGAATGAGTCCCAGATTGACATTTCGGAGTTTGCTTCATATAGACGTACATCCCAAATCTATGTTTCCAACAAATATTCTCTTGGGGGTTACAAATTCAATAGAATACCAAATTTTCTTTTTTGACCACACATTGGTAGGGAAAGTGAACTTGGGGGTATACTAATGTGGAGACTATACTTAAAGTAGCCTCAAGACAAAGATGGGCCCTTTATGATTTATGAGAAGAGGTTTTCTTCCCCCTTAAAAACAAAGATGTCAAAATGGAAGAAGTGGCCAAGACCCCGAAAATACCTTAAATCATATGATGGTGATACCAAAACGTGTAAAAACGTTTTTTGTAAGGATGGTTTCTTCTTAAATTATCAACATAAGCCAAAATTAGTACGAAAAATATGGTTAAAATGTAGAATATTCTTGAAATCGAGTTGTTCCGTTATCGGGGATTATGACCCATATTATGACCTTCCAAAGCGGTAAAAGGTATATTGAATATTTAGGAAGAATTTCTGGAAGGAATTCGCTCTATTATTTTGCGTCCTTTATAGTCGGTATTTCACTGATTGCAGTCCCAATGTATTTAGCATTTTGAGTTCTCATTGGACGAACTATTGTTATATGAAAGAAGCAGGTCCACTTTTTGAAATGAAGCGCATAACGCTTTTTCGGTAATTTTCATCTTCCAGCTGAAGGTCCTAGAATTTTATACGTGAAAGATCGCCATTTCGTATTGCGCACTCATTTCATTTTTAATATTATTCATTCAGAATTGAAAACAATAAGAAATGTACTCTTCAACATAAAAAAAGAAAGAATTGAAAAAAGTAAAAGAATCTTCAACTGCTTCGCTGATTTTTTACGGCAAATTTTAAAAGGTCCTTACGAAGTTTGTCAGTATTCGATTCCATTGAAAAATTGTCGATTTTTCCCGATTTTAGAATTTTCATATATTATTCTCTTCTGAAATTATATTATTCTTATTACCCAATAAATACATAAAATCTATAAATAACAGTTTTATCCGTTGTCACTTTCTACTACCAAAAAACAACTACATATCATATTAGAATTCCAAAAAAAGAAAAAAAAAAAAAAAAAACACTACAAATGTACATTCGAAAATAGTAAGTCAAAATGGAAAAAAATATGCAATATAAAACATTACTATTGTACATTTTAAAAGTCAAAATGAAAATGTTCAAATTTCACATTTTAAGCGATTTTTTTAGATTTTATTCTTTTCTGCCAAGAGGCAATTCCGAATTTGTCTGAATCGTTAAAATCAGACCGGCGGTCTTTATGTTATAAGCGTAGTAATTAACACAACTTTCTTTTACATATAGAGAAATAGACTTAAAAGTAGGCGCGTTCCTTAGCCCTTAAATAAATACTTAGGGTTGGATGGAAAGCCAACAGCATCTCGTGTAATAATTCTCAAACCGATATCTTCACTATTTTGGCAAATATAAAGATTTTAGATAAATCGTAATAGTGGGCGTAAAAGGAGGCGTGGTCAATATTTTTTTCTTTAAAAACCTAACTCGGGGTATGACGAACGTTTGTACAAAAAATTATGCAAATCGGTCCAGCCGTTTTCAACTGATTCCGTTACCAACAAACAACAATTGATTTTTATATATATAGATAATTTTTCAAAATGTTTACTCTTTCTCGGGGAGGTACTTGATGAAGTGGGCCGATATTGTTCATTTTCGCACCTGATGATGCAAATATTAGGATTTGCAAAGTTGAAGCAATATCGGATTATTGCATCTCTTTCTGTGCAGAAAAAATATATTTTTTTGAAAACTTCGACCTTTTGTGAGGGATGTACCAGAAGGAGTGGACTGATATTTTCCATCTTCGAACTTGATCTAAGTTTGATAATATTATTACTATGTACCAAGTTCGAACCAAATCGGATACTCCCTTCAAGAGTTATCGTGCGCACCAGCCAGCCAGACAGACCGACGGACGGACGGACATCGCTAGATCGACTCCATATGTCCGGAAACAAATTTGGTCCAAAGTCACGTTTTCGCCGCACCAAATGATATATATATCCTCTCTAGCCATATGGCTAAGAGTACAAAAGTGTGGAAGGAGGATAAACTTGGTCCCTCTATTTTGGTCACTTTCAAAAAACCGACAAACGTGCCTTCTTTCTTAGGTGAATTTTCGGGATCTACTGTGCTTTTCCAGAAATTATTGGTTTTGCACAGTGTAATGAAGAACAACTTCATTAAAATGAGTGTCATATGATTATACCCTACACCACAAGGTGGTCAGGGTATTATGTCTTTGTGCATTTGTTTGTAACAGACAAAAGAAAACGAGATAGACCCATGGTTCCTTTTGATGATCTGCATAGAGTCACATTCTGAGTCGATTTATGCATGTCCGTACGACCGTCCGTCTGTCCATGTATTTTTGCAAACAAAGTACAGTTCGCCCTATCCAGATGAAATTTTGCACAAATCATTTGTATGGCCCAAGGACGAACCCTATTGAAATTGGAGATAATCGGTAAAAATTTAGATAAAGCTCTCATATATATCTTCGTTCGATTTGGCTTTATTGTACACCAAATGATGTGATATCAGCCCGAATAGTACGGAATTTTGCACATACAACCGAATAAGGCCTGAAAATAAGTATGTATAATTTGATCGAAATTGGTTTAGATATAGCTATAGCTCCCATATATATATTGTTCATCCGATTTGTTATTTTTGTCCTACGCAGCCGTAATATGCACTCCGTAACAACGATATTCAGGGAAATATATCAAATACAGATCAGAAATATCTTTGCCAAATTTTATAGAGATGGGTTCCGATTTGGATATAGCTCCCATATGTATCTTTATCCGATTTCAAATTAATTGTGCACCAAATGTGCAATACAAGTCCGAATTTAAAAAATACAAATGCATCGGCACATTTAGTCTTTTGAACCATAAATTATAACTATAATCATAGTGTGTATGATTGAATTCTCCCATAAAAACTTTTAATTGTTATGCGGTGCTCTACTAAATTAGCAAAGTGATGTAGGGTATCATAAAGTTGGCCCCGCCCGACTCTAAGGCATTCTTTACCGGTTTTTATTACATTTTACATAACCAAATTGCAAAGTTGCTGTCTTAAGTCCTCGAAACCTCTTGAATTACATCTATGGGGTCTTGAAATGACGCTGCGCTGTCTCGTAGACCTTACCTTTCACTTGGCGTCTTGGGGAGAGGTCCCAAGATCCCGGTAGCCAATTGTGATCACCTCTTCTTCCCTCTTAATTAAAAATGCTACGCTTCCAAATGCCTCGGTTATCTGTCATTGCCAGTTTTCCAATTTTTCTTTGCAAAGAGACATAAATAACAACACTTATGGATTGCCCACCACACGGTGACGGAAAAATCATGCAAACGCTTTTCCAATGACTTGTTTTACATCACTTTCGATTGTTATTTTTTCCGTAACGATAGCCATCATTAATAATTTCTTAATTTACTTTGCTTTTATTAATTTTATAATGGCCAATTTTGCTTTGGCTTCTTTTGACAAGACTTTGAAATTGAATTAAAAAAGTTGAAAAGTGTTGGCACTTTTTGGAAAAGCCGCTACAGGTTTTCTTGTTGCTGCCAAGTCTCCTGTTAACGTCATTGAATTTTCCACTTATATAGTTGTTGTTGTTGTTTATTACTGTTATTAAATGCTTTTGATTTTATTGATGTTAATAACAATTTTTTTTTCTGTTTCGATTTTCATCATCGTTCATTATTATTGTTTTTCAGTTTGCAATTTTTCCTGCTCTCTTTATACAGTTTTTCTTCTTGAATTCGAATGAAGCCTCTGCCAACAATCATTTTGCCAACCACCAACAAACAGCACCTTTCAAAGACATTCACTTTTAAAGTTGTTTAAAGTATTTCGTTTTTTGTTGCTGTTGTTGGGGTGTTAATTGTTGTTGTTTTTCTTTAATGTGTAATAATTACAACAACTAATAATGTTTTAATAACAACAACATCAACGATATTTGTTGCTTGTTTTAGCACCATTTGTGTTGTATAGTTTTTAATGTTTCTTGATACGATTATTGGCTGTGGCGAAAATTCGATGGTAGTCGTGGCCGGGGCAAGCCTATCAAAAATTGCTTTATCAACTATTTGTAGTTTTTTTTTAAGGTTTTATGCTAGCTTATCTTTTCGCCTCATATTCTCTCATTCCATTACGTAGTTTGTTGGGGAAGTATTTTTATATCGAAGAGAAGAAAAAATAATAAAATAATGAATGGAATAATTGTTTGCTTTACATTTAGCTTCTCTGAAGGTTAATTTGTGGTTTTGAAAGTGATATTTGTTTTGGTTGGTCCATGTCCACGTGAATTCATAAACTCTGAATCAAGTCTGAAAATATAAGAATGAAGTAACTCATTGCAAATATATAATAAATAATCTTTAACTCTTTCTTAGCTACTCAATAAAAAAATCTGTTTACCAAGTAATGGGTTTAATACCAAATAAGTAATGTTTGGCGCCAGCAACTACTCACAAAACAGCATCCTTATCCCAAACATCCACAATGGGCCAATAAAAATATTTTCAATGAAACAGTAGTTGTATTTTTAGAACCTTAGAGTTGAATTTATACAAAATTTCACAACACTTCATTTTTCTTTTGTTGTTGTAGAAGCTCATACTGCTGTGTTCGTTACGATTCTTCTCTAACCTGCCTCTGCTTCTAACTTCAAATTCAAAAAGGAAATGACCTGTATAGGTCGGGTTCATAGGAGTTGGATGAGGGAGTTAGATGTGTAGGTTTGACCGGTCAGTTAAAAGTTTGCAGCGTGTTTTTTGTTTCTGTACCACATACTGTACAGGTGTTCAGCGCCTCAGTCGTGCCAAAATTACTCAGGTTTGTCAGGGCAGGTTTCGTTTATACCCTCCACCATACTATGGAGGGTATGTTAACTTTTTCATTCCGTTTGTAACTCCTCTAAATACTCATGTCAGACCCAACAAAGTATATATATTCTTGATCAGCGTAAAATTGTAACTCGATTTAGCGATGTCCGCCTGTCTGTCCATCTGTCTGTCCGTCTGTCTGTTGTAATCTCGCTATCTTTCGAACGAATTGAGATAGAAGGCTAGAATTTTCCACACATGTTTATTACTCGAGTAGGCAGGTTAAGTTCGAAAATGGGCCATGTAAGTCCACGTTTTCATGTAGCCCTCATATAACGGTACCTCCCGATTTAACGGAATTGTTTCAAATTTGGTATTTGAAGTTCGAAATGGATACTACAGCCTAAGACAGAAAATCGTCTATGCAGGTCCACGTCTACGTATAGGCCCCATACATTTGACGATTTTAGGTACAATACCCACCGAAATTGTTTGAGTTGTCGGATTTGAAGTTCGTATTGGATGCTTCAGCCTGTGACAGAAAATTGTCTATGCTGGTCCAGGTCTTCGTACAGCTCCGTTGTAACGGTACCTCCCTATATACCACATTTTGATGATTTAGCTTTACCGTTTATTTTAAGTTTCGAATTTAAATATGGTAATGGCTTATGACAAATAATGCCTATGTAGGTCCACGTCGTATAGACCCAATATATCGGCTACATTCGATATTTTTAAAATTTTAAAAGAATTCTTTAAGGATTTTATTTTTTGAAAATTTCCAAATTTGTTCCAAATGGTGGTGGGTATTCAAAGTTCGGCCCGGCAGAACTTACTGCTTTTTATCTTGTTTTCACCTGCGATGGAATGATTTCCCAGTACGGTATTGAGTCTATATTCCTCCATGACCTCTGTTACCGCATCAGAGTGACAACCATTCAGTCCTGCTTGATAGGCAGTAGGCTCTCTCTTGTGCCTTTGTGACTTTCTCTATTCCTCTGTAGATCGTGAATGTCTTTCCTTATATGCCTGGTTGGCGATTTCCTATCCAACAGATTTGCTCATTTTCACTCGGGAGTTAAACTTTCTAGCGTGTTCAACTTAAAACTATAAATGTCAGTGAGATCAATAAAAACAATAAAGTCGGTGAGCCACTACATGAGGGCCATACCACAACGGGAAGCTATATTAAAAAAATTGAACAAATCCGTGGGCAAATGTGACTAGGATCATCAAAAAAACGGAATATCGGTGGGTACCGTTATATGGAAACCATGGACAATGTTTTATCACCGGTTGTAGAACCCTTAATGAAATATTAATACCGAATTGGAATTTTGTGTTTTTTTTAGGACTGCTGCAACTCGACTTCGAGCGAGTTTCCCTCAGTACTCTACTTCGAGTGAGTTTAATTTTTTTTTTGCGAATTCGAGCGAGCTTTTCGCAAGCGAAAAGAAGAAGCCATGAATTAAGGGTCCGGATGACATGAGTCCCCGGCAAATATATACGGAAATCGAGTGCTATAAAATTTGCGGAATCCGTGCTGATTTTGTCGGCAGTAGCAAAGACGCTTGAAGCTCTCTCTCTCTCTCTCTCTCTCTCTCTCTCTCTCTCTCTCTCTCTCTCTCTCTTATGCTGGGGGATAAGTAATGCTTCAAGCGTCTTTGCTACGTCCAACAAAAGTGCTATCGGCATGTATGAATCACTTTGATAGCGTCATTGCCTGGCTTCAGTAGCCGGACTACCCAACCCATTTTCCAGGCATGAGGAACTATTAGTGTGGCTAACGACAGGTTGAGGAGTTTGATGATCTGATATTTAACTTCTGATATCCGCTTTTATTCGCCAACTATTATATTTACCTGCAGAGTAAGTCCCTTAACTCTAGGATAATTGGGGTTAGTACGGAGAATTTGGACTTATCTCACGTATTCGACCATCAGATATATAACGGGTGGCTGCAGAATTGGTGATATGCCGGAAACACCTATCTGCTTCTCTGAACTCTTGAAATCTTATTTTTTTAAGAAAATCCAATTTCGAAATTCTTTTATTTTAATTTTTTTAATTTTTTAATTTTTTAAAGAAAAATTCCGCTTTTTTCCAAATTTTCTTCACACCACTCGTATTTTCTTGCTGCTCAATTGGAATTCATGCTATTTGTACGTTTTCATTATTGCCAACTTGAAGGTGATATTTATGTAATGTAATTTTACGATTACAAGTGGTCAAGGCATGATTTTCATTTTGAAAATGGACAGCAAATAGCTCTTGACTTCCTGATGGTAACAAGGCAACCCGACAAGAGAAAGAAATGCACGGCTAAAAGGAAAAGCTATACTACAACTCATTATCTTAATGAATCTCATGTTCATCTCATGTTCTCGTACGCTCGTATGCGTAGGAATTTCTCAGAACAGAGAAAGAAGCAGACAGACAACTTCCGTTTGTGCGAATAACCCGGTCATGGTAATCTAATGCAAGCCATTATCCTCATGTCTCTGTGCTTAATTAACACCAGCAATTTTCCAGAAATATGTTTTTCATCTTGGCCATGTATGAGTCTCCCTCCATACATCACAGCTTCCTTTCTCATTTTGTGCTTCTACTTGAATTGAATGACAGACATTCAGCGGCGGCGATGGTGTCGATGAAAGACATAATGTTTGCCGCCATCTCTCGATGTTTTGATGCGTGAAAGTATGGCAAAAAACGGAAAACAACAGCATCTGAGTGGCCTTAATGCTGCAACTGCACATTTTTGCCCACTTTTCCTTTGTTGTTATTGTTTTCCTTTCTATTCACTTTCGCAAGCTTATCATCACTGAAACAATATCCTTTCTCAATTCTCCAAACAAATGAATGAAAAAAGACTTTTTTGAAGCTTTGTCTGCTGCAGCCTCTTTCTATCGCTCTGGAAAAAAATTATTCATAAAAAGAAACAAAAGCAGTTGAAAGCAAAATGAGAGCGACTAGCCAGCCAGGAAAATACAGATGAACATATATTGGAAAAAAACAATGGATGAAATTAATGATTCATAACCTGCCAAAAAGGAAGGAAATAACATTAAAGAGGGCTGACAGCTGAATTGTATTGAAAATGAAACTGGATATACAAAAAGAAAATGTTTTGAAAGTGAAATGAAAATGAGATCAAAAATATGAAAATAGATTGAGGGGAGCAAAGGAGAATGAGCTTTTTCTACAAAATGTAATTTTTCAAATTGCTGTTCTTTTTTCATCCCTTTTCAAAACGGAACTGTTCTTCCACGGGTACATTTATATATTGACGTGTATTAAAATATTTTTTATACCCTCAGCCATGGCTAGGGAGGGTATATATCATTTTATACGGCCAAAACGTGCCTCATCGTACCCCAGAGCTCTTTGAACCAAATCCGTTTCACATTTGGAGTCGATCTAGCGATGTCCGTCCGTACGCCTGTCTGTCTGGCTGGCTAGTGCGCACGATAACTCTCGAAGGGAGTATCCGATTTGGTCCAAACTTGGTACATCGTAATATTATTATCAAACTTAGATCGAGTTCAGAGATGAGTAATATCGGTCCACTCCTTTTGGTACTTCCTCCGCAAAAGGTCGAAATTTTCAAAAGAAGATATTTTACTGCAAGGAAAGAGAAAGGATAATCCAATTTTGCTCCAACTTTGCCAGTGCTAGGTCAGGTGCGGAAATGGACAATACCGGTCCACTCCATCAAGTACTTCCCCCACAAAAGGTCAACATTTTTAATAATTGTAATTCCTTAAAATCATTAAAAGTATAAAATGACATGAGAGTCCGTTTATCTTCAAAATACACACATCACAATATTTTTATTAACCCAAGGTCTGCTGTGAAGATGGAATATATCGGTCGACTCGTTCTGGTATTTCCCCACAAAGGATCAACATTTTGAATACCCATGAAGATCATAAAACGCGAAATTAACATCCGATTCCATTCAGACTTGGTACATCTCAATATTTCCATCAACACAAGAAGTTTTATAAAAATGGTAGAGATGGGACCATTCCTTCTGTTACCTGCCCACAAAAGGGTCAAAGTTTTGAATAAAAAAAAAAAAAAACGATATTGGAGAAGGATAATCCGATTTTCCTCCAACTTTGCAAATCTTAATATTTCCATCAGTGCTAGATCAGGTGTGAAAATGGACAATATCGGTCCACTCAATCAAGTACCTCCCCACAAAGGATCAACATTTTATAACTCTTATGTATATGACTCTTATATATAACTCAATTATAACTCTTATAAAATGTGATGTAAGAGTTCGATTGTCTTCAAATTGCACACATCACGATATTTTTATTAACCCAAGGTCTGGTGTGGATATGGAATATATCGGTCCACTCCTTCTGGTACCTCCCCACAAAGGGTCAACATTTTGAATATCCATAAATGGTACACCTCAATATTTCTATCAACATAAGATATGTTATTAAGATGTCAGAAATCGGAACATACCTTCTGGTACCTCCCCCACAAAGGGTCAAAATTTTGAAAAACAAAACGCTCAAAAAAAGAAAAATTATAATAATGAAATAAGACATCCATATCAAATTTCAGGAATCCAGCTCCATCCCTTCAGGAAATACTAAATTTAGTACAATTTAGTGCTTTTCGTACAATTATAGTAAACATTTCCAAAATTTCCTCCATATCTCAATTCCAGATACCGACAGAGACCTCAATATCAAATTTGAGGATTTCAGGCCTATCCCTTTACCCAATATCAAATTTGGTACAATTAAGTACTTTTTTACAAATATAGGCCACCCTTTTAAACTACCGCCTAATCTCAAACACAGACCAGTAATCCAAAACTTCGAATTTCAGAATTTTATCTCTATCTCTTCTCCCAATACCAAATATAGTACCATTCAGTACTTTTCGTACAACTATAGTACGTATTTCCGAAGCGACTTCCATATACCCAGGCTACACATAAACAGCGATACTAATACCAAATTTCAGATTTCAATCACTATCTGTTATCAAAATACGAAATTGTAGCAAATATAGTACTATGTTGTACTTTTCGACAACTTAGTACATTTTACAACAAACCAACCACCAACAGGGCCCCCAATATAAAATTTCAAAGGCTCATCTCATCCGTTAACCCTAAACCAAATTGTTCCGAATTTAGTACCATTTTGTGCAATTTGGGCACTTGGTACACATTTCCAAAACCATCTTGATATATTAAACTTACTTTCCAACCTTGATTCTTATACCAAATTGTAAGTTTTTATCTCTATACATTCACATAATACAAAATGGAACAATTTTGGAAGTTTAGCACCATTGTAAAACTTTTAGTACATTTAGGTCATTTTCTCACCCTTTTAATACTAAGACTGGCCCTTGTGAATAATTTCTCCGTCAGTTATTTCACTACTCTTTTATGGATGCGTTTTTAAGGGAGGTTCGAAAAAAGCCGGAACCGAAATGGGTTATCTTCGAACTCAATGTACGTTTAGAAAAACATATTGCGGCTTACAATGTTTAGACAAAAACGTACACTTGGTCAATAGTAATGTTTAAATATGGCTTAGGTCAGACAAAAATTGACGTTATTGATCTACTAATTGCTGTACCTCCCCACAAACTTTTAAATATTAATAAATGGTTTAAAAGAGAAATCACTGTTACATTTTCTTCAAATTTTGCCTATCCATATTGGTTGAAATGGAATTTATCGGTCTATCGGCCTCTTCCATGGTTTTCATGAGTCAAGATTATAATGGGTTTTCAAATAATTTTCATACATTTCAAGATTCCAATGTGGAAAGACACGACGTTGTTTATGATTGACCGGCTTGAGTTTCTGTGTAAAATGAACTTAAGAGTAACCCAAGTCTTTACGGTATAAGGACTTCTTTGAAATGACCAAAATCAACAGAACAATGGGAAATGGGCAAACTTCAAGGCTCTAGGCAATAGGAACAATATTCTCAGTTGTTTCTTTAGCGAATCTTATCTTCTTATCGGCTTACTAGACGAAGTAGTTCGAATTTTTCACCACTTTCTTTAGTGCCATCCGAAAATGCCCAAAAATATTTAAAAAAGTTCGCTGTGTTGCTAAATATTCACAAATTTTGTAGGATATTTTAATATTTTCGTTACTTTTCCAGCATAAATTTCCATTAATGACAAACCGATAGAAAATAAATTTATTTTCAAAATTGTCATGTAATTTACTATTAAACAGAGTTTTCCATATATGATCCTAGACTGCACCTTTCCTGGAAATAATATTTTAAACAAAAAGTGAAAATTCAATAGTTGCTGCAGCATATAGTCTTTGTACATACAAGGTTACATCTTATTCAAAACACCTTTTCTTGTTTCTGGTTAAATACCTGTTCCACCATCGTTTTCCAAATCACCAAATTATTTTTGCAACAAAGATTTTTTTGTACGCCCACCTACAAAACTTATAAAATATATCCTATGGACGGCCATTTGTTTGTCGGAAAATTTTACCAGGTCAATAGCAAGGAAGCTGGTTAACATAGGCATTTCTTCGGAAAATAGTTGTTGTACATTGTTTGAACAGTTTTTTGTTTGTTGTTCAATACAAATGTCGATATCAACATTTGGAATAGTTGAAAAAGTGAAAACCGTCTATGGGCTCCTGAAAGATTTTTTTAGATGATAATGCGTTTTTTATTTGTTTCGAAGAAAATAAAGAGAAACTTTATTTGTTTACAGAGTTTATGAACTCAACAATTTAAATAAAAAGTAGGCAATATTGTGGATGCAGTAGTCGATGCGATAGAAAAATGATGTTGAATTTTATAAAGAACTGAAATTGGACAGTAAGATGTGAGCTAAGTATGAAGTGATGTAGCGAAGCCTGACTTCCATATATATTGAGAATTTAAAGTTTTAAGGTATCCGCTATGATAAGTATACGCTACTATATTGATCATAAGATTTTGCATTACATTTTTATTACTTTACTCCACAATGGCTATTCCTGAGGATCTAAGGTATCCGATTGAAATATACTAAGCTAATCTAATTTGTTCAAAAAATTTAAACTTTTGTAAAATACAGGGTGAGGTAAAAAAACTGCAACAAAGTCAAACGCCACAATTTTTACCTTTTTTTATAATTTTATTGAATGAAAACAAAAAACGTTGGAAATAGTATCAAATTTTAGAATAAGTTTAGATTTGTTCGAATTGGTCACCTTTGGCACGAATTATGGCATTCAAACGGCCAATGAAATCATCGCACGCTGCCCGAATGTTGCTCTGCGGTATTTTGGCTCAATCCCGTCGAAGCACTTGCTTGAGGTGATTGACACTTTGGCATTTTTTTGTGCCGACCTTGCTTTCCAAAATACTCCAGACACAAATACTGCGGTGGAAATGGAGCGAGGAACCTTAGTTTGTAACCATTCTTGGGGGCTCGTGCTGAGTGCGACGGTGCTGAGTCCTGTTGGAATGGCTTTAACACACCCTCCAGAATATTTTCGCGATAATATTCGGCATTTATTCTAATGCCACGGTCGATTAATACGAGTGGAGTCATAATGCGAAAGTTATCGATAAAGCGGAGGAGTGTGCTTGTCGACTCTCCTCCTCATGATGACTTATTAGACAAGTAACGCCCTCTATGCTTACATTTAAAATTATTATATATTACAGACTAGGCGGAAAGGACGCGTTGCGCTATATTTGATGGTTGTTGTTTTATTTGTGACTCGTCACATCAAATACGGCGAGGCATGCATTCTGCTTTGCCTTTAATTATAATAGTATATTTCAATTACAGATAGCGTTTCTTTTATAGTAATCTATCATACCGTAATGCATGTTGAAATGTATCGGCTATGCGTTGCTGATCAATACAGCAGATATGTTAAAACTATTTAATGCCCTTGGCGTACGCAGCGATTTTTTTTCTTTCTTTCGTATTTTTTTGTTATCTGGAACTTCTCAATCCCACGAATTAATTGAAAAAAAAAACTTTCATTGCTCAGCATCACGTCAGCATGTTGGAAGAAAATTTGTTTCTTCATTTTGAATGTTTTCAAAACATTAAACAAATCTGTTAATTGTTGACTTGAAAGTTACAACACAAATTAGCAGCAAAACAAGCTGATAATGTTTGAATCTTTAATAAACCGTAATTATGAGCAATAAATAACAATAAAAGTAACGATAATAATTTATTCAAATAAATTATAAATATTTTTATTTATTTTTATAATAAACAGGCAAAAGGGGTAATTGAAGGCTAACAAAAAGAAAAACATTCGACCAACATTGTTTTTATATTTTAATCAACTCGAATGCCCATCGTGGATCACATTTTTTACATTACAACCAGCAATTTGAGGTAATGGAGTTATTTTTTATATTACCATATTGGGACTATGAAGGCATAAGAAATTTGACTTTAAACAAGTAAAAAAGCTGTAAGTTCGAACGGGCCAAACTTTGAATACCCTCCACTATTTGGCACGAATTTGGCAATTCTCAAGAACAATAAAATCCGTTAAAAATTCTGTTAAAATTTTAAAAATACCGAATTTAGCTGTTATATTAGGGTCTATACGACGACATGGACGTACATAGGTAACTTTTGTCATAAGCCATTAATATTCAAATGCGAAACTTAAAAATATCGGTTAATAATGTAGCTAAAATCATCAAAATACCGAATTTCGGGAGATACCGTTATATGGGGGCTATACGAAGACGTGGACCTGCACAGACAATATTCTGTCTTAGACTGTAATATCCCTTTGGAACTTCAAATACCAAATTTGAAACAATTCCGGTGAACGATGTCGTTAAAATCATCAAAATGCCGAATATTGGGAGGTACGGTTATATGGGGGCTATATAAAGACGTGGACCTGCACAGACAATTTTCTGTCATAGGCTGTAGCATCCATTAATAACATCAAATACCAAATTTGAAACAATTCCGGTGAACAATATCGCTAAAATTATCAAAATTCCGAATATCGGGAGGTGCCGTTATATGGGGGCTATACGAAGACGTGGACCTGCACAGACAATTTTCTGTCATAGGCTGTAGCCTCCATTAAGAACTTTAAGCACAAAATTTGAAACAATTCCAGTGAATAATTCGCTAAAATCATCAAAATACCGATTATCGGGAGGTACCGTTATATGGGGGCTATACCAAAACGTGGACCTACCTGGCCCAGTTTCAATACCAAAAGTCCGGCAGATATAATATACCTTTGAATAAAATTTTATCAATCTGCTTCATTTCGTTCGGAAGCTGGAGTGATTTCCACAGACGGACGGACATTGCTAAATCGACAAAGAATTTTATGCTGATCAAAAATATATATACTTTGTGGGGTATAAAATTTATATTTCGAGGAGTTACAAGCGGAATGACAAACTTAATATACCCCCCATACTGTGGTGGAGGGTATAAAAATGGGTCAAGCAGACATTCTCTGTAAAAGAATAATGCAATATTGGGAGGAAAATTATCCTAAAATTTTAAATGTAAGGAAATTTAGAACTAAATTCCATTTCGGTTCCAAATTCATAAAAATGTGGTCGTTAAAATATTAGTTTTAAGTCTGGTACCAAGAATTTGCCAAGACTGATTTGTTCGTCGGCCACCTTGACGTGACCGCATAGCAACTTATCGCCTGCGCTGACTAATAGATTTTTGAGTCGTTACAAAATTTTCCCGTCCATTCGAATTTAACCACCATCCATCCTTCGCGGGCAATTATTCCGAATCAACGGCGTGTAAAGGCATGCAACAAAGTTGCATTGCGTTGCAATGTAAATATTTATGCTGGTCGAAGTTGCAACATTTCATTCATGTTTTGAATGCAAAACAGGCACACAGACAGACAGACACAACCGACGTTCGTTCCACGGCCAACAAAATGGAAAACCCGACAATTGTGAGAAGAAAATTAAAATATATTTTTGAGGTTTCATTTCTGTTGCTGGTGTTGCCTTAGTTTTTGGTGAACGCCAAAGCAGCGGCAACCTAGTTTTTCTTTATTTATTTTCGACATTAAAAATTTGTTCTGGTTTAATAACTACAAAAAGATTGAGCAGGGAAAGCTATAGGAATTTTTTTATTTGTATGCAGATTGATATTGTCTTTAGAGAAATATTCAGAATTCCTAGGTCATATAATTCCATTTTACTCACCTTTAATTGAGAATTTGGCCTTTTCAAAAAGGCAGGCTAATGACTTTTGACGTATTCGGACGCCTCACCTCGATACTCTTTGCCTAATACGAAATTATCTTCAGATTGTTATTATATTTGACTGGAAGCTTCATCCTTATTATGACATTCAAGAGGCAACCCACTGACTCTTGTAGTACTTCTACGTCATATCTCGATTATTATCGATCTGTTATTGACTCATTGTTCCTTGGGGCCAGATTCTTAGACAAAGGCCTGGATTCTTGTTTTGTGAAAATATAAAATTAAAAATGTGTTATTTTTAAACTCAAAATTTTGCTGAAGTTACGGAATCGCATGATTTTATATCCAAGAATGGTGGCAGACATTAAAGTACTAGAGTATCAAAAAAAAAATTAATAAAATTGAAATGTAGATGGCGTTGGATAACGCGAAATGGTAAGATTCTGAATTGGGTTGATTTAAGGAGAGAGTCGGCAATTGCTTCACTCGAAGTTCTTTAGTCCATTGTGTTCAACCTATGAAGAATAAAGTTATTGGTAATAAGAGAGATAGAGAATGAAAAGGAAGGATTTGTAAAGAGAAGTATAGCTAGGGAATGTTTGTGGCCAACGTGTCGATGATGATGATGGGATCTATGGCTGAGAAGAGTTTCTATCTCCCACCTGCCAAGTAACCCAAGTCTCTTGTTTAATAACATGGGTCATTTGCATAGTAGATGTTCAATATCTATCTCTTCATCGGGATGATGATGGGATCTATGGCTGAGAAGAACCTTAGAGTTTCTATCTCCCACCTGCCAAGTAACCCAAGTCTCTTGTTTAATAACATGGGTCATTTGCATAGTAGATGTTCAATATATATCTCATCATCGGCCAGTCAGTTTGCCTACTGCGATTCTTAGATCAGACCAACTAAGTGATAGAAGAGAACTTCTTCTTTTTCTGGATATACCGGCCAGACGGCCTTAGATCTCTACAACCGTTCCCTAAGTGTCATCTTCTTCGATAAAAGATTTTTTGAGGCAGCTAGCATAATGGCAATTGGCAGATCATTCGACTAGAAACCTCCTTAAGCTAATATCATTAGAAACCAGAATATCGCGAGGTACAGTTATCCGGGGGTGGCTATAGGAAGACATTGACCTCTAGAAGAATATATACTTTGTTGGGTCTAAAACGATTAGTTATATGGGTTACAAACGGAGAGACAAACTTAATATACCCTTTATACTATGTACGTGGAGGGTACAAAATTGAAGTGTGGTAAGGTAAAAAAAATCCACCACTATTTGTATACCCTCCACCATACACATTTTAGACCCTACAAAGTATATATATATATATATTTGATCAGCATAAAATTCTATGTCGATTTAGCGATGTCCGTCCCTCTGTCCGTCTGTGGAAATCACTCTAGCTTCCGAACGAATTGAAGTAGATTGGTAAAATTTTACTCAAATGTATATTATGTCTACAGGACTTTTAACATTGAAAATGTGCCATATAGGTCCACATCTTATTATAGCCCCATATAACGGTACCTCCCGATATTCGGTATTTTTATGATTTTACCGACATTATTCACCGGAATTGTTTCAAATTTGGTATTTGAAGTTCGTAATGGATACTATAGCCTAAGACAGAAAATTGTCTGTGTAGGTCCACGACTTCGTATAGCCCCATATAACGGTACCTTCCGATAATCGGTAAATTGACGACTTTAGCGACATTATTCACCGGAATTGCTTCAAACTTGGTACTTGAAGTTCGTAATGGATACTACAGCCTAAGAACGAAAATTATCTGTGCAGGTCCACAGAATTTTTAACGGATTTCATTGGTTTTGAGAATTGCCAAATTCGTTCCAAATCGTGGAGGGTATTCAAAGTTCGGTCCGGCCGAACTTACAGTTTTTTTACTTGTTCTAATAAATGTTGTTTTGAAAATATTTATCGTCTCATGGTGGCAGTTTGGTAAGCACTTACTTTCAATGACATGTTCACGTTAAAATAAGGGGTTAGGATACTGTTTTGTAAGCAGTTGCGGGTGGCAAAGTTACCATTATTTGGTAATACATTCTTTTTTGTGGCTAGTGCTGGCTGACATGTAAAATTCCAAGATCCTTACTTCCGTTGTCCCGTCTGGGTCTCTATATTTTGTTCGCCCGTCACTTACCTCCCAACTCTTTATTAAATGTGAAGTAGTTGGATTTATATATCCCCATATTTTATACTAAAATTCTCTTTCTCTCCCGCTCTCTTCAACTTGCGTGTCTAGCTGCAGTTACATCGTCAACTACTTTTACTCTTCTAATTAATTCACCTTGAACTTTTCCGTGCTATTCCCGTCGTGGCGTTATCTTGGCTGAAAAGCAAAAAAACAGAGCGTTCGAAAAAATGCTCATGTGGTGCGCCAACGGGACAAGGTGGTGAAAGAGATTAGACCTTAAAACTTTAAAATGCCGCTAATTTTTTTGTACGACGTGATGAATAGAGGAGGTAACTTCATTCGGAGCGTAATTAATTGTTTGTTAAACTAGTGGTGAATGAATAAATGCCAGACAGAAAACGGGAGAGATAAGCCCAGCCACAGCCACATGTTTCCATTAGGAAAGTTATTATTTTTTGATGTCAGTTTAGTAGTTTGTTATAACATAATATTCTGCTGTGAATTTTCTTTGAGTAATCCATGATCTTGACATTTGAAAAAAAAAGTTTAAACGAATATCTGTCTGTGCGGCAATGTTGAATGAAATCATTTACGCTGTTGTACGGCGATAAGGAAAAAAAGAAGTTGATACCTAATTTGTTACGCTGGTATCTTCAATTAATGATAAATGAATGAAGTCATTTCGTTTTCTTGCAGCTATGAATCTTCCCGGCATTACTCATGTTTTTTATACGTGGTCTCCAGTAGCGGCAGGCATGCATGTGTGGATAATGACTCAGTTCAATTAAAATGAAATTGGGTTAAAATGAAAACAAAACAAAAACGAAAGTAAAATAACCTTTCCGTTATGACCAAACAAAGTTCCCCTTCAACGACCACCACCTATCAAACAAATGAAAATTTAAATTTTCCAATTTTTATTTCGTTATTTTTATTCTCCTACTTCTTCATCCATTCATTCATTGTAAAGTTATTTGGCGTTAAGGTTTTTCTGGTCATTTAGTTTATAACCCCAGTTTTGGTATGGGGGAGGGCAGTTATCTGCTCGTTTTCCATGTCGTGAACTATATTTGCCTTTTGGCCAAGAATGTCGGCAATTTTTGAAATTATTTTAGCCACAAATTTGTGAATGGAGTTTGGTTTGATATTTAGTGGGTTAAACCTCCTCCTTTGCCCCCTGCGACGGAAAATCATTTCCATAGATGTCAGATCAGCTTTTAGGTTAGGTTTTTTAATTTGATGGGTTTCGCCAAGATTGCAAAGATCTTTGGTTTGATTTTATTCCAGTATTTAAAATTGCCGAGTCAGAGTGCAAACGAGGAAGGTCTGCAAAAAAATTTAAAACACGAATGAATTACAATGAATTACAAAATTACAATTGGAATAATTCGAATTGCTCCATTTTAAAATAGAAGGAAAAAAGCTGAAATAATTTGAATAACAAATGGAATAATTCGAAATACAAATGGAATCATTAGACTTACAACAGAATTTCCGAATTACAAATGGAATTCTCGAATTTCAAATTAAATGTTACGAATTAAATGAAAAATTTTTCGAATTGCAATTGAACCAGTAAGGAAAGGCCAAAAATCGGGCGGAGCCGACTATATGATACGCAACACCAATATGCGTATTTAGTAGAGCTCCCGTAACAACAAAAGTTTGTATTGGGAATTTATCTGAAGTAGGTCATACCAACTGTGAACCTTATTTGAAAGGGTATCATGGCATTAGAGAAGTCGCCATTTGGTACTATATCCAACTCTGAATCGATTTTCAACAAATTTGACGGAGGCTTTTGTACCTCTAGCACCAAATAACATTGCTGTGTAGTTTAAGATAAAACTTCCATCAGTCCATTTGGGCTGATATTAGCCATTTGGTGGACAAAAAAACCTGAAATCGGATAAAGATATATATGGGAGCTATATCCAAATCGGAACCAAAATTTTAAACACTTATTTCTGTAGCTGTTTCTGATACCTGGTACCAAAGGTTATTGTTGTGCGCTTGTGAGGGACTTAAAACTAAATAGCTATATCGGAGCCGATTTCTTCAAATTTGATGTACTTGCTTCTACACTGAATTCGGTTGGATGTGCCAAAATTCAGGTCATTTGGATTGATGGGGGCACAATAAATCCGAAATTGGCAAAGATATATGGGAGCTATATCTAAATTTGAACCGATTCTCACCAATTTCAATAGGGTACGTCCTTGGGCCAAACAAATATTGTTTGAAAAGTTTCATCTCAATCGGATAATAAATGCGACCTGCATTTTTTCACAAAAATATATGAACGAACGAACGGACTGACATGCATAAATCGACTCAAAAAGTGATTTTATGAAGATCCTCAAAAGTAACTATGGGTGTATCTCGCTTCATTCTCCATGTTGCAAACAAGTGCACAAAGACATAATACCATAACCAGTATGTGGTGTAGGGTATAAAAAGATGTAGTGGTTATTTAGTGAATGGTAACCTTCACTCAAGTCTGATTTGAATGATACTTAGCTTTATCCTTCCGCTATGCGAATGTGGTTGTGCATACGCTTGGGTAACGCTGGAGAATATTGCGAGATTAAATTCAAAAAAAAAAAAAAAAAAAACCCAAACTTGCATAAAAATTAAGATTTCGATGAATTTCGCGTCGTGACTAACCAATATTTAGTGACAGTTTACGTTTTTTTCGATATAAGTTTTGATAAGTAAGTTTCCTGAAATAGGCTCACTGCCCAGTTTTACGATTAATTTTCAATTTCCCTTTAATCCACTCACTTTTTATTTTTCCCATCATTTTCATACCCCACCTCGTTTATCAGCAAATAACGTATGGCCGTTGTTTGTGCTGATTTCACGTTCATGTAATTTTTTTTCTTTTTTGCTTCTTTGCTGTTAAATGAATGAATGTTTTATAGATTTTTGACTTGTTGAATGTTAAATGAACTCTAAAAGTTTTTCACATTTTCATGCGATTTTGTTTTGTTTTTTGCTTTCTGTCTTTTTTATTTGCTTGCTCTGGCGCAGTATACATTGTATACTCTATTTACCACTTCACATGTAACACTTGAAAAAAAATTATATATTCGGTTAAGAAATGCCTTGCATTCTCCTGCCGGTTGGACGTTCAAAACTATGTATTTATTTCAAGCAGAATATTAGATTTCCTATGGTATTTCCGGAATTCATAAACATTTATCCTGATAGTCCTTGGCAACTATTCTACTTAAAACAGAAACAAATTAAATACTAACTAAATAAAAAAGATAATCGTTAAATGAATAACAAGTGAAAAAAGTAGTAAGTTCGACCTGCCCGAACTTTTGATATATACAATATGATATATGATATATACAAATTCAAAATGAAACCTATATCACCAATTTGTTTGTAAGGCAATTAGACACATTAGAAAGTTGAAATACAAAATTTCAGACAATTCCGTTGAAAAAATTGGGTAACGCCATCAGAACACCGAATATAGAGAGTGGTACCGTTATTTGGGACCTATATTATTTGTGGACCTATATTGACTGCTTTTTACAAGATGTTTAGGAACCTGTAACAACCTTCAAATGCCAAATTGCAGACAATTCCGAAATGCTTAAAATTAGGGGGTTTCATTATATAGGTGCTACACAAAAAGTGGACCCATATTAACTGTTTTTTATAAGGAGGTTAGGAACACGTAACAACCCATAAGTACCAAATTCCGCACAACCAACAGTTATCGCAATATAAAATTTCACGGGTTCATCCCTATTCCTTCACCCAATACTAAATTAACTACCATTTAGTACATTTCGTACAAATGTAGGATGGATTTCTAAACTACCTCCAAATCTCAAACACAGATATCGTCATTAATGTAAATTTCAAATTTCAGAATTTTATCCCTATCCCCTTAACCAAGACCAAATTTTGTCGCATTTAGTTCTATTCGTACCATATCTATACCTCAGATACCAACCGTGAACAAATTTAAGGATTAAGGCTCTGTAATTTATCAAAATTTAGTACCATTTCAATTATAGTATGTATATACAAAAGCAGCTCCTTCTTCTAACCAACAGACACCAACAGAGACCTCAATATCAAATTTCGTACAATTATAGTACACATATGTCTAGGCTACACAAGGACAGCGACCCTAATACAAAATTTCAGATTTCAAGCACTATCTGTTCACCCAATACCAAATTGTACCAAATATAGTACTATTTAATACACAAAAGTAAGCATATCTAAAGATTTCATTTTATTTTCAAATTTCACAATTCCAGCTCTATCGGTTCGCCACAATTTCAATTTGTTCCAAATTACGAACATTCAGTACACATAATTACAACTTTCCGCTACAACCTGCGCCATACAATCCAATAGAAATATTATTTCCCAATTTCAAGATTCCAACCCTACCGGTTAACCCAAATTAAAATTGTACCAAATTTAATTTTTACATAGACCAAACCTACGCTGCCACAGTAATTCTAATTTTCAGGATTCCACGCTATCGGTTCCCCCAACATTTAAATTGTTCCAACATAAGTACCATAAGTACGAATTTCCAAAACCAGTCCCATTATGCATCAGTAATCTTTTTTCTAAATTTCTGCATTCCAGCTCTATCGGTTCATCTAAGTTGAAATTGTACAAATTTTAGTACAATTTTGTCATATTTGTGCACCTAACTACAAATTGCGATAACTCCCTCCATATTCCAATACTAGACATCGCCAATAATTAATTAAAATTAATAATAATTTTAAATTTTAGGATTCAAGTTCCATTCGTTTCTTCAAATTTAAATTGTACGAAATTGGGTACTGTTTAGTACTTTTCCTACGCATTCTAAAACTACCTCCTTACTTCGACCCTACTCCTCAACCTTGTTTTCTATTCCAAATTTGCAGTTCTTAGCTCTTGCCGTGTACATGATACGAATTGGTACCAAATGTACTATATTTTAGTACTTTTCGTGCACTTTTATTGCGAATTTCCAAAAACCCTTTGGTACTTCTATCGAACACTCCATCAGAGACCCTTATTCCAAATTTCTAGCTATATACTTCCTCAAATATAAAGGGTACCTTTTACAACATTTCGTACCGTTCTAGTGGGAATTTCCAAAAACCCCTCAGCCATATCTGACCCCTTCGGACCAAAAATGACCCTCACCCAAAATTTTAAAATATCTAGCTTCAGCCGTTTCGTCTGGGCGTTGATGAATCGTTAAGTCAGTCAGTCTGTCAATTACTTAACTCTTTTATTAATATAGATATTGAACAAGATTAGGGAGGGTACACACAATTCGTCTATGCCCTTAACTTTATTCGCATTGCTGTTTTTAATTTTTTTATCATATTTTCCTCAATTCCGTTTTGGCTAAAATTTATGCACTCTTAGCTGCATTAAGCAGCACTTAAAGTCAATCGCTTGTTGTCGTCGTCATCGTCGTCTGGAGTATTTTAAAGTCAAATGATTTGTTATGGAGTTCAATTTCCCCCCATCATTTAAAAATGAAATGTGCGGTTATTTTAGTTTCTTGGTGGATTGTTGTTTTGTGCTCTTAAAAGCGATTTTAGCCAAAAACACCTTTGCGTCACCTTTTGACGACGGTATTAATTTATGGGTTCAAATCGTGATTGGTTCGTTTATTCGTCGAAGTTGTTTCTGCTTTGGTTCCGAGCCCCAAAGCAATTTTCCATCAAAAAGGAATTGGTTTTTCTTTTTTTTTTGCCAAGAAACTTTAGTTTCCCAAAGTTGTTGATACTGCAACGGTTTAGCTTTAATTTTGGAGAGCCCAACCCATGGAATGTTTGGGCAAGAAAATTGCAAAGTTTTCCCATTTAAGTTGTTGCTTTTTTTGTGGACTGATGCATGTTTTCCAAAGTTTGTCTCCTTGTTTATTTGTTCATGTTGAAATTGTTGTTCTTGTTGTTAATGGACACTTTGACCATTTGTTGTGGAAAAAGAGTTTCTCTTTCCTTGACTAAATGTGTTTGACCGCCACATTGTTGTGGAGGCGGCGGACATATACACCGTCCATAAATTTGTGCCGTTGTTTTTCTGTCTGTCCAGTTTTTGCGATTTAGTCATGAGCAATTTAAGTTTAAGCCACGTCCCCAATTCCTCTACACAATCTACAGTTTTTTTAATTATGAATTGTATATCCTGCCGCCAGATACAACGTTGTTTTCCTACCTTCAATTTATGTGGATGGTTATTTGGGCCACGACCACCGTTTCACCTCCCCCACCAACCACCAGCATTGTTGCTGCAATTTTTAATTTATCGTCACGCCACCGCTCAAAAAATGGCCTTGATTTGTGGATGAAGTCAAACACGCCTTGGAAAAATATTTGATTTTAATTTCTTCTCCGCGTTTTTGTGTTTGCCGTTATTGTCAGCGCGATGCGATGCCATGCTATGCAGGAGACTTTCAACTACTGCCTGATTTCATTAGCAAGTAATGCCACATTGTTGGGTGACCAGGAGATAATTAAAATAATGAAATAATTGAGCGAACCAAAAATGATAAATATTTGGTGGGATATAAATAAACTTAAGGACCAGTGGGAAGAGCGGAGAACATAACGAAACGATGGTGTGGTGAAAACAAGGTACTATGAATTAAAAAAAAAAAACGGAAAGTTGAATTTCGAATAAATAAATTTTGTAGTTCATGAACAATCTAATTGTTCTTAAAATATTGTGCATTGCCATCTTAAAAAGTTAGAACATTTTAGTCGGTGTTCCAATCGAAAAATAGCCTCGGCGTAAATATTGGACCTATATCTCCCATATTTTTACTAGATATAATATTTATAGAAATATAAGGCAGTTTTCGAACATTCGCATCTTCATCCGAAAAATTTTAAACTTTTGAGTGGTATGCGAAACAGTGGACTTATATTTTTCATGTTTGCTCCTGACTAAAGTTTGATAAAAATATCACGTGCCAAGATATATTCAATTTTAAGACTTGCTCTAATTTAGACAAAAAACTAGGAAATATATCCCCTTTAAATATATGGTTGTAGAAATATTGAGATATAGGAAGTTTGAAAGGACCATATAGAGAAAGATAGAAAAAATGAGGTTAAATGAGAGGAACATTAAACTCCGCATATAAAGCACAGAGTATAAAAACTGAGCATGAAGCGGGATTGAGGCGGGACTTAAATCGAAAAATACTTTCCGAATATGTAGACCTTGTAGACAAAAAGAATTTCGAACTTGGGATTAGAAATCCAATTTTTCTAAAGATGTATCGCTTGAAGTAAATAACAGATAAAAGGACCTACTGTAAAAAATAAGAATAAAACGGTTTTAAGGCGGGTATCAAATTCAAGGTCTCAGGGAACACTTTCCCTCCCTCTGGGTCTATAAAATTATTTTTTGATTTTGAAATAATTTCCAAGATATAATACAAAATATGGCATTTCTTTATTGTAGTGTAAAATCATGTGCATAAAAGTAGCCACAATGGATCTCAATTTCCATATTAAGTTGACCGTCCCCTAAGGGCTGACATTATTATCAAAATTTTTGAAAAACTTGGTGAAAATGTTATTTTATTTTTAGTTATTACACATTTTTCTTTCTTTGACACTTTCCCTAATTATAAAGAATTGGGGAGATTTTGAATCAGATTTTTAACAGCAAAGAACGTAATATTTCTAATATAGCACTGTGCAGCACAAACTATTATTACCGGAGAAAATTAGAGCTAAAAATTAAAAACACTTGTCGGCGTTTTGAAAGGTTGCACCTTAAAGTAAAGAACTAGAGGGGAAAAATTCCCCCTCTTCAACTCTTTTTGAAATTTTCCGATTAAAATTTCTTGAAGTCCGTTGATTTTAGGTATTTAGGCTCTTCATAAATACAACAATACGAGATTTATTTTGGTCAACAAGTTTAACCCTCCAGTGAGTCGACAAAGCGGTCTTTTTGACATTTTTTTTTTGAAAATATTGGTAAAGCTCCTTTTAAAGGGGTTCGTAGCAAGTCAAAATACTCTACAAAATATTTTGTTATAAAATTCTATTATTGGTTCTAGAAGACATCAAAAGTCTACATTCCCGGAATTCATATTTATTATTTTTAGGGTTAATGCCGTACTCTATATGTGTGTTCATGAAAAATGCTTCTTTTGTGAGATGTTTTCCCTAACGAGTGACTTCATAGGTCAGAATAGGTCAATTTACTCATATATACATTTGATTATATGCGGTTTTAACCCCCAGCTCCTGTCTATAGAATTCCTGCAGAAATATAGTGCGATTAAGACCCTCTTCGCACTCTCATTGCTAACTTAGTTCTTGGTCAAGAAAAGTTCCGAGATACTTGGCTTCCGAAGATTGGCTTAACGTGACTTTATCCGGCATAGGTGGCGAAAACTCGAAGATATCTCGGAGGAAGAGTAAACGAACTCTGTTTTGGATGGGTTAATACATTGCCATTTTGATAGTTTAACAAGAACTCCTTGCATTAGACCTGTGATAGTTTGCAGATATTTTCTAGCAATCAGCAGAACCACGTCGTCAGCGGGAGTCAAGACTTTTTCCAGATCCTTCAATATGCCACTTATCATTAAAAGCCATAGTAGTGGTAAAAAATTAAAAAAGCTATAAGTTCGGCCTGGCCGAACTTGAAATACCCTCCACCATTTGGAACAAATTTGGAAATTTTGCGAAAATTGAAAAAAAAAAATCAGTGAATAATGTAGCTAAAATCATTAAAATAACGAATATTTGATCGCTACACCAAAACGTGGACCTACACGGATAATTTTCTTTCTTTTCTATAGCATCCATTACGAACTTCAAATAGCAATATTTGAAACAATTCCGGTAAATAATGTCGCTAAAATCATCAAAATATCGAATATCGGGAGGGACCCTTATATGGGGCTATACGAAGACGTAGACCTGTACCAACAATTTTCTGTAATAGGCTGTAGTATCCATTACGAAATTCAAATACCAAATTTGAAACAATTCTGGTGAATAATGTCGGTAAAATCATCAAAGTACCGAATATCGCGAGGTACTGTAATATTGGGGCTATACGAAGACGTGAACCTGCACCACCACCAAATTTGAAACAATTCCGGTGAATAATGTCGCTAAAATCATCAAAGTACCGAAAATAGGGAAGTACCATTATATGGGGGATATACGAAGACGTGGACCTGCACAGACAATTTTCTGTCTTAGGCTGTAGTATTTACAACGAACTTCAAACACCAAATTTGAAACAATTCCGGTCAACAATGTCGCTAAAATCATTCAAATACCGAAAATAGGGAGGTACCGATATATGAGGGCTATACGAAGACGTGGACCTGCACACACAATTTTCTGTCATAGGCTGTAGTACCCATTACGAACTTCAAATACCAAATTTAAAAGAATTACGGTGAATAATGTCACTAAAATCATTAAAGTACCGAATATCGGGAGGTACCGTTATATGGGGGCTATACCAAAACGTGGACCTACATGGCCCATTTTCAATACCAAAAGTCCTGCAGACATAATATACATTTGAGTAAAATTTTATCAACCTATTTCATTTCGTTCGGAAGCTAGAGTGATTTCCACAGACGGACGGACAGAGCTGAATTGTCATAGAATGCTGCTGATCTAGAATATATATATACTTTGTGGGGTCTAAAATGTATATTTTGTATACTCAATGAGGAGCAATGGTATACTAAGTCTAAAAAAAGAACTCAAGTGTGGCATTGTTAAAAGCCTCCTCAATGTCAAGAAAAACTGTCACAGTGAACCAAGAGCAATTCAACTTTTTATACCCTCCACCATAGTATGGAGGGTATATTAAGTTTGTCATTCCGTTTGTAACACCTCGAAATATACATTTTAGACCCCACAAAGTATATATATTCTTGATCAGCATAAAATTCTATGTCGATTTATCGATGTCCGTCCGTCTGTCCATCTATCCGTCTGTGGAAATCACTCTAGCTTCCGAACGAAATGAGTAGGTTGATAAAATTTTACTCAAATGTGTACTATGTCTGCAGGGCTTGTGGTATTGAAAATGGGCCATGTAGGTGCACGTTTTGATTTGAAGTTCGTAATGAATATTATAGAAAACAAAGAAAATTGTCCGTGTAGGTCCACGTTGTGGTATTGAAAATGGGCCATGTAGGTCCGCGTCTTCGTATAGCCCCCATATAACGGTACCTCCCGATATGCGATATTTTGATAATTCTAGCGACATTTTTTTACCGGAATTGTTTTAAAATTTATATTTAAAGTTCGTAACAGATGCTACGGCTTAAAACAGAAAATGGGCCATGAAGATCCACGTCTTCCCCCATATAACGATACCTCCCGATATTCGGTATTTTTATGATTTCAGCAACATTATTTACCGGAATTGTTTCAAATTTGGTATTTGAAGTTTGTAATAGATACTACAGCATAAAACAGAAAATGAGTAATGTAGGTCCACGTCTTCGTATAGCCCCCATGTAACGGTACCCCCCTATATTCGGTATTTTGATGATTTTAGCGACATTATTTATCGGTATTCTTTCAAATTTTGTATTTGAAGTTCGTAATATATACTACAGCATAAGACAGGAAATTGTCTGTGCAAGTCCACGCCTTCGTATAACCCCCATATAACGGTAGCCGCCGATATTCGGTATTTTCATGATTTTAGCGACATTATTTACCGGAATTGTTTCAAATTTCGCATTTGAAGTTCGTAATGGATATTACAGCCTATGACAGAGAATTGTCTGTGGAGATCCACGTTTTATAACCACCATGGTACCTCCGTATATTCCGTATTTTGATGATTTTAGCTACATTATAAACAGATAGATAGACCTTAATATAATAGCTACATTCGGTATTTTTAAGATTCTAACAGAAGTTTTAACGGATTTAATTGTTTTTGCCTTACCCCCTGGTAAACATTACCATCGTTCTCCACTAATAAACAAACGTTGTTTTTATAAAAACAACAATAAAGGGATAAAGCCAGACCATTTTGCAAAAACAAAATACTACGGTATCCCGAACAAACAAGCCACACTGTTTTTGAGAATTGCCAAATTCAAATGGTGGAGGGTATTCAAAGTTCGGCCCGGCCGAACTTACAGTTTTTTACTTGTTCTTGCTACACAACGCCGTCGATACACATGTCTTCTACTTCAAGTTTTACCTTCATGATCTCTTGGATTGTTCCAGTAATTTAGGTAAGAATTCAATTTTGTTAGACAGTGTTATCTGAGTAGTAATTTGACATTTTCCAGTACATATTAAAACATTAAAAGATCAAGTGTAAGAAGACTACCCAGCAAAAACTCCCTTTGGCCAATTTTAGTCAACAACTATGTATTTGGTTTATTTTTAGAATTCCCTTTCAATTTTTTGTTTTCTTCGCTGCTGGTATTGAACTTGTTATCTCATGTGTTGTACTTAAACACGCTAAACACTGTGCCACGGATATGAACCTTATCGGTTGTTTATATCTGGATAAACAACTCATTGTATTTTATATATTTTTTTCGTTTTGAGTCTCGAGCTCATCGCCTTCGGATTTGTAGACCTATTGGTAATGCGAATGCGTGTAACTTGTTTACATTGTCTTACATTATCTTGCATTATTCGGCTCATACAGCTTCCAACTTTTTGCAGGGTCATTAATTGATGCGATAAATGTTATTTTTTCGGGATTGATTTTGGAGGGATATAGGGTTCCATAAAGAAAAGCCACAATATTTTAGGGTTTTCAAACAGGTCTCACCCACATATCGGCCATAGGCCTTGGTGTTTAGATAATTGAACTAAAAACGCCATCCCTTCCCAAACTGGTCACCCCAAATTTCTTCGAAATCTTAGCTTGGTTAAAAGTCGTTTGCAGCTGCATCCGCATTTATGCCAAGGAGAAGATGCCTTTCGTTGGCGATATGACATTGTAATGGTTGGTGTTGTTGTTGTCGTTGCAGTTGCATCGTTTACAAGATGTTTGCTTTTACTTTCAATTTGATGGCGTTATTGTTACTATTGGTGCTCTGTGCACTACTTAGGATTAGGAATAGAAGAGTGCCGCACCAGCAGCAGTTTGCTGAGCTGATGTAGATATTTTTGTCATCTTTTTTTTTTTTTTTTTTTTTGGTATCAGCCACCGCGTTGCAGTTTTTCTCCACAATGTGTCAGCAGCATGAGTTTCCCCCACTTTTGATTTGAGTTTAGCGCAGTGATTTTGTTGTTGTTGTTTTTTTTTTCTTAATCTTAGTTCATTTTTTTGCCTGCGCTATCAATGATGCTTTGTTGCGCTGTGGTAGAGAGGTAGCTGGCTGGTTGCTTGAATTCATTACAACTCGCCTACAATTCAATTCACTTTGAATATGTCAGCGAGTAGTTGGCCCCCTTTTTCACTTTCAGTTGCCATTTTTTTTAATTCGACAACTAGTAGTGGTGGTAGTAGTTTTCCTCTTTTTTTCATCTATTTTTTTCGCCTAACAATAAAAATTGCATTGTATTTTGGGAAAAACTTGAACGCGAGACTAAAATGCAAGACAATGGACATAGTCATCGTCGTAGTCCGCCGCCATAGACGAGACATAAAAAATGCTAAAATTGTTTTACTTTTTTTTTTGTTGGTTGGCTTTGTTGGACGGACTGATTTCCATCTAATTTTAATGTGGCAGCGAACAACAGCATCAACAGCAGCAACTTGGATGCATGGCAAAGTCCAACCATGCTATGAGTTTCCATTTTTGCAAAAAAGAAAAAAAGTAACGAAAAAATGCACTTGAAAAAATTTATGGGAATGATTTTGAAATAAATAATTGTCCAGTTGCAATCTGTGGTATGGAATTAAAGTTTTGATGAAAAATTTCTCAATATTTTAATTTTTTGTCAAATTTAAATTAAAATACAAGATGCAATTGATTGCAATATAAAATTACTTAATTTTCAAAAATAATTTCCTGAAAACCCTGGAAGACCTCGGTGAAGGAAATGCTGTATTAGAAATGAATACGCATTTTTACATTTTTTTTTAAGTTGAGGTGATCGACACTTTGGTATTTTACCAACCTTGCTTTCCAAAATACTCCAGACACAATAGTCCAACGGATTGGTATCCGGAGATTTTGGTGGCAATTGTGCGCTGGAAATGAAGCGAGGAATCTCATTTTGTAAACATTATTGGGTGGAGCGTGCAGAGTGCAATGGTGCTGAGTCCTGTTGGAATGTCCAAGGTCTGCGGCCAAAATGTTTGCGTGCCCAAGGCTTTAATACAACCTCCAAAATATTTTCGCGATAATATTCGGCATTTATTCTGATGTCGATTAGTATGGCCGGAGAGCGACCATCGGCTGTTAGGGCGGGCCACACCATCACCATGGCCGACGCTTGAGTTCTGGTGGCCAACCGAAGGTACATATTTTTAGCCGAGCTCTTTGGCAAGTAAACACATTTATCATTTTGTTTGTTTACAAACTGCTGGACAAGGAATGTTTTCTCATCGGAGAAAACCAAATTTGGCAGTTCACCACTTTCGGCCAAGCGTAGCAACTCTTTAGCTCTTTTGAGTCTATTTTCTTTCCGTTGCGGTGTAAGTTCTTGCACTTTTTGGAGTTTCAACGGCTTTACACCGAGCTCATTTTTCAATATTTGCCGAATGGAATATTGCGATATGTTTTTTGGCCCTTGCGTCGAGGGTTTTGATCAAGTCGCTTCTTTACTTTTCGAACCATTTCTGCGAATGTTGCTGGTTTCTTCCGTCCACTTCCGTAACGTCGGCCTACGCTACCAGAATCACGGTAACGAGCGATGCTACGAGACACAAAAGATTTTTTCACATTTAAATACTGGAGTGCTTGTGGTTTTCTAGCCAAATATAAAGAAATCACACTATCAGGCTTTAATTCCATCACGAAGATCTTTTTTTTCTGAAAAATGCTCACCAAAATGCTTTTGTTCGCTTGTCAACAATATAATCAGTTGTCACTGGAATAATTTTATCAGCTGTCGGACGAGTGGCTTAGAAATGACATCAGTCTGAAGTTGGTTGCAGTTTTTTCATCTCAGCCTGTATATACGAACCGTTGGGGTCATTTAACTATGGACGACCTTCTCGATATCCTACCTTTTTGTGGGTATTTTATAGGTAAAAGAGTTCCCCTATAGCCATACTCCATATCGAGGGTCACTTTGGATATACAACTTACTCCAGGTCATCTGTATACAAAAAACCTTCTCAAGGACTTTTCTAGAGGCCCTCTTTAGTTGGCGATCTTGTCAAAATAAACTACAAATAAAAAGAGACCTTCTCGTAATACTCTAAATAAAAATGCATTTCCGAGGTCTTTTCTGGATAAAATATCGTATCGATGTCCTTTAATAATAAAAGGCATAATCGAGATATTCTATAGATAGAACACCGTCTCGAAGTCTTTAAAAGAGAGCACCCTCGCGGGGTCCTTATGATAGAGCACCACTTCCAAGAATATGGATAGTAGGACTTTTCATGGTCGTTTGTAGATGGAAACCCATCTCAAGTTTTGCACCTCAACGACAAATATAAGTACTTTTCTTGGATCCTTGGTTAAGGCAAGTACCTTCAGGATGCCTTTTTGCGGTAGAAGACCTCCTTTAGAGACAGATCCAAGTTTCAATAAGGGGTAAGAATGGTGCCAAAATATAATTCTTGAACCCATTATTTTGTAATGATAGCTGGGTAAGAGGTACAGGTTGTACATCCTGTTTTTAATATTTCTTTGCGATCTTTTCACTACTTGAGCGTACTTTTTCATAGTACTTTCTCGACTGTAATGGTGTAGTATTTAACATAGTCGAATTGAACGACCATTTTGCGTCTTTTATCCTGGCTGGCTTGCTGGCTATGCATCATGCATTAAAAGCACATAAACAAATCCGCCGTTTTTTTTTCGTCAACTTATTTTTGTGCATTTTTAATGTATTTTGCATACCAAATGTTGATTCATTCCGGTTGCAGCATTTGTAACTGTTTCCAAACAGTGATCGTTCGTCGTGTTGCTGCTTTTCATGGACTTGCCTTTGTTTGGTTGTCATGGTGTTGGTGGCGGTAGGCCGGCCAGCCAGCCAGCACAAAAACAGAAGCAATGGCAGGGAAAATATTTGTTTGTTTTTCCATTTGCCTTTGTCGTCCATATCACCATCGTCATCTTCTACTTCTTCGAGGAGGTCCATTTTAAAGTGTTTTTCTTGCTTGTTTTCAGCCAAAGTTTTATGGCTGCCTCAAAACATTGCGCTTGTTATTTGGCATAAGCAAAAACCCCGAGACTATTGGCATTTTTCCTAGCCGCACTCTTTGCGAATTCAATTGTTGCCGTTTTTTCCCTTTTCATTTGTATCTCCCTCCAAGATTGTATTGCATCTGTCTGATCTGGTGGCATTTTCCGACTTTCGTTTCAATTTCAAGTGAAAACAAAACAGAAACGCGAGCCATCCATCCATTCAGCCTTTCGGTTTCCCTTTCATTTGTCTTGGATTCGTTTTTATTATTTTTTTCATTGCATTCGATACAATTGAATCTCGTTTTTCGCTTTAGTCACTCATCCACTCAAGGATAATTTCCTATTTAGATTGTGTTTGAAGGCTAAATGAGATCCGTGTATCTTGGCTACATGCCTCATTAATTTTGTTTCAATTAATTCATTCGCAAATAGCATTTTAAACTTGGAGAAGAAGATTATACGTCTTGAAGGCTGTTTTTGTTGTTTACATTTGTGTGTCTTTTTGGCATAAACGAGTACTTAATGGTGTGACCTTGAAAAAAATCATTTACATTAAGTTCTTCACATATATTGTGAAGGTTGCGAATTTTTCTTTTTCCAGAAAGGAAAACTTTGATACAAATATGATTGAAGATCTAGAAATAGACGTCTCATCGAAATCAAGCTGATGTTTCTCTTATCTTGACCCTTTATAGATTAGGTTCCGAAGGAATGGCCCAATATTGTCCATTTGGTATGCCAAGCTCGAAATCTGACTTGTTTCTCAAGTTAGTTAGTGTTTGAAATCTGACATCACATTAGGGCAACAGTTTATGTTAAGCCTAAGATTTGAAGGTGGTTTTGGGGAAGGAATAGAGTTAGAAATCTAAAATTTGGTATTAGAATCACTTTTTGTGCGGCGCGGTTGAGATATGTAGGTGGTTTTGGAAATACGTACTATAATAGTACGAAAGGTCCTAAATAGTATTAAATGTGGCATTAGTAGAGCTGGGAATCTGAAATGCGGAATTCGAAAATTTAATCTTATAATTTTGTTGTCTGCCTTTCTAAAAGCATCTTTTTTTATTTTAACCCTACCCACCAGCAAAAGGCATTCAGTTCTTCAGTTCAATAATAGCAAATGGTATAAAATTTAATGTTTTCAGTCCTTTTAGTAAACTTATATTTTGAGTTTCAAAAAAAAAAAAAAAAAAAAAACGTTGGTGCGTCTGGACTACATCTCATCAACGAGCCTCATTTCAAATTTCAAAATTTGCCCAATACGATGGATTATATTTGTAGTATATTTTAGTACACTAATAGTTCGAATTTAAAAAAATCCAGTCTTATCTCACCCCTACACACCAACATTTTGTCACATGCGAAATTTCTAGATTTTAGCCTCAGCCGTTTCGCTTGAGCGTGGAATCAGTTAGTCAGTACCTCATTACAAATTTGTTTCAAAATTAATGGAATAAAATGACTATAACTCATGAATCAATAGACTACAAATACACCGTTTATACATATAAATATGGGATATATCGGTCAAATCTTTCAGGTAACTCCTCCTCAAAAAAAGTATATATCAATTTTTAGTACCTTTTAGTACACTTGTAGTTCGAATTTCCAAAAACCCAGCCTTATCTCAACCCTACACACCAGCATTGACCCCACATGCGAAATTTCAAGATTCTAGTAGGTCAATACTTCACTGTAAAATTTTCAATATATCTGTTTCGAAGTTAATGCAATAAAATGGCTATAACTCATGATTCAATACACTACAAATACACTGTTAATACACATAAACGTTGGTGTTGACCTCAATTTTCATGTGAAGTTTGCAGAAACAAAATCGTTTCACATAATCCAGAGAACATCAATGACTAACACAGTGAAACTTATTTTTACACCCAAGGGACCAAAATTTTGAAGGAATTTAAATGTCATAACATGCGAAAAACTTAGCGATTTGTATTAAACTTCGTGTATCCCAATATGTTTTATCAAGAATAGATCTAATATAAATACAGGGTGAGATGAAAAAAAATGCAACCAACTTCAGACTTCTGTCATTTCTAAGCCACTCGTCCGAAAGCTTTTAAAATTATTCCTGTGACAGCTCATTATATTGTTTACAAGAGTACAAATGCATTTTGGTGAGAATTTTCCAAAAAAAGTTAACCGTGATTTAATTCAAGCGTGATAGTGTGATTTCTTTATATTTGGGTGGAAAACCACAAGTGGCTGTCGTTAGAGCACTCCAGCATTTAAATGTGAATAAATCTTTTGTGTCTCGTACCATCGCTCATTACAGAGATACTGGTAGCAAAGCCCGACGTCAAGGAAGTGGACGGAAGAAAACATCAACATCAGCAGAAATGGTTCGAAAAGTAAAGAAGCGACTTGATCAAAACCCGAGTTTGGGTTAAAGCCATTGAAATTCCAAAAAGTGCAAGAACTTACACCGTAACAGAAAGCAAATACACTCAAAAGAGCTAAAGAGTTGCTTCGCTTGGCCGAAGGTGGTAAACTGTTCCGTGACATCAGAATAAAAGTCGAAAATATTCTGGAAGGTGTATTAAAGCCTTGGGCATGCAAAGTTTTGGCTTTTGGCCGCAGACCTTGGACATTCCAACAGGACTCAGCTCGCGCCAGCCAAGAATGGTTACAAAATGAAGGATGAAGCTTCATTTCCAGCGCACAATGTCCACCAAAATCTCCGGATACCTATCCGTTGGACTATTGTGTCTGGAGTATTTTGGGAAGCAAGGTTGACACTAAAAAATTCTAAAGTATCGATCACCTCAAACAAGCGCTTCGCCACGAATGGGCCAAAATACCACAGAGCAACGGTTTCATTGTCCGTGATGGTTTCATTGTCCGTGATGGTTTCATTGTCCGTTTGAGTTTCATAACTCGTGCCAAAGGCGACCAATTCGAACAAATCTAAACTTATTCTGAATTTTGATGCTATTTCCGACATCTTTCGCTTTCATTAAAATTATTCAATAAAATTAGAAAAAATTAAAAATTATGGCGTTTGACTTTGTTACATTTTTTTATCTCACCCTGTATGGTCAACACATTCTGGTATATATATTTATCAAGTTTTTATGCTTTTTGGTCACTAATAGTTCGAATTTCCAAAACCCCAGGCTTACACACCGAATGCCTACACACCAACATTGACCCACATGCAAATTTTCAAAGTTTTAGCTTCAGCCATTTCGCCTGGGCGTTGAATGTGTCAGTAAGTACCTCACTGCAACACGTTTAAAATTCGTGTTTCAAAATGAATAAAATGGATGTAACTCATTAATTAATCAATATAAATGAAGTTTGCTGGAACAAAGAGGTGACCCCTGAATACAGAATCAGAGCTGACTTTATATATTTTTAGGTTTCAGATGTACAGACGACAATTCACATGAGACGAACCTGAAAGGGGTCTTAAAGGGGTTTGAAGTAAAAGTTTATAACCAACTAAAAAAAATCGTAAATAATCTCTATTCAATCATTTTAAATTCAAATTCAGCTTATTTCAATTTTTTTAGTCGAATAGAGTTTTTAGTAGCGCTACAAAAACTACTACTTCTTTAAGCCCCATTGGGCAAAGAAATTCTCTCTTGTCTACCGCATGCATCCTGGCCGTCCTCCCATCAAATGCATTCACTCATATTTATTCCTTTAAAAATGACTTAATTTATGAGTCGTACTTTTGTTTGTTTTCATCTGAGTTTGAGTGACACACGTGACGTTTTTTTTTTTTACTTATCTGCCAGAGTTGTTTTTTGCGGGTAAAGTTGCTTAAAAAGTCTGACAGACATATTGTGTGGATCTAGAGTGGTATTGTTCCGGAGGAGGAGATGAATTATCTTCACATCGTTGTTTGGCTTGACTGACATATTCACATATTTTGGCAGTGTTGTTTCATTTTCACTTTTTTTTTTTTTTTGCTTTTCATTTGTTTGGTTGCATGCAATGTCATTTCCAAAAGCCTTCACACACACAAGAGATTTGCTGCACTGGAAATGTTGCGTACATCTGGTTTGCGATGTCTGCTGATGTTTCAGCTTTTACTTACCACTGGAGTTTTTTATTTTACCCTGATTATAACTTGGTTTGATTATCAATGTTGTTACAATGTTGCACAGATATGAAATGTTTGATATATATCAGAGCATCATCTTGGTTTAATTTCGTTTGATGATTGTCTCGGTTCGTTGTAGGTGGTAAATAACCTGGTCTGGGAGAGGAGTTTGATGAAAGCATGATCGTATGTTTAACCTTAATGTTTGCAATTGAATTTAAAGAGGATTTTTACTGGGTATTGGGATAGTTGGTCTTAAAAGGTTTGAAAGTTGTTAATGACCGATGTTCTTAAAAATAAAAGGTGACTATTTATTTTAAATAGCTTTTGTTGTTAAATATTTACGAGAGAATTTTCTCATGTAGATTTACTGTCGTTCATATAACCTATATGCATTTATACCTTAATTATCTCATATTCTGACTATTTATTTATATTTTTTTTTATTTTCAGGTATGTATTTTTGAATGAAAATAAATACAAAATATGCGTAAGTATGTAAATATGTGGGTGAATCATGACTAGTCGTTTATGTGAATCAGTGATGAATGTAGAATCACGAGAATTAATTTTTTCCGATATTTATATCCTGAGCCTATGAAAACAGAGTGTATATATCATTTGCTAAGGCCAAAATGTGCTTCATCGAAATAACGGTTTCAGATAATATACAGGGTGAGATGAAATAAAACGGCAACCAACTTCAGACTTCTGCCATTTCTGAGCCACTCGTTCAACAGCTGTTTAAATTATTCCAGTGACAGCTCTTTATATTGTTTACTAGCGTACCAAAGCATTTTGGTGAGAATTTTCCAGAAAAAAAGTTATTCGTTATTTAAAGTTGGCTGGAAAACCACAAGTGGCTATCCTTAGAGCACTCCAACGTTTAAATGTGAATAAATCTTTTGTGTCTCGTACCATCGCTCGATACCGTGATGCTGGCAGCGTAGCCCGACGTCAAGGAACTGGACGGAAGAAAACAGCAACATCACCAAAATCTCCGGATACCAATCCGTTGTGTCTGGAGTGTTTTGCAAAGCAAGGTTGGCACTAAAAAATACCAAAATGTCGATCAGCTCAAGCAGACGCTTCGACGGGAATGGACCAAAATACCGCAGAGCAACATTCGGGCAGTGTGTGATGTGGTTTCATTGACCGTTTGAAGGCCGTAAATCGTCCCAAACTGACCAATTCGAACTAATCCAAACTTATTCTAAAATTTGATGCTATTTCCGAAATGTTTGGCTTTAATTCAATAAAATTAAAAAAAATGTAAAAATTATGGCGTTTGACTTTGTTGCAGTTTTTTTGTCTCACCCTGTATCTGTTAACTTAAATTCAAAATGTGTACTTTATTGGTGCGAAAAGTACTAAATAGTACTAGTTTTTGTCTTAGTTGAAGGGATTGAGATAAAATTTTGGAAAATAATTATTAGATTACTGAAGTGGGAATTTGGCTGTAGTTTGAAAATTGCATATATGTAAAGAGTGATTTGTTAAGAGCTTGATAACTTTAAAAAAAAAAAAAAAAACGCATAAAATTTGCAAAATCTCATCGGTTCTTTATTTGAAACGTTAGATTGGTCCATGACATTTACTTTTTGAAGATAATTTCATTTAAATGTTGACCGCGGCTGCGTCTTAGGTGGTCCATTCGGAAAGTCCAATTTTGGGCAACTTTTTCGAGAATTTCGGCCGGAATTACCCGAATTTCTTCGTTGTTCGTTAGTAAGTCTATTCATGATGAAATGTCAAAGCATACTGAGCATCTTTCTCTTTGACACCATGTCTGAAATCCCACGTGATCTGTCAAATACTATTGCATGAAAATCCTAACCTCAAAAAAATCACCCTTTATTTATATATATGTACAAATAGTACTAAGTGGTACTAAATTTAGTACAGTATGAAGGGATAATGCTGAAATCCTCAATTTTAATATTGAGGTCTCTGTTAGTATCTGAAATTGAGATATGCAAGTGTTCTTGGAAATGTGTGCTATAATTGTACAAAAATATAATTGTAAAAATTTAAATATATTTTGACTTCTGTTGTGATTATTCATATTGTTGACCCACTATGAAGTAGGTTCCGAAGGGATGGTCCAATATTGTCCACATCGTAGTGGACCTAAATATAATATCAATATCACGACGTTCCAGGTTTGGACTATATTGGTTACTTCCTTCAGTTTATATGAGGAATGTGATAATTTTTTGAAAATGTTAAAATGTGCGTGAGTTACCAGATATAGTCGACCGAAGTGTTCCATTTTCATACAGATAAAAATATTGGTATGGGCAAAATTCCAAGAAAATCGAACATTTATATCCAATTTTATGCAATATCATGAATTCCATATTCCTTTCAAGTTTTTGGTTGCGAGAAATATTTTGATACATCAAGTTGTAAATAAATTACTGACTTGTTTCGCAAGTTATGACATATAAAAATATTGAAATAGACGACCCTTTGTGTGTGATGTACCAGAAGGGGTTCGCAGATATATACCATCTTCTCAACAAATCTTGTGTTACCAAAAATTTTTATATGCGTGAAATCAGAAGAGAGTTGTATGCTTATTTCACTTTCTTTGAGCGTTTTGTTTTTCAAAATCTTGAACACTTTTGTGGGGGGTACCAGAAGAAATCGGCTTATCTCTACCTTCTTTATAACAGATCTTGTGTTGATAGAAATATTGAAATGTGCCAAGTCTGAATGGAATCGGATGTTAATTTCACGTTTTATGGGCTTCCTAGGTATTCAAAATGTTGATCCTTTGTGGGGGAGGTACCAGAGGGAATGGACCGATATATCCCATCTTCACAGCAGATCTTGTATTAGTAGAAATAATAGGATGTGTGAAATATGCAGAGAACCTGATGGTTATTTCAAATTTTATGATCGATTTAGTTATTTTAAATATTGACCCTTTGTGAGGAAGGTACCAGAAGGAGTGGACCGATATATTCCATCTTCACGCCAGACTTTGGATTATTAGAAATATTGTGACCTTACATCACATTTTATAAGAGTTAACATTATTCAAAATTATTGACCCTTTGTGGTGGAGGTACTTGATGAGGTGGACCGACATTGTCCATTTTCGCGCCTGACCTATCACTGATGCAAATATTAGTATTTGGAAAGTTAGAACAAAATCGGACTATCCTTTCACTTTCTTTGCAGTAAAATGTTTTGTTTTTGAATGTTTCGACCTTTTGTGGAGGAGGTACCAGAAGGAGTGGACCAATATTGTTCATCTTCGAACAAGATCTAAGTTCGACAATAATATTAAAATGTACCAAGTTTGAGTCAAATCGGATACTCCCTTCCAAATTTATCGTGCCAGCCACCCAGACAGACAGGCCGACGGGCGGACATTGCTAAATCGACTCCACATGTCCTGAAACGGATTTGGTCCAAAGAGACCTAGGTTCTAAACCCGTTATTTTGATGAGGCACGTTTTGGCCGCATTAAACGATATATAACCTATCTAGCCATATGGCTGAGGGAAAAATTTCTCCTCCTAGAAATTTTACCGCAAATGGCAACACATTTGGTTAATATATGCGACGTACAAATTACTTCGTATCAGGCGGTTTTCTCATATAGCTAAAAAGTTTGGACCTATTATTTAAAAACAAAACATCTGAGGAATACTACAAATGCCTTTGTCAAATCACTTATCTTTAATGTTATAATCTCTGTCTTGATTTTAACAGACGGGCCGACATCGTTAAATCTACTTAGATTCCTATGCTGATCAGGATATATATACATACAGTCTCCGACGAATTTTTAAGTGTTGCCAACTGAATTATTTTATCGCCTCCTTATTATTATAAACAAATCTAATTCTATTCAAGCCCCAATTTTCTGAAGTTTTGAAAAATTTCAAGTAAAACGTTATCCCTTAGAATTTTTATGGTGATTTTAAAAAATGTTACATAAACCGATTCACTGAAATCATGAAATATGGTGCACCCTTTTAGTTCCATTTTCAAAAATTCTGCGAATTTCTATGTAACTCACAATCGTGTTCACACAACCACGCCTATATTATGTAAACTTGAGAGCATTTATGAGTCAGAGCCACACAGCGGATTACAATGTAAACCGTTAGAATGTAAGTTGTTTCCAGACGGCCAAGAAAAAAAGACAACAACCAACTGACAACTGCTAACCGTTTGCGACTTTTTGTAATTTTTTGGTCCCGTATGGGCCCCTATAACACACAAACAAACGAACGCAATTGGCAGGAAATGTCATTGAACTCGGTGGTGACACCAAATTAAGATTCATTTAATTTATAAATTGTCGTTTAAAGAAAAAAAATTAAAACTAGCCACCAAGACAATGGCTGGTGGTGGTAACAAACAATACCACAATTTTTTGCAGAACTACCGGCAAACAATGTCTGCCGTCGTCGTATCAGCAACAAATGACAGCGGGTTATGAACAAAGAAAAAAAACTTCAACAACATTTCCATGTCCATGGCCAGCAGTTCATACCTCCATCTTGGTTTTGGTGAGTTGTTAATTTGCGATTTTTGCGTTGTTGTTGAACCTCCACAAATGTTGTTGCTGTACCGCCATTAATTGTTAGTGTTATTGTTTGGAATTTACATAATATTTAGGCAAAGAAAAAAATAATAATTTAAACATAAAACGTGACTTGTTTCAAATGTTTGCCACAACATTTCGCCAACGGCAGCAACAAGTTTTCACCAATCAATAAAAGGGTCTTGGCTTTTATTTTCTAACAACAATTTCCGATAATAAAAAAGTAGTACTCGCATACAATGAAGTTCATATATATTATTTTCTGGGAGTGGGAAAAATAACACTCTCGTGGACCTTTTTATTTAAAATAGTTTAGTTAGTTGGGTTGAAAGACCGGGCGAGAAGCTATATATAAAAGAGAGATAACTGCCCGACAGAGAATCAAAGCCAAGACGAAACGGCTTAAATTTTGCACAACGGTCAGCTTGTGCACCAACAGTGTAAGAAAAGTACTAAAATTTACTAAAAAAAGATTATTACTTTGTATTGGACAAATGGAAGTAGCTAGAATTTGGAATCAGAGTCACTAATGGAATGCAGGATAAATGTACCAAAGGGTTTTTGGAAATTCGAACTTAAAGATTATGAAGTGTTCGAAAATAGTACTAAACTTTTAAAATAGTACCATTTGGTATAATGTGAACGGGTAGAGCTAAATACTTGAAATTTGGTATGAGAATCAAAGTTGAGAAGTACGTTTGATATAGGTAGATGGTTTTGAAAGTGTATACTAAGTGTGCAAACTGTACTAAATGGTACTACATTTTGAACACATTGTTTAGGATGACGGGTGAATTTGGAAAATTTTGTATTGGGGTCCGTGTTAGTGGTAGCTTTGTGATAAAGAAGTGGTTTTGGAAATATTTACTACAAGTGAACGAAAAGTACTAAATAGTACTAGTATATTTGGTACACTTTGTTATTGAGCGAACATATAGTACATGTAATCAGAAATTTGGTGTAAGGTTCGTTGTTCATGTGTAGCCCTGACATATGGAGGTGATCTCTGAATTGTGTGCTATAATTGTACGAAAAGTACTATATTTGGCATTGGGTAAAGGGATAGAGATAGAATTCTGAAATTTTATATTTAGATAATTGTTGGTATTTGATATTGAAATTTGGAGGTAGTTTTAGAAATGCGTCTTTTATTTGTACAAAAAGAATTAAATTGTACAAAATTTGGTATTTTGTCAGGGGATCCTCAAATTTGATAATTATTTCCCTGTTGGTATCTGCTATTAAAGATATGGAGTTGGTTTTGGAAATATGTACTATAATTAGACTGATGGTATCTGTGTTCGAGATTTGGCGGTGGTTTGAAAATACCGCATATATTTCTGCGAAAAGTACTAAACGGTACTAAATTTGGTATTGTGTGAAGGAATAGGATTAGAATCCTCAAATTTGATAATATAGTCTCTGTTGGTATCTGAAATTGTGATATGGAGGTGGTTTTGTAAATGTGTACTATAATTTTACGAAAAGTACTAAATTGTACTATATTTGGTATTGAGTGAAGGGATAGGGATAAAATTCTGAAATTTGATATTTAGATTGACTAAATTTGACGGTAGTGTGGAAATATGTCCCATATTTGTTTGAAAAGTACTAATTGGTGCCGAATTTGGTAATGGATGAAGGGATAAAGCTGTAAAGCTGAAATTTGATATTGAGGTATCTGGGATTGAGATCTGGTGGTGGTTTTGCAAATGTGTTCTAAAAGTACAAAATGTTACTAATTTGGGATCAATGTTGGTGTCTAGGATAGATAGATGCAGTTTGTATAGGATGAAATTTTGACTAAATTTTGGTATAGGATGAAGAGATCAAGGTTGAGGTCACTCTTTGTTTCTAGGGTTTACATATGAAGACATAGTTTTGGATATAAAACATGGATGTTGGTCCATTGTGCAATGGCTTTATTAATATCTTCCTTAGTAAACTTCAAAAATTAAAGGGTGGCGCGTGCTGAGTCCTTTTGGAATGTCCAAGTTCGGCGACCAAAATGTTTGCGTGCCCAAGGCTTTAATACACCCTCCAGAATATTTTCGCAATAATATTCGGCATTTATTCTAATGCCACGGTCGATTAATACGAGCAGAGAGCGACCATCAGCTGTTATGGTGACCCATACCATCACAATGGCCGGCGCTCTTTAGCGCTTTTGAGTCTATTTTCTTTCTGTTGCGGTGTAAGTTATTGCACTTTTTGGAATTTCAATGGCTTTACCCCGAGCTCATTTTTGAATATTGGCCGAATAGAATATTGCGATATGTTCAGCACACGAGCCATTTTTCGGCCATTGCGACGCGTGTTTCGATCAAGTCGCTTCTTTACTTTTCAAGCCATTTCTGCTGATATTGCTGTTTTCTTCCGTCCACTTCCTTGACGTCGGGCTATGTTACCAGTATCAAGGTAACGTGCGATGGTACGGGACACAAAAGATTTATTTAGATTTAAATGCTGAAGTGCTCTAACGGTAGCCACTTGTGGTTTTCCAGCCAAATTTAAAGGAATCACACTATCACCCTAGAATTCCATCACGAATAACTTTTTTTCTGGAAAACTCTCAGCAAAATGCTTTTGCACGCTTGTAAACAATATAATGAGCTGTCACTGGAATAATTTTAACAGCTGTCAAACGAGTGGCTTAGAAATGACAGCAGTCTGAAGTTTGTTGCAGTTTTTTCATCTCAACCTGTAATATATATTTAAAAACATTCCGCACCGTTTCACCAATGACTTTTAATAAGTTCCTCAAAAAAATCCTTCTAGGTTTTCTGACAATATTTCACATCCACACATGCTTAAACGGAATTACTCAAATGTTCACGAAGTTGTGTTTAATCGATTTTCAAATAGGCTCCATAAAAGCTATGATAATTTATCCGACATTACTTAAAAACGTCGAAGATTCTAATCATACAAATCGATTCAAATCTCGGACTTGATTTATTTACAGTCGTGCAAATACCTCTGTCAATCATCGATTCCTTTCTTTTTTGAATAATTGTGTGGCATGACATTTTTACCATTACAATGTCCATGGCAGTTAATTGTTAAATAACCTGCGATTACCGGTATTATTTGTTAATTTTTTTTTTTCGCTACAAATTGTCATGGCTGCTTGTCAGCAGTTGTCGTTTAATGGGCGAACGAGAAAGAAGGGGTCAAGCTGCCGTTGTTATTGTATTTCCTTGCCTGGGTTCCCCCATTTCAATGTGACCAACAGCAGCAGCAGCAGCACGACATATGAATGACTACTGGTCGTCCAATTAACATTTTGTTCACCTTGCAACAACATTTACTAGCCACACGATTTGCTGGCTGGCTGGCCGGGATTTATTTGCCAGCATGGAAAATAGTCATTGTCACTCACCCGATTGAAGTGTTTTGACGCGACGCAAATGGTGGTTAACGTGGCTTGGTCGCTTTACACTTATGTGCTGTTTATTCTTTATGGAGCATACAAGGAATGAATGGAAGAAAGAAAGAAAAGAATTTCCGCTTAAGAAAAACAAAAGCAACAAAATACAAGCATTTCCCCTTCAAATGCGTAAACTGTTGAACGGACCGGCAGAGAGACAGACTGGGCTCTGCTATGGAAACACTAATAGGTGACTGAAAAGCCAAGCCAAACATTTTCCATTGAAGTTGTCCAACATCATTTCAAGTTGGGAAAACAAAGTTGTTGTAAAAACATTTCATTTCTAGTTGCCAATAAATCATTCAGAAACCAACACACGCACACACAGCAACTACACTCTCCAAAGGTCGGTCATTGGCAGTGACTTTGTCGAGCTCTGCTGCTGTTGATCTAGATGGGAAATGAAATGATAGATATCATCATCATCGCATGAATGTTTTTCTTTCTTTCTTTCCTCTCTCACCTTGTTCCATGAATTAAAAAGTTTTTCTTTCAGTTTTCCGGTAAGTTTAAAATAATTGAATGAAATGAAAAGAAAACAAGTAATAATTTCTTCTTCTCAGCAAGTTTTCCAGTTGGATTCTTAATTGTTTATTAACGACTTTGGAAGTTGTAGCCTTAGATAGATTCTGGAGTGTGTTTCATCCTTAAGGTATTGTCCTTATATAAAATTTAAGTAATAATTTGTAGCTGGAATGTTATATAAAACAAGTTGGAAAGTATCAGTACCTTTACTGGCAGATATATATTTCTTAAAAATCGGATATCGAAAAATGGCAATATACTTTATAGAGAATTGATGATCTTTTTTTTTGTTTTTTTGCTAAATCGCTAAAATCATGAATATACCGAATATCGGGAGGTACCGTTATATGGGGGCTATACGATATCATAGACCTATATAGACAATCCTCTTCTAGGGGTTAAATTGCTCACAAGAAAATCCTTGTGTAGATTTTTCAATTTCATTAAAATTTTTGCTACAATTATCAAAATACCGAATATCGGGAGGTACCGTTGTATGGGGATATACGATATCGTAGACCTATATAAATAATTCTCTTTAAGGGCATAAAGTACTTACAAGGAACTCCTTGTGTGTATTTTCAGACAATTCCATTGAAAAATATGGCTAATATCATCAAAATACCGAATTTTTGAGAGGTACCGTTATATGGTAAGCGTGGGCCTATACATACAACTAGGACCCATTTTGACCTACAAATACCAATTTTCAGACAAATCCGTGAAAAATGTGGTAAAAATCATCAAAATACCGAATATCGGGAGGTACCGTTATATGGGGACAATACCAAAACGTGGACCGATATATCTCATTTTCAAAACCACCCATCCTAGACACAATACAATTTGTTTTGCTAAATGTTGAGGCAGACAGACAGACTTAGACTTAGAATTTTATGCTGATTACGAATATATATAATTTATGGGGGCTACGACGAATATTTAGGGATGTTACAAACGGAATGACAAAGACCCAAGGTGGAGGGTATAAAAATATATCCATATATTTACAAGTCTGTGCTCCCAATGCGACAATTTGGTTTGTTTACATAAGGGACTGCCAATGCTTCTCTTCTTTCAAAATCCATACGCAATTTACGAACACATTCTGCAACATTACCATGATTTTCAAAGTAAAATCCAAATATTTCCCAGTGTACAGATCCATTTTTATGTGGTACAGATCCATAGTTCCTTTTGATGACCTCCATAGAATCACATTCTGAGGCGATTTATGCATATTTGCTCGTCCTTCTGTCCATGTATTTTTGTAAGCAAAATACAGGTCGCATTTATGGTTGTGATAAAATTTAGCACAGATCATTTGTTTGACTTAAAGACGAACTCTGTTGAAATTTGTCCAGATTTAGGTATAGCTCACCCGATTTCAAGTTAATTGTGCACCAAATGCGCAACATTCGCCGAAATGTGATCACTTTTAGCACATTCAATCGAATTTAGCCTATAAGTAAGTATCTTAAAGTTGGTGAAAATTGGTTGAGATTTAGCCATAACTCCAATGTATATATTTCATTCGATTTGCGGTTAATTCCCTCCATTACATAATATGAACTCCACAACAAAGATATTTGGTACCAGATATCAGATACAGCCTAGAAATATCTCCGCCATATTTATCAAGATCGATTCATATTTGGATATAACTCCCATATATATCTTCATCCGATTTTACGATTATTGTGCACCAAGTGGTTAATATCAGCACAAATTGGGTAGATTTTTAAACCGATTTTTTTTTGTAGATATAAATTTTTTCCTCTGATATATATTTTTTAAATATAATCCTTCTCGAAGCCATATCACACACTCTATACCTGTACCAAAGTTAAAAATGCCTCCGTCTTATTTTGGTGGAAATCGACTCAGAGGTGGATATACCTCCCACTGAATCCAGATTATAACTGCTCTAAACACAAACAAGCTAAAAAGTACCATTCGGATGTATGACAGATGTATACCCTCGGCTTTGCATTAAGATTATTCAAACTATTGACCTTTTATAAGGCAGGTTCCAAAGGAGTAGGCCAACATTGTCCATTTCGTATCTGACCTAAGTCTGATATAAACATATGAATATCGACAACTTCCCTCACATTTTATAACATATAATATGTGATAGCTTTTGTAAAATATTAAAATATGCGTGGGGTTCCACATATAGCGGACCGAAGCATTCCACTTCATCTCAGACTGATAAAAAAATATGTGGAGGTGCAAAATTTAAAGAAAATATGTGCCATCAAATATTGTGGCAGAGGTACCAGAAGGCGTGGTCCGATATCTATCAACTTCACACCAGATCTTGTGTTAGTACAAATATTGGAATGTGCGAATTAGACAATTGTTACGCATTTTGTGGGAAGGTACCGAAAGGAGTGCTCCGATACAGTTAATATTCATAACAGATCTTGTGTTTGTAAAATTATTGAGTTTTGTGAAACTTGAAGACAAGCGGGCCCTTATTTCACGTTTTCTACGACTTATAATTATTACAATTTGTGACTCAATTGTGGGGGAGGTACTTGATTGAGTCGACCGATATTTTCCATTTTCGCACCTGACCTAGCTTTGATACGAAATTTGACGATCTTTACTTGTTCAATCATTTTCTCTGAACATTTAGACGGTTTGGGGAGGAGCTAGTATAAGCAGTGGCCGAAGGCCGAATCAAACAAAATAAAATTAGGTCTGCCAAATTTGGAAAAATTCGGTTCAACTATAGCTATAATGCCATAACGAGTTTTCAGCCAATTTGACTTTTAAGCTACTTGCAAATCGTAATATGCCGTCAATATCAATGGCATTTGGTACAAGACATTATATACCCTTAAATGCATCTTAAAATGTTTGCTAAAATCGTTTTAGGCTTAAATATAAACCCCAATGAATAACTTCCTCCGACTACATATCTTAGATGTAACATTTTAAGTAACTGATATCTAAAGTCTTACATATTTTAAAGGCAACCCCTTTGGCTATAAACGGTTACCCTTCCAAAGGTTGAATACATTTACCCCATCTTTTTAACTGTTTGTTATTTTTTTTTTCAATATTCATTGGATTTTTATTTATATTTATTTATGTGATTAATGTTAATTACTTAACGCTGTTATCGCCGAAATGACAAAACAAATAAAATTAAATTTATTATTCGGTAGCATTTGCTTCTTTGCTAGGTTGGTGTTTGATATTATTCAAATAGAAATACAAATTTTTGATTGACGGTTGTCAAAACAAATGGAATTTACCCAAACAGACATCAATCGTTTGTCCACAGGGGTGATAAAATGCTTTATAAAATATACAGAAACTCCAAGAAACATTTAGGTATTCATTAGAAAACAGAGGTGAGTTGTTCGTTCCACTTTGAATTCCAAATATCGGGTGATCAGCAAAAAAACGTCAATATTTTTGTTAACTGAAATCGCGGTGAAAAGAAAATCCTCTTAATAGACCGTTCAGAAATTATCATTCCTACACACCCCTGGTTTTCCTTGCCCAAATTTTCAAGATTCCAAAATCCGCGGTTTTATTCCGAAAAAATAGCAAGTTTCCTTCTCCATTGAATATCATTGTATTTCTTAAGAGTTACAATATCGAATATCGAAGTCAATCCTTTTCTACCATTTGCCAAAATCCATGAGTTGCTCGGATACTTTTTTTTTGCTAAAACACCAACAACAAAAAGCCACTTGCCAAATTGTGATTTGATAGTCGCTTCTATTGACTTTTATCTATTCTACTTTTGTTGTCGGCGAAGCGTGAAACATATCCTTGCCATTTGAACTTTTACATGGATTGTTATTTTGTTTGCCCCGTTCTATCCCCCAATGTAAAGATGTAGTTTATCTAACAACAATGAAATGGCACGAATAAGAAAACATCGTTGGAATGCGTTGGCAACGAATTATATTCATGTTACATAAGTAATTCCATACCAACAACTTTGTCTCAAAGTCTTTATCATCGTCTTCATCCCAAATGTAAAATCTGAAACCTCATAAGGTATCCATCAAATGTTTATAAGCTATATAAACTAAATTTCCATTACAAATTCAGTATATTTCAAGGCTAAGAAGTTATAGAAATTTCTCCTGATACCCTCACCCAATGTTTGAATATTATACCCTCCACCATAGTATGGGGGGCTTATAACACCTCGAAATATACATTTTAGACCCCACAAAGTTTATATATTCTTGATCAGAAATTCTATGTCGATTTCACAATGTCCCTCCGTCTGTGGAAATCATTCTAGCTTCCGAACGAAATGAAGTAAGTTAATAAAAAAAATTACCCAAATGTGTATTATGTCTGTAGGACTTTTGGTATTGAAAATGGGCCATGTAGGTCCACATCTTCGTATAGCCCCCATATAACGTTACCTTCCGATATATGGTATTTTGATGATTTTAGTGACATTATTTACCGAATTTGTTTCAAATTTGGTTTTCGAAGTTCGTAATGGATACTATAGCATAAGACAGAAATGGGCCATGTAGGTCCACGTTTTCATATGGCCCCCATATAACGGTACCCCCGATTTTCGGTATTTTGATGATTTTAGCTATATTATATACCGGAACTATTTAGTATTTGAAGTTCGTAATGAATACTACAGCCTACGACAGAAAATTGTCTGTGCAGGTCCACATCTTCGTATAGCCCCCATATAACGGTACCTCCCAATATTCGGTATTTTTAAGATTCTAGCGACATTATTTACCGGAATTGTTTCAAATTTCGCATTTGAAGTTCGTAAGGGATATTACAGCCTGTGACAGAAAATTGTCCGTGCAGGTCCACGTCTTCGTATAGCCCCCATATAACGGTACCCCCGATATACGGTATTTTGAGGAGGGTATTCAAAGTTCGGTCCGGCTGAACTTACAGCTTTTTTACTTGTTTACATATAGCAGTGTCCGGATATTTGTTCGAGATCCCATAGTATTTCTTGTTGTTGCAAAATGGTTTATCAGGGGGTAAGGCAGGGAATACCTAGGTTTCGGAAAGAGCCACCAATCCTCATCAGTTCCCTTGTTTTTGTCTGGGACATTCTCCTCAGAAGTTATTTTAAAAATAGCTTCTATGCAAAAAACTGTTTTGTTACCCAAGTAACGAGATCGTAAGCTCATTGGTGGCTCTTTCCGAAACATAGGCATTCCCAGCCTAACCCCCTCCACTAATAAACAAACGTTGTTTTTATTTACATATATTTTGACTTCTGTTCTGATTACTCAAATTGTTGACACTCTATGGAGTAGGTTCCAAAATAATAAGCGAATATTGATACAGTCGACCGAAATATTCCATTTTCATACTTCATCTAATACAGATAAAAATATAGGCATGGTCAAAATTATAAGAAAATCGAACATTTATATTCAATATTATGCGAAACCATAAATTCCATATTAATCTCAGGTTTCTGGTGGAGGGAAATATGTAGATACAGAAAGGGGTAAAGAATCGCTGACTCGTTTTGCCAGATAAAAGTATTTAAAATTGTAAGCCTTTGTGGGTGAGGTACCAGATGGGGTTCATAGTTATATATCATCTTCACCACAGATCTTGTGTTAGCAAAAATATTTGGATGTGTGAAATTTAAAGGGAGTTGGATGCTTACTTCGATTTCTTTGAGCGTTTAGTTTTTGAAGATCCTATCTGGAGGTACCAGAAAAAATGGTCCGATCTCTACAATCTTTATAACAGGTCTCGTCTTGATGAAAATATTGAGATTAGCCAAGTCTGAATTGAATCGGATGTTACTTTCGTTTTTGTTTAATGAGTTTCATGGATATTGAAAATGTTGACCCTTTGTGGGGCGGCAGATCTTGCATTAGTATAATTAATGGATGTGTGAAATATAGAAGAGAACCGGCATGTTTATTTCGGATTTCATGATCGTTTTGGTTATTCAAAATTTTGTGAGGTACCAGAGGGAGTGGACCAGTATATTCCATCGTCACATCAAACCTTGGCTTAATACAAATATTGTGGTACACACATCATTTGAAGACAATCGGACTCTTACTTCATATTTTATAAGAGTCATAATTATTTAAAATTTTGACAATTTGTCCGGTGGAGGTGCGATGGAGTGGACCGACATTATCCATTTCCGCACCTGACCTAGCACTGATGCAGATATTAGGATTTGCAAAGTTGGAGCAAAATCGGATTATCCTTTCCCTTTTTGTGCAATATTTTTCTTGAAAATTTCGGCCTTTTGTGCGTCAAGTACCAGAAGGAGTGGACCAATAATGTCCATCTTCAAACTCGATCTGAGTTTGTAAATAATATTAGGATGCACAAAGTTTTGACCAAATCGGATACTCCCTTCGAGAGTTATCGTATGCACCAGCCAGCCAGACAGACAGACGGACGGAGGGACATCGCTAGATCGACTCCAAATGTCCTGAAACGGATTTGGTCCAAAGAGACCTAGGGTCTAAAATCGTTATTTGATATATTCCTTCTGTACCCATATGGCTGAGGGCATAAAAAATAACTAAGATTAAAGCCGTCATAAAATGTAAATGTACCCACATTACCAACTTCCTATTATAGCGCCATTGAATTTTTAATAAAAATATCAAAATTGGATTCTTTGTTTCGCGGCTTTTGTTTTTCGACTCGATTGTTTACACAATGGCAATTACATCGATACAGATTTGCTTGGTTTTGACATTTCAAATTCATTTTGTGGAATACGATTTTGGAATTTGGTTGTGGTGGTAGTGGTGGTGGTGGTTCATATTAACAATTACTTGACTTATATTGGTGAATAAACAAAGTATTGACTTTGTTACAAATGAAAACAAAGAGGGTCTACTGAGGACATATGCAGTAAGGATATGAAAATTTTACATTTACGATGTGATATTTATGGACCGGTTCGAGGAATTCAATTAGGAAATTCAAAATACCCAATAGAGAATATCAGATATTTGATATTGTAACAAAGACAAAATAGTAGTAAGGCATAAAAAAATATGTCCGTGCCTACAGTTGTGCTCCTAATTGACATAGTACTTTACACAGAAATAAATTTCGAAACCATTTGGGGGGCCCTACTGGTGTAATATTAACTTTTCCACATATATACATAAAATCTCTAAAAACTTGTCATTTGAGAGGATGCCTTGAGGTAAGTCCCGGCTTTACGGGGCTTCCGAAATATATTTCGAGTTGATACGAACTCCATCTTCAGAAGATAGATTTATCTTTTATCGCATTTTTTAAGAAATAGCTTTCAGTATCCTCTGAAGCACCCGTCAATTTGAAATTTTTAAACCAATTATTTAAAATAAAAAATCAATCCCGGTAACTTCAATTTTGTAAAAAGGACTTGAAGATAAGACCTTCGATTGATTACAAATTTTTCACATCATAATATTTTTATGAACGTTTTTTGAGGTCGAATTTAGACATTATAGAGCTACTTTTGATCCTTTGTGTGGGACTAACGATCAAAATTAAGCAAAACCAAAAAATTTCGTTTTTTTATATTTTTATTACATTTAAGGGTGGAGCGAAAATGGACGATTTCAGGCCATTATATTCGGCCATATTATTTTTTTATTACATATAAGCGTGGAGCGAAACTGGACAATTTTAGGCCAATATTTTCGGTATATTCCACAAAAAAGTTCACCATATAAACAATGCGACAAAATCCAATTTTTCCCATAACTACAAGAAGGCCCCAATAGATTATGAAAGAGCTAAAAATTAGAAAGTTTTCAAACTTTACATAGCACAGTAACCTATTCCTCACATTCCGATTTCTTTTTTAATTTTTGGACTAATTTTTATACCCTCCACCATACTATGGAGGGTATATTAACTTTGTCATTCCGTTTGTAACTCCTCGAAATACTCATGTCAGACCCAACAAAGTATATATATTCCTGATCAGCGTAAAATTCTAAGTCGATTTAGCGATGTCCGTCTGTCTGTCTGTTGTAATCACGCTATCTTTCGAATGAATTGAGATAGATGGCTAAAATTTTGCATTTATTTTTCCAGTAGGCAGGTTAAGTTCGTAAATGGGCCATGTAGGTACACGTTTTCATATAGCCCCCATATAACGGTACCTCCCTATATTCGGTATTTTGATGATTTTAGCGACATTATTCACGGGAATTGTTTCAAATTTGGTATTTGAAGTTCAAAATTGATACTACACCCTAAGACGGAAAATTGTCTGTTTAGGACCACGTCTTTGTATAGCCCCCATATAACGGTACCTTCCGATATTCGGTATTTTGATTATTTTAGCGACATTATTCACGGGAATTGTTTCTAATTTGGTATTTGAAGTTCAAAATGGATACTACAACCTAAGGCAGAAAATTTTCTGTGCAGGTCCACGTCTTCATATAGCCCCCATATAACGGTACCTCCCTATATTCGGTATTTTGATGATTTTAGCGACTTTATTCACCGAAATTGTTTCAAAATTGCTATTTGAAGTTCGTTATGGGAACTACAGTCTGTGACAGAAAATTGTCTGTGCGGGTGCAGGTCTTCGTATAGGCCCCATATATCAGTACCTCCCTATATTCGGTATTTTGACGATTTTAGGAACAATACCCACCGAAATAGTTTGAGATGTGGTATTTGAAGTTCGTAATGGATGCTACAGCCTGTGACAGAAAATTGTCTATGCTGGTCCAGGTCTTCGCACAGCTCCGATATAACGGTTCCTCCCTATATACGATATTTTGATGAGTTTAGCTACATTATTCACCGTTTATTTCAATTTTCGAATTTGAATATGGTAATGGCTTATGACAAACAATGCCTATGTATGTCCACGTCGTATAAACCCCAATATAACGGCTATATTCGGTATTTTTTGAATTTTTTAAGGATTTTATTTTTTTAAAATTTCCAAATTCGTTGCAAATGGTGGAGGGTATTAAAAGTTCGGCCCGGCCGAACTTACTGCTTTTTAACTTGTTTTTTTTTTTTTTTTAATCCTTGCATATGACGTATATTGCAGAAATATCGCCTATAATAATACAAGAATTACTTCAAACGAATCAGAAAGAATTCTGTTTGGACCTTTTTTAAAAACGGTATTAATCTACTTTTAAACTTTTACATACCAAATCAAAATAAATCTTGCCTATAGGTCAGGAGTTTAAACGGCGATTTTTAAGAGCTATAGGGAACATGGAAGAATGCTTTATTTGAATTGATTGTTCAGTCCCTGTAATTTAATATTTATATACTGCGACTACGCCTTAAATGGTCCCCCCAATTTTTTCATATTCTCTCTAAAATGTCGGCCGGTATTTGACGAATAAATGTTTCAATTGGAACGGGTTCGTCTGTTTAGACCTGGACTTTAACATATCCCTATTAAAAACGGTAGATCATTAAATCGCACGATTTAGGCGTCTTGTCCCAAACATGAAATTAAATGTTCACCAAACTCACCTCTCAATAACTCCATTGTTACAGGTGCTGTGTGATTTGTGGCACCGTCTTGTCGGTAGCACTCGACAATCACATTCGTAGCATCTTTAACGAAGTACGATCCAATACGATCCCAGCTCATAAGAAGAAAAATCTCACTCACATGCTAATAGAAAAGTATTGGTGAAAGATAATGCATTTAAAGTTCTCAATTTTCTCTGGCCACTTTCTATTTCATCGTTATATCTAGAAATTTGCCTAAGAGATTTAAATTTATGATTACCAATATCGAGATCAATTCATATTAAAGCAAGTCTAAATCCATCCAAATCCAAGTCCAATCGTTCATCCATTTGTTTAATATCAGTGTTATACACTGTAAAAATCTCAATTCATCCATTCTCTATTCTTTCATACTATTTTCTCTTTTTCAATTCAATAATCTAAATAATTTGTTTTTTTTTTTTTTTATATTTTCAGGTATGTATTGTTTAAAACTATACTTTCCGCATATAAATATAATGACCCCATAATTTCTGTAAGTGTACAATTATCATTAAATTATGTCTTGTTCATGTTTTATACACCCCCAATTTTGACATCTCCGACATGTTGTGTGTGTGTGCCTGCCTGCGTGTCCATAAATTCTCGACACAATCATAAATTAAGAACAGAAGAAAAAATGAAATGGCAAAACAACAACGACAACACGAAACAATTGAATAAATACTCGTAAATCAAATGTTTCGATGCTGTTGACTGGACATAGCCAAAGAAAAAAATCACCATAAACTGATTCAAATCAAAATTGTGTGTCTATCGCACAATAACAGCAACAATAACAACAACATAAAATGTTGTTGTCGTCTATAACTGCTAACCATTACAGTTTGTTTGGATATTTGCTGTGTCGATATCGAACGATAAAATATAAATAAATATGTTGATTAAGGCTAGTTTACACGTTGTGTTGGGGTCACATGTAATGTGACTTTTTTCAACAAGATACAAGCATACATGTAGCCTACTTTGAGGCGTTCCCCATAGTTGTATTGGACTAGAAAGAAACGCTCTATTTTATGGTAAAAGTAAACATAGAAGTAATTATAAGTATTTTACATATAGCATTGTGTATATAGTATAGTTTATGTTTCTTAGCTTTTTTCTTTTTTTCTTAGCTTTTTATTTATGTTTTGAAAATTATTGCGGACCCTTAAAAGTATGCTATAAAAAGCCTAATTGAAAAACGTCGCTTTACATATGACTCTAACATACAGTGTACACTAGTCTTTACAACTGACTGTTGACTAGGATTTGAGTTATGTACTAAAACTGGGGAATATTTTGTTTTACTCTTATTTGAATTTATCGATTTTAATTTAAAGTCAGACCTTATTTTTACATGAACATGCCATAGAAGTAACCAAGAGCTCATAAATATGCCCAAAAAATCACTGACCACTGGATTTAAATAAGTATTTTATTTCACCATCCTTTGTTTCTTGTTTGGTGTAGGGTTGAACAGGTGATCTTCTATAAGTCAGTGGGACACGCGCGCTTTTTTATGTTTCTGCTAGTGCTCCCCGAAACCTATCCTATCCTTCCTTTGTCACTAATTTGCGAAACAGAATGTTGCAGCATTTGATGTTTCTGAAAGAGTTCCTTACCAGTTTGCAATACACACCTACCCTTTCTAGATTTCGCACAGATTGATGTGTCGATTATTATTAGGAAAAATTATAATAAGTTTTTTTTTTCAAAATGTTCGAACTGTAAAAACATTCATTCCCAGGTTTGCAAAAGTACTTTCTTCGTAGATTTCGTACAGTGGAAGGTTCTGAAAATTTTGAGGAAAACAATTATGACCTTTTTTTAAATTCTGAAATGTTCCAACTTTTGATGTTTCTGAGAGGACTCTTCGCCAATGTTTCGATGGTATATTCCATATGGTCTAAGCCCTCCTAGATTGCCCACAGAAGGGTGTGTTTATAACTTTAAAAAAAAATTAAAAATCATTGTTTTCAAAATTTCTCGTATTAAAAAATCGAGTCCATATGGTATTTTCCTTATTGACCTTAACCTCCTAGATTTTGCACAGTGGGGTATGCTAATAAGTTTTAGCAAAAAATTGATGTTTCCTTTCCAGCTTTTCAATAATTACCACCTATATTTCGCACAGTGAGATATGCAGATACATTTTCGGGGAAATATTTTTTCTTAATATTCAAAATTAAATGTCCCAGCTTTATGTATTCCTGAAAGTGCTCCTTGTCAGCTTTCCAATTCAACCCTCCATATGAGCAAATCACTCCAAGATTTCGCACAGTGAGATGTGCTAACAATTTTTTTTTTTTTTTTTTTTTTTGGAGGGGTGGAAGTTGGTTTTTAAGAAAAACAATTCGGAAGGAAATATTCTAGCTCTTCCTTTTTATAAAATTGCATTCATTGCCCTTTCCAATGTTACCCTCCGTATGAACCTATCACACATCGATTCCGCAGAGTGGAAGTAGAGTAGAACTCTGTGAAATAAGTTATAGAATTTACTATTTTAATACATATAGGTTTGGTATAGCTGTAGCTGAATCGACAGAAAGAAGGTGTTTTGGATAGAAATACATCCGCCAACTTTTAGAGAGATCGGTTCAGATTTGAATAAAGCTCCCATACATATCTTCATCCGATTTCACGTATATCGTGACCAAAAGTGTAATATTAGCTCCTTTGCCTCAGTAAAGTAAATCTTATATTTCTCAATAAAGTGTTATACATCATGATGTGAGTTGGTGTAAGCAAATACATTTGGGGAACTTTATGAGCCGAATAACCTATTAAAAATAAAATATATAACATAAATAAAAAATAAAACAAAAGGACCTACTATTACCAAATAATGAATAACGTCTGCTCAGAGTATCCACATTCGATTTTTATTGGCCGGAAGTAAGTTGGAAAGTAGGTACGTAGTAGTTAAGTTGATTGGTAAGTAGTTACGACTGCCAACAATTGCTTGACAGACTCATTATTTGGTAATGAGTAGTTTTGCTGGGTACATTTTCAACCGCTCGATGCGTTTGGTTAAATTTTTGAAAAAGGACTCTTCAGAACTTAAACACCAATTGCTGAAATTCTGACTTCCTTTTCAGCTAAAACAGCTGAATCCAATTTCCCTTGATTTTACTTCAATATAGACAACCTCTGGTCAGTGCAGCCAAAAAAAAAATTCCCACACTAAATATGCAACTCTATCGAAACTCAGTGGAAAATGCGTATTTCCATCTATCACAAATTTTGCAATTTTACCACGCAAAAATATTCATGATATTCATTCACTTATTTTCCAAATTGATTTAATTAATAAAAAACATATTTTTAATGTCTTGCCTGTGATTGAGCGAACAAATTCAAGAAAATGACAACGAACACAACTCGGCAATGTGGTGTGAATTATTAATTGCCGAAATTAAATAAAATTCAGTGATTTTTTAAGGTCTTGTTACATTTAATAAAAAATCAGACAACAACAGCCAACGTTTAAAATTGTTGTGATTTGCGATGTTGGTGCAACACCAGCCGACCAACCAACGCCACCATCAGCAGCAACACCAACCATCATCGTAGCCATAAACACCAGTTGCAGCCGGAGAGGCCCACAAAACCAATGAATGCGCTCGAATCGCAAACGTGATATCCACCAAATGGCGGGTGGGTGTCTTGAGATATTATGACATATGTCATTAGTCAAATATGTGCGACAGACAGACAGACACACGATGTTGTTGAACGTCCAACAATCGTCCAAAAAAGGCATAATCATAACACCTACACTTTTACTTCATATCGTTCGCTTCGGAAATCCATGGCAAATGACATGTCGACGTGGAATGTTAGCTAGGTGATTGAAAATTGTTGGTGGTGGCTGTGGCGATGGTGGTGTGGAGGTGAAAAATGAAAATATTATTTGCTTCACAGCAAAATGAAACCGGCAGACAGCCGGTGAGAGATCTTTTTCAATGTAACACCACCACGCTCTGGCAGACATTCAAACCCAATCCTCCCCGCACCATGTCATTTCACTTAATAACAGGTGCCAGCTGTCAAGTATCAACTCCCCCCACCCTCAAAAAAAATGCTAAAAACCCAAAACTTTTTTCCTGCCACAAAGGTAAACTCCTTCATCATTCACATAATTGCCAAAATTGCTCCATTACAATTTTTCTGGTGGAAACTTTTACAAAGATTCCTTTGCCTCAGACGTGGTGGTGATGGCAATTCACAAATCGTGTACTGATATTTTGCAAGTCGACTATTTTGTTGTTTATTTGCCTTTGCCATTTAGAGAATATTTAGAGTAGGAAAAAAAACAACAGCGGCAGCAGCCCGCCTTAACCAGCCACCATTTAAAGAGACTCATAAATTTTGCATTTTATGACAGATATTGTTATTATTTAATTAAAGGCTTTTCCATTTTCCAATGATTCCGGCATATTTTCCGCAATCTGCCTGGCAGATAAAATGCGCGTCAAGACATACGATTTGTGTGTATTTCCACTTTTTAAATGAATCTATGATTTATTTATGTAGACCATGAGTTTAAACACGTCCTTCAGAAAGGCAGTTCAAGTGCATATGCCAGTTATGAGTTCGATTAGATTTTGTGGTAAAAAGATACTTTCTTGATTACAATGTGTAACAAAAAAACATATAATTTCAGAGATATTCCAGCAGATTATGAAAATAAAACTAAAAATAGAACACATGTGTATCGGCGTTTTAAAAGTCTACATCACAAAGTAACCCGAATAGAGGGTGAAAGTTCCTCTTTCTGCCACTTTTTTGAAACGTTCGGATTAAGATTCCTTGAAATCCGTTCATTTTAGGTATATAATGTCTCAGTCAATATTGCAGATAAAAACATAGGAGTATTTTGGTAAAACATTTTGGCAGATATATATCATCTTCACAACAGATCTTGCGTTAACAAAAATATTTGTATGTGTGAAATTTGAAGAGAGTTGGATGCTTATCTCGCTTTGAGCGTTTTGTTTTTCAAAAATCTTGAACCTTATGTAGGAGAGGTACCAAAAGAAATGGTCCGTTCTCTACCATCTTTATAACAGATCTTGCGTTGATGAAAATATTGAGATGTACTTAGTTTGAATGGAATCGGACGTTTTATGAGCTTCATGGATACTCAAAATATTGACCTTTTGTTGGAGAGGTATCAGAAGGATTGAACGGATATAACCCATCTTCACAGCATATATTGTGTTTGTTAAAATAATGGGATATGTGAGAAATGAAGAGAACCGGATGCTTATTTCGGATTGTATGATCGTTTTGGGTAATTCAAAATGTTGACCCTTTGTGAGAGAGGTACCAGAAGGAGTGGTCCGATCTTTATCATCTTTGTAACAGATCTTTTGTTGAAAGAAAAACTGAGATGTGCCAACTCTGAATGGAATCGGATGTTAACTTCGCGTTTTATGAACTTCATGGATATTCAAAATGTTGATCCTTTGTTGGGGAGGTACTTGATGGAGTGAACGATATTGTCCATTTTCGCACCTGACCTAGCACTGATGCAAATATTTGGATTTGCAATTATGGAGCAAAATCAGAGTATACTTTCTATTTCTGTGCAGTAAAATATTTTTTTTTTTTTTTTGAAAATTTTAACCATTTGTGGTGCAGTTATATGGGGGCTATACACAGACGTGGATAAATTCCGGAGAATAATGTCGCTAATATCATCAAAAACAGAATATTGGAAAGTACCGTTATATGGGTGATATATAAAATCATGGACCGACATTTACGAACTTAACCTGCCTACTGCCAAAATACGCATGTGTGCAAAATTTTACCCATCTATCTCAACTTGTTCGACAGATAGCGTGATTACAACAGACAGGCGGACGACAAACAGACAGAGGGACATCGCTATACCGCCTCAGAATTTTACGCATGAGTATTTTGAGGAGTTAAACGAATTGACTAAGTAAATATACCCTCCATAGAATGGTGGAGGATAAAAAAACTGCACCAAAGTCAAACGCCATAATTTTTACATTTTTTTTTTTTTATTTTATTGAATGAAAGAAAAAAAAATCGGAAATAGCATCAAATTTTAGAAAAAGTTTACACTTGTTCGAATTGGTCACCTTTAGCACGAATTATGGCCTACAAACGGCCAATGAAACCGTCACACGCTGCCGAATGTTGTTCTGCGGAATGTTGGAATGTCCAAGGTCTGCGCCCAAAATGTTTGCGTGCCCAAGGCTTTAAAACACCCTCCAGACTCTTTTGAGTCTATTTTCTTTCTGTTGCTGTTTAAGTTCTTGCACTCTTTGGAATTTCAACGGCTTTATCCCGAGCTCAATTTTCAATATTTACCGAATGGAATATTGCGACGCGGGTTTCGATCAAGTCGCTTCTTTACTCTTTGAACCATTTCTGCTGATATTGCTGCTTTCTTCCGTCCACTTCCTTAACGCAGGGCTACGCTACCAGTATCACGGTAACGAGCAATGGTACAAGACACAAAAGATTAATTTACATTTAAATGCTGGAGTGCTCTAACGATAGCCACTTGTGGTTTTCCAGCCAAATATAAAGAAATCGCAATATTACGCTTGAATTCTATCACGAATAACTGCTTTTTCTGGAAAATTCTCAACAAAATGCTTTTGTACGCTTGTAAACAATATAATGAGCTGTCATTGGTATAATTTTAACAGCTGTCGGACGAGTGGCTTAGAAATGACAACAGCCTGAATTTGGTTGCAGTTCTTTCATCTCACCCTGTATAAATCATAAAAATCATCCCATATCGACAACTCATCGTATTTTATTTGCCGTCGCTTGGCAACGGGAAAAAGAATTTTTTTTTTTTGAAGTTTATAGACTATATTGTTTACATTACCTTGTAATTTGTTATTCTGCTCAGTAAGCCCCAACATTTTGGATGGTTATTAGTTTATTTTTTATTTTATTATTCATAATGTCCTGGCGCCCAATCAGATATTATCTGACATCACCATGAATTCCATTTAAGGAATGTAGGCACTTCAATCAAGGAATGCGGCCGTTAATATATTACTCCTCCCATTACCTTTATAAACTTCTGTACATGACCTCGTATATCTCACCGAAAATCGTAATCTATAATTGCCCTTATTAACAACGCGACATTCATGTAATTTAATGCCAAAAAATACGCACTCAGCCAGCCCACATTAGTTGTGACACATTATGTAAAAACAAATTGTCGAGGACAGATACCTCAATGTGAACCGAACAAACAAGACTCCGTTGACACATATTTGGAGTTGAAAAAAAACGCACTAAAAAAAACGCCTCAACTCAAAATTATGAACTAAACACCATTTCTGCTGTGGCTGCCTGCCACTGCTGCTGCTGCTGATAATGTGACCAAACTTACAACCTCTGTCTGCAAATGTCTCAATGAAGAATTGGTAATTTATGGCTGCGTAGATGTTTGGAGTTTTCCTTCATTGCCACTGCGTAGATGATTGTTTTCGTTTCTTTTTTTTTTTTTGGTGGCTTGTGATATTTTACTCCAATGACCAACTTGTCAATAACTCAACACGCTGTGTGGCAGGAAAAAAAACGAAACAAAGTTGGCTCAAATGTCCAGTTAAAAATGTAAGCTTCTTAAATCATTCTTTAAACGAGATTTTGTTGTTGATCCATTGATGCCTTGTGGCTAAGCTGGTCTAGAGTGCATTGCTTATCCCTCCCTCCCTTTCTTCTCTTCGTTGGCCAGTTATAGATCAATGGAAACCAGAGACCACCAAGTGGCGCCCACACGCATTTCAAATGGATATACCATTTTTCACGCTCTCTCTCGCTTCGTCTCATCTACAGAATTGAATAAAAATAAGAAGTGAATGGATTTTATTAACAATTTACCTCTCAGACTTTCTGATATTCGAGTAAACGTTAAGAAGTGACGGCCTTTAATTGAAATGTTTAACAAATTGTTGGCGATTGCACATTTCCATGCCAACAGCATTGTTTTTACCTCATCCTACCTCTCTCACTCTTTGCATGATTTTCATGCTTGACCAAAATGCCAAATATCTGAACATTCGTCTAATGATTGATGTAATCTAAACTTGGTGTCCGCGATGGTGGTGGTGGCGGCGGCTCGTTTTTGATATCATAAAAATTATTGGCTACTGACAACCTGGCGAAGCAGCAGCAGCAGCCACTGCCGGCAACCCAGTGGAACAACAACTTTTGACACGAGAAATTAATGACATTTTTCCTATAAAAGTCTAATTGCTTCTAAATTTGTATTTTAATCATAGCTTTTGAATTTTTATTCGGTTTCGATTCGACTCATTTTTTTCTGTAAATTTTTGTTCTTCGTAATTGCTGGCTTTGTGTAATGCTGTGCCCTCTCGTTGCTCAATTTACGTATGAAGTCAAACTCGTTCCTCTTGGCGGCGGCTTTGGTAATTTGGCTGTTGCAGTGGCTGAGGCTGCATCAGCTTTGTATTTCAATAAATCATTTTAAATGCTCATAAATTGCTCCGTTCGATCCGGTAATTATACTACTGTTTATTGCGAAGTTTTTTTTGGTTCGGGGTCTGTTGTAGCAAAATTGAATGTAAAACAATTGTGTCTGTTTCCCAACTTGACATCATCATCTTTGTGTATTTGCTGCATGGAAATTATGGTGCAAGATAGATTAATTTTCAAATCGATCTGAATCTTGTTGAGAAGTATAAGACTTTGATATTTTGTATATCCTGCTTAAGAGAAAGACTACGAGCTATGGGGGAACATTCGATTCATGATCCAGTTGTCATTTATAACTATACAACAAGGCTCTACTGGCTTTGGGGTCGGAGTTAAACAACTACTCTATTAGGCGAACTTTTTCGTCTTTTTACGACTCTACCTTTTATTATTTTATTCGCCCTTCCTTTTTATGCCCTCAGCCATATGGCTAGAGGAGTATTTATCATTTGATACGGCCAAAACGTATCTCATAGAAATAAAGGTTTTATACCACAGGTCTCTTTGGACCAAATCCGTTTCGACCTAGCGATATCCATCCGTTCATTCGTCTGTCTGTCTGCTGGCTGGAGCGCATGATAACTCTCTAAGGGAGTATCCGATTTTGTCCAAACTTGGTACATCGTGATATTATCCTCAAACTTAGATCAAGTTCGGAAATGGGCAATATCGGTCCACTCCTTCTGGTACTTCCCCCACAAAAAGTCGAAATTATCAAAAAAATATTTTAATGCACAAAAAAAGAAACGATAATCCGATTTTGCTCCAACTTTGCAAATCCAAATATTTGCATCAGTGCTAGGTCAAGTGCGAAAATGAACAATATCGGTCCACTCCATCACGTACATCCCAAACAAAGGGTCAAAATTCTGAATAATTATAACTCTTATAAAATGTTATATAAGAATCCATTTGTATTCAAATTACACACATAACAATATTTTTATAAACCCAAGGTGTGGTGTGGAGATGGGATGTATCGGTCCCATGCTTCTGATACCTCCCCCACAAACGGTCAAAATTTTGAATATTCAAGAAGCACATAAAACGCGAAATTAATATCCGATTCCATTCAAACTTGCCAAATCTCTATATTTTTATTAAGGCAAGATCTTTTATAAAGATGGTAGAGATCGGACCATTTCTTCTAGTGCCTCCCCCACTAAGGGTCAAAGTTTTGAATAAGGCAAGATCTTTTATAAAGATGGTAGAGATCGGACCATTTCTTCTAGTGCCTCCCCCACTAAGGGTCAAAGTTTTGAATAACCAAGGCGGGCGTAAAATCCGAAATAAGCATCCGGGTCTCTTCATATTTCACACATCCCATTATTTGTACTAACACAAGATCTGCTGTGAAGATGGGATATATCGGTTAACTCCTTCCTATGCCTCCCCCACAAAGAGTCAACATTTTGAATAACCATGAAGCTCATAAAACTCGAAATTAACATCCGATTCCATTCAGACTTGGTACATCTCAATGCTTTCATCAACACAAGATTTGTTATAAAGATTGTTGAGATCGGACCTTTTCTCCCCCACATATGGTTCAAGGTTTTGAAAAAAAAAACGCTCAAAGAAAACTAAATAAGCATCCAACTCTCTTCAAATTTCACACATCCAAACATTTTTGCTAACACAAGATATGTTGTGATGGTTATATATATCTTCGAACCCCTTCTGGTACCTCACTCACAAAGGGTTGAAATTTCCACTACATTTATCTGCCATAACTTGCGAAACAAGCCAGCGATTCTTTACAACTTGCTATATCTAAATATTTCTTTCAACCAGAAACCTGAGATGAATATGGAATTTATGAATACCCACAAATCATTTATCCAACAACTGAAGTTCCTTAAAAAAAAAAAAATTGCAAACTATATTTATCTCAATATTAATTTTACAAACCTAAGCAAACCAAGATTTGTGTGACTAGGTCAAATACGATTTTATATTTCATAAGAGATTGGAGATCAAAGTCACTTTGGAAACCGGATAATTGATTAATTGTTAAATATGGCCGGTATAATATTACAAACCCAAACAAAATATATACTTGCAAGATCATAAATCTTCGAGTAGCAAAACAGAAAAAAACGCACAACTTCAAAATAAAGCCAACGCTCGCAGAAACGAAAGAAAAAACTCGCAAAAAATCATTTAAGCAATTAAAATGAATTTTTCTGGTCACTGATATCTGGAGACACAAATCTAGAGACAATTTTCTTCATTGACGGCGAATTAATTATTTTGGGCAACATTTGAGTTGAGTCGACCATTAGTTTGTTTGTTTGGCTGCACGACTTTGTTTTTGCTGAGATAATCTTTTGCAAATCTTTTCAATCTCTAGTGCACACAAACACACACACACGGTGACAGCAAAAATTGACCCAGTCCGGCATGAGAAACCGACTATTTGAGGTGGAAATCAAAGGAAAACTCATGTTGCAGCAAATCAAAATAATTGTTTATTTAAATTAAAGACATTTAATTGTTATTGTTTTGCTTGAGGTTTGGGTTTGCATTTGTTGTTGTTGCAGCTATTTTCTAATGTTGAGTATTTATTTTGTCGCTAGACCAAAAAATTAATGTTGTGGGTGTTGTCTGGTGTGGATAGTTGCCTTTGGAAGTGTAACCATAATTTGTCATGGGAGTTGCATTTTTTATAAAAAAAATAAAATAAGAACATTGACATAAAACTCTACTTTGACATGATAAAATGTCAAAAGAACATTGTTCTTCGCTGTTTCTCTAAAATTAAAGTCATGCAAATAAATCGTGGTTATCAGCTTGATCTACACCGAATCGACCAGAATCGCATTGCAGGAACTCGGAGCTGAATGAAAATACTTAATATAGATTTTATTTATAAAAATATGATTAAAAGAAAATGTATATAATATTCGGCCGGGACGAACTTTGAATACCCTCCACCATTTGAAACGAATTTGGCAATTGTCAAAAATATAAAATCCGTTAAAAATTCTGTTAAAATCTTAAAAATACCGTATGTTCCCCTTATGTTAGGGTCTATACGACTACTGGGACCTGCATAGGCAGCTTTTGTCATAAGCCATTACAATATTCAAATTCCAAACTTTAAAAAAAATCAGTAAATAATGTAGCTCATTCCGAATGTAGTTAGGAACCATTATATGGAGGCTATACCAAAACGTGGACCTGCACAATTTTCTGTCATAGACTGTAGTATCCATTACGAACTCCGAATACCAAATTTGAAACAATTCCGGTAAAATTTGTCGCTGAAAACTTCAAAATGCCGAAAATAGGGAGGTACCGTTATATGGGGGCTATACGAAAACGTGGATCTGGACACACAATTTTCTGTCTTAGACTGTAGTATTCATTTCAAAATTCAAATGCCAAATTTAAAACAATTCCGGTTAATAATTTCGCTAAAATCATTAAAATACCGAATTTTGGGAGGTACCGTTATATGGGGGCTATACGAAGACGTGGACCTGCACAGACAATTTTCTGTCATAGGCTGTAGCATCCATTACGAACTCCGAATACCAAATTTGAAACAATTCCGGTAAAATTTGTCGCTGAAAACTTCAAAATGCCGAAAATAGGGAGGTACCGTTATATGGGGGCTATACGAAAACGTGGATCTGGACACACAATTTTCTGTCTTAGACTGTAGTATTCATTTCAAACTTCAAATACCAAATTTGAAACAATTCCGGTGAATAATGTCGCTAATATCATCAAAATATCGAATATAGGGAGGTACCGTTATATGGGGGCTGTAACAAAACGTGGACCTAAAAGGGCTACCCAGAGTCCTCCAGACATAATATACATTTGAGAAAAATTTTATCAACCTACTTCATTTTGTTCGGAAGCTAGAGTGATTTCCACAGACGGACAAACGGACGGACATCGCTAAATCAACATAGAATTACATGTTGATCAAGAATATATATACCTTGTAGGGTCTAAAATGTATATTTCGAGATGTTGCGGACGGAATGACAAACTTAATATACTCTCCACACTATGGTGGAGAGTATAAAAATACATTCAGTTAACGTCAATGGTGGGTATGTAGTTGTAACTATTTTTGGGCTATTGGTAATGCAGAAGAAAAGTAATTTGCTGGATCTTTGGCAGGAAATTTCCCTAAATCATACAGCCACAAGCTCACTTTTATCCAGGAGGAAAGAAAGAACTATCACTGATCTTCCCTTACGGCATAGGTTTGTCACTAAGTACCATCCGAAGGTGGTTTGAATAAAGATTATATGAGAATGTTCGTTTCATCCCTATTTTACCTTGAGGGTGACACCTGTTGTGAACCGTATGAACCAATTAGGCCTCCAGGCATTTGATTTCTCCACTGGTGTCAGAGTTCTGGCTGGTTTCAAAGAAGCTGTGAATGTCCATTTCAACATGACTCGCGAAATATTTATTGTCTCCATCCACAGTTCCGCCTTTTGCTCATTTCGCGGATTTCAAGATCGAACCCGGACCGACCAACTCTCTACGTTTCCAAATTTTTTGAAGAAGTCACGATTTTTTTTAGGGATACTATTGAGACCTCTTTCTTGTAGAAGCCCATGAAACTTCCCTAAGGAAGTACGTCTTGTTTTTTAATCGCCATTTAAAATGTTCCCTCGATAAAATAGTGGCTTCCAGCTGAGCAGTAAAGTCATATAGTTCACGAGCGAGCTAGTTTAAGTGAACGAAATTAATTAGTGCAGTTAACATAAGTCCTTTCAGTCCATTTTATGAGAATTACAATTATTTAAAATTAGATCCTTTGTGGTAGAAGTACCACAAGGTGTGAGTGGATTTTGTCCAGTTTCTCACCAGACCTAAGGTTGATTCATATATTAGGAAGGGTAAAATTTGAACAAAATCTACGAACCTTTCTGGTTAATATTGCATATGATTATTATATGTATTGCATATGCAAAATTTATGCATTTATTAAAAAACGTTGCATATGCACCTTAAGCCTCGCAGAAGCCATACAGACAGACGGATGGACGGACTAGATAGACTCGAAGTGTCCTAAAAATTTTATCGATGAGGCACTTTTTGGCCGTATCAAATGATATACACACTCTGTAGCTACATAATCATGTCCGTGCTTTTTGCATATGCAAAAAAATCTGTCTGTATATTCAACAAAACTTTGAATATGTCAAACCCTGTGGGATAATAAATATTAATTTTTTTTTTAATTTTTGGGACTTATCGGTTTAGCTCTACAACCAATCCATATATGTATAAAATTCTGGGATCTTGTCCTCAGGATCCCAAAGTTTTTAGCTCGGATGTTCATGGAAAGTTTTCGATGGAGATCATTCGTAACTAGTGTCTATTTTTTTAAAATAACTCCTTTTTATCAAAAAAAAAAAATCTATCATTGATTTTATTTAATTTTTTATTACTTTTTATTTTAGTTTTTATTTATTTATTTATTTATTTATTTTATTTATTTATTTTTTTTTTTTTTGATCGAATTGGCTTTTCAAGACTATTTTTATGAAGAGTTTAAGTTACACTTTAATGAGACCAAATCCTAAGTAATTCCCACTAAATTTATTTCCATTATTTATACAAAGTCTAATCTTTAAAAACAAAAAGCCTCCAACAATAACTGCAAAGCAATACATCCGTCCCTCCATTCCTTACTTGTGCAACATGTTGGCTAGTTGCATTCAAATAAGAAAATCAAATCAAAGCAAACCGAACGACTACACTATCTTCTTACTTACCCAACAAAAACATATCCCCATTCCCCATTCCCCATCCCAAACATCTGTTTAACGTCAAGAGCAAGTTTGCCATAATCCCAGCTACCGCAGACAAATGAAACTCTAAGCGATGTGGACAAATTCACTGGTAACACTCTTTGACAGTGATGCTGTTACTGTTGTTGTTGCTGCTGCCGCTTCAGTTGTCGAGATAGCTGCGTCTCACTTGACAATAATAATGGTCTTGTTACAAAGGCTAACAGAGTGCCAGGCGGCAGTCGTCTGACAAAAGTCGTTTGTTACCAATTTCGGTTGAAATGCATTAATCTTTTATTTTGATGTTGTTCTTGTTGTTGTTTTCTTTCTTGACAAACACACGTTCAAACGATGGCAACGAAACACTGAATGAATGGCAAGCGACATATTGCCTACTTGAAAGATGTGAATTTGTTTTAAGTTTGGGTTTGAAGACAGTAGAGGGAAAAACAAAGATTAACAGTAGCGTTCATAAATCAAAAGTGGGAAGATCTGGTAATGTCTGCTATAGAGGTGGCAAGTGGTTCGAAATTTGATAGAAATTTTGGAAAATTACCTCTCCACGGTGATTGGGTTTAAGTTGGATGGCAGACAAAAGTTGAGTTCAGGTCAAGTTTAACTGGCATAAAACTAGAGCCTCGTAGCAGTTCGTATTGGATTTCGAGTCAACAAAGTGACTTTGAATAATTTTTTTGAAGAGATCCGGTTCCAATTAAGACCTTGAAGATCATGAAAAGATACGATCCGCTTTCAAGAAATTATCATACACCCCTTTGACAGGGATGGAAAACAAAAACTAAGGAAAAGTAAATTTAGGTGTCATTTTGAATTACCTGGTGACAGCTACCGACATTTTGATAAGTGGAAATTACGCCATTACTAAAAGAAAGAGCGATATTTACTTGTCCCACTGTAACTTGCTGTAGCATAGGTAAATATAGGGATGCGCTAAGATTAAAAAATCTGACATTGATTCTACATTTTACCAATATTCAAAATTTCAGTATTTTGGGGGAGAAACGAGAAGCATTTTCCCAATTGCTAAAAACGCCGAGAACTCAATATTTAAGGGGTTGTGGGCATTTTAAAGTTTTTATAATTCGTGCATAAAAGTTAGTAATTGTTATGGATAAAATTTTGACCCTTGTTGGGGGAGGTACCAGCAGTAGTGTACCGATAAGTTGCTAATTCATATTCGATCTACTCTAGGTGAAGATTTTGGAAACATCTCTTCGTCGACGAAAAATCCACCTTAAAATTTTAGATTCGTTCCAAAATATTCCTTTTGGACCTTTTAGTACCCAAAAAATGCACAATGTGTTCAGTTTGTCATTTTTTTTTACACCAATAAGTCTTCAATATCAAATTTCGAGTTAATATCATCCTAGACAACAACATTGATCCAAAAGTAGTACCACTTAGCACTTTTGTGAGCAATTATAGTACGCGTTTGCAAAACCACCACCAGATCTCAACCTCAGATACCAACAGAGGCTTCTTTTTCGGATTCGACTCGACTTCTTTTTCGGGATTCCAGCTTAATCCCTTCACTCAATACCCAATTTAGTACCACTTAGTAATTTCCGAACAAATGTAGGTGGCATTTCCAAAACCGTCTTCTTATCTTAACGACAGACAAGAACAGTGACATCCACATCAAATTTCAGGAATTCAGGTTTGTAATTTCCCCCATTACCAAATTTAGTACCATTTAGTACAATTATAGCACCCACATCCCACCAGCCCCTTCCCCAACCACAGATACCAACAGTGATATCTATATCAAATTTCGGGATTCCAGCTCTATTCCTTCAACCACTACCAAACCGCCGCCAATTCTCAAACACAGATACCATCACCCAATACCAGATACAGTAGCATTCAGCACTTTTTGTACAATTATAGTACAAATTTCCGAAACCACCTCCATATGTCCAAATTTCAGATATTTAACACTATCTGAGCACCCAATACCAAATTGTGCCCAATATAGTACTATTTAGTACTTTTCGTACACTTGTGGTACACATTCCCAAAATCACCTCTTTATCACAAACATACCACCCACAGGGACTAAAATACAAAATTTCGAGATTTCAGCTTCATCCGTTCACACTAAACCACCATACATCAAACTTATTTTTTAACCTGGATTCTCATACAAAATTTAAAATTTTCTGCTCTATCTGTACCATTAGGTATTGATTAACGGATAGGTAAGAAAGTAAGTTTGATTTTAGAAGTTAAGTACCATTTTAGAACTTTTCGTAACTTCAATTCGAATTTCGAATTTCTAAACACCCTTCGGTACAGCTATTCTGCACCCCATAAGTGACTAACATTCCTAATTTCCGATTGTCCAATACAAATATTAAATTTTTACAACATTTTAGTATTTCTCGCACCCTTTCAGAAGGAATTTCCAAAAACCCAGCTTTATCACATGCCTAATTACCAAGACTGGCCCTTGTGTACATTTTGCAAGATTCTAGTTTCAGCCGTTTCGTCTGGGCCTTGATTCTCAGCCAGGCAGTCAGTTCTTTCACTACTCTTTTATATAGATATGAAAATGTTGACCCTTTGTGGAGGATGTCCCGAAGGAGCGAAACGATTTCGTCCATATTCTAATCTGGACTATGGCTGGTTCCACTCCCTTCGAGAGTATTCATGTACAAAGAGAGAAGGACGAATATGGCTGGATCGACTCCAAATCTCCAAAAACTGATTTTGTCTTAAGAGGAGACCTAGGGCCTAAAACCATTATTTCGGTGTGACATATTTTGGCCGTATCAACTGCTATAGCCATAAGGTTGATGTTATAAAAAATTTAAAAATTAAAAAATAAAATTAATTTTTTGTTCTCTTGCAGAATTTCAATGCAAACATTGTAAAAAATTGAAGCCATTCCTCGTATCTTGCATTAAAACTTATGTCTTAGAACTTATAAAGTTCAATAGAAAAGTCTGCTCATATGACTACTTCAACGGCCAGGCACGATCCATAGGAAATTAGCGATTATCGATGTCCGTCTGTCAGCCTTTGGGACCGGGTGAAAGATAAGATCTACGATAACAACCCAGCATCGATTCGCCACCTTAAAGATGAAATATCTGAAGCTATCGAGGACATAGGGCGCCACTTTGCGATCTGTTTATGCAGATTTTTTTGCAAATTATGTGGCCCTGTTATTATGCTCCTCATCGTGGTCATTTGGCTGATATTGTTTGACTTTATTTACAGCATACCTTCCTCTTTGCTATAAAATTAAAAATTTCATAGAATACCAAAATAACACTACTTATTTCAAAACCCTTCACTTTTCTTCTTTCTATCGACTCAATAAACTTGGCCCACGATTTTTGCTTGACTTTTTTTAATTTCTTTATTTGACTCGATATTAGTTCACACATATTATAAAAATTCCTTGCTGCACTTACAATTCCAAAGAAGATTCAGGAAGATTTCAAGGTAGATTACCATAAAACTAAAGATATAACATATATTTCTTTAACCAAAAAGCACAAACTAGAAAGTTTTCATTATGGTTTATGTTGCATTTTTTGTTCGATCGAACCAAAGACAGCATCATTTGTTGCAATTGCAGGCAAACATTCCCCCATTCATGCAAATGATAAAACACTCACACACCACTATCCAACGGAAATACAAAACTGTCAAAAGATCTGGAACTTGGAAATTGAGACAACATTTCGTCAGTCATTCAGTCAGCCACATCAAATACTTGTCAGATGCTGCACTGCAGCAACATAATTAACGGGAGTTGTTTATTTTTTTAAAGACAAGTAAACAAACAGTCGCCTTTTCTTCTTCTTTTCTCAAAACATGAAATATTCAAATTTAATGCTACTTCTGCTCCAAACAGTTTCTATTCAATTTCCAAGATGTAAATGATGACAGTCAGTGTCTTTGTTACTGAGACGATAGACAACATTCACTCAGAAAATTTGGAACTTTCGCCTTTGGAAAATTAAATGAAAATGAACAAAAAATACGGTATTTAATTTCATGTTTTTTTTTTTTTTTTTTATGTGAATTTCATACTCTAGAGTAGGAGAGGGACGACTTTACCGAAAACGAGTCCAATTTTACTCCTCTCAGTTTCAGGAGGGATGTAGCGTTCCATAAAGACAGAATGTGTTAGGCATTCGGAGACGATATTCAAACCAAGACAGGGGGTTTTAAAATATATAACTGCAAATAAACAATACCATGGATCAAGGATGGATATATATGTACAATAGCTCTCTAAAAATAAAAAGTAGAGCTAATAATCGAAGACGCTTGTATCGGCATATTGACAATATAAAGTGTGATAAAAAACTGCAACAAATTCAAATGCAATAATTTTTACATTTTTTTTTTTAAATTTTATTGAATGAAAGCAAAAAATGTCGGAAATAGCATCAAATTTTAGAATACGTTTAGATTTGTTCGAATTGGACACCTTTGGCACGAATTATGGCCTACAAACGGCCAATGAAGCCGTCACACGCTGCCCGAATGTTGCTCTGCGGTATTTTGGCCCATTCTCAGCGAAGCGCTTGCTTGAGGTGATCGAAACGTTGGTATTTTAAGTGCCAACCTTGCTTTCCAAAATACTCCAGACACAATAGTCCAACGGAAGCGAAGAACCTCATTTTGTAATTATTCTTGGGTGGCGTGTGCTGAGTGCGATGTTGCTGAGTCCTGTTGGAATGTCCAAGGTCTGCGGCCAATATGTCTGTGTGCCCAAGGCTTTAATATACCCTCCACAATATTTTCGCGATAATATTCGGCATTTATTCTGATGCCACCAAATTCGGCAGTTCACCACTTTCGTCCAAGCGAAGCAACTTTTTAGCTCTTTTCAGTCTATTTTGATTCTGTTGCGGTGTAAGTTCTTGGACTTTATGGAATTTCAATGGCTTTACCCCGAGCTTATTTTTCAATATTTGCCGAATGAAATATTGCGATATGTTCAGCTCGCGAGCCACTGCGAAGATCAAGTCGCTTCTTATCTTTTCGAACCATTTCTGCTGATGTTGCTGTTTTCTTCCGTCCAATTCCTTGACGTCGGGCTACGCACTGTAACGAGCGATGGAACGAGACACAAAAGTGTTATTCACATTTTAATGCTGGAGTGCTCTAGCGATAGCCACTTGTGGTTTTCCAGCCAAGTATAAAGAAATCACACTATTACGCTTGAATTCCATCACGAATAACTTTTTCCGGAAAATTCTCTCCAAAATGCTTTTGTACGCTTGTAAACAAAGTAATGAGTCACTGTCACTGGAATAATTTCAACAGCTGTCGGATGATAGGCTTGGAAATGACAGAAGTTGGTTGCAATTTTTTCATCTCACCCTGTATTATTAATATACGATTTAACTACGATTTTAAGGAGATTCTGCCATTTTTCAAAATTTTTGGAGTTATATCGATACCTTGCTTGCAAAAAATGATAAATATAGGTACGAGTTTAATATAGGCTTTATATACAGATTCACCTTTTTTTAGTTATTTCAAGTGTCCTGGGACAATTATCCAATCGATTTGGCTTTAACTTGGTATTTTTGCTTCTCAGGGCGTATAAACCCTTCTCGCTATAAATTTTCATTTCGGGTCAGGGACATATTTTCCAAAAAAAAAAATAAAAATAAATAAAACAAAATATAATAAAGTACCTTTGTGAATGGTTAAATTTATATAAAGGCTCTTTAAAAAATTGACATGAGAATACTATCAAATCCACTTGAAATATCCCTCATCCAACTTTAGCTGTCGTTATTGTTTTAAGAAAATAATATAACAAAAGTAAAAAGACATTAAGTTCGGCCCGTCCGAACCCTCCACCATTGGGTAAACAACTATTTTTAAGCAAAAATATCTAAATTTAAAGGTGTTCCACTTTAAACTTCAAACTCCGTAAGATCGGTAGGAGAATTGTTGGAGCAGTTTTATGGGGGTCATACATACGCATTAGCCTATATAGACAATTTTATACTACAACGATTTTTAATCTCTTGCGAGTCTTAAATACCAAATTTGACATAATTTCGTGGATAAATGTGACTAGGACCAATAGTGACGGTTGTATAGCACATTATGAAGTACAAATACCAAAATTTCACACAAATCTATTAGAAAATGTGGCTTAAATCGTGCGCTATAGGAAAACGTGGACATAGATATTTAATGTTCTGCCAGCGGAGCTACCATTACAAACTCCAAATAGACAAATCCGTGGAAAAATGTGGGTAATCCCACAAAATACCGAATATCGAGAGGTACCTTTATACGGTGGCTATACGAAAATGTGGACCTATATGTTCAATGTTCTTCCATCGGAACTAGAACCCATTATGACAAACAAATACCAATTTTTAGACAAAACCTTGGAAAATGTGGCAAAACCCATCAAAATACCGAATATTGGAAGGTACCATTATATGAAGGCTATACCAAAACATGGACCGATATATCTCAACGATATATCACTGTGCCAAATTTTCAAATAATGTGAGCTGTATCGTGAGCCGACAGACGGACTTCGTTAAATCGACTTAAAATTTGTTGCTGATCATTAATATATACTTTATGGGGTCTATGACGAATATTTAGAGGTATTACAAACGGAATGACAGATTTAATATACCCTCCTTTCCAAAGTGGTGCTTATAAAATGTGCTGGTGGGTATTTTAAGTTCGTCATTCCGTTTGTAACTCATCGAAATAATTTTAGACATAACAGCCCTGTCCGTCAAAACGAATAAAGATAGGAAGCTAAAATTTTGCACAGATCAGTATTTTGTCTGCAGGTGGGTCAAGTTCGAAGATGGGCTATATCGGACCACGATATTGTATAGGCCCCATATAACAGCACTCCCCATATAACAGTCTATATAGGTCCACGATATCGCATAGCCCCCCGATATTCGATATTTTGACGATTTTAGGGACATTATACACCGGAGTTTTTTCAAGTTTCATATTTAGAGTTCGTAATGGGAACTACAGTCTATGCCAAAAAGTTGTCTATGCAGGTCCAGGTCTACGTATAGACCCCATATTTCAGTGACTCTCTATATTCGGTATTTTGACGATTTTAGGTACAATATTCACAGAAATTGTGTGAAATTTCGTTTTTGAAGTCCTCTGCCTCTGACAGAAACTTGTCTATGCAGGTCCAGGTCTTCGGATAGCCTCCATATAACGGCACCTATCGATATTCGGTATTTGGATGATTTTGGCTACATTATTCATCGCATTTTTTTAAGTTTCGTATTTGAATGGCTTATGACAAAAGTGTCTTCGTATATACCCTAATATAACAACTAGATTCGGTATTTTTTTAAGATTTAAACAGAATTTTTAACGGATTTGTTTTTTTGTCTTTAACGTCCTTCCAAAATTTTGCCTTGTTGGAGATAAATTCAAATAAGGAACAGCTTTAAACCTAAATGTGTTTGTAATATTAATGAAATCCTGACGTTTAGGTAAGATTTAGAGTTTTAATGTATTCTAAGACCTATATTAGACAAATAATTTTGTACAATATTCTGACTTGTTACGATCCCGTTTAAATGGAATTTTTAACCATATTTTATTAAAAAAGGACCAAAAGCTCTCCTTGTTTAGGGTTAAAATTGTTGACCAAAATAATTTTTATAATTTTTATGTACATTATTTCCGAAGACACTATTTTTAGGTATATGAAGAGATCTCAAGGAATCGCAATTTGAAAATATCAAAAAATCCCGAAAAGAGGGGGGGGGGGGGGGGGGGGTTAACTCGTCCTCTCTATTTAGGTTACTTTGGGATGCAAACTTTCAAAACACCTATACATATGCCTTCTGTTTGCTCTACTTTCATAATCGGCTTGATTTCCCCTGTAATTATTGAAAAAATTAAATTTTGTTGCACAGAGTTATTTGTGTTGCCCTGGTAAATTTAATTGGGTTGTGTCTTTGCTACTACGATTTCCCTTTAGGGCATTGTTGTATATTGATCCGTATTTGAGACATTTTTACTCTATTCGATATTTGTAATATTCAGGTATTTATTATTAATTCCTAGAAACATTTGTTTTACATACACGAGTTGGTGTATCATTAAACACTTTTCGATTACGTTGAATCCTTTCCTTGGAAAAAAGGTAAATGAAATTACTTTTTATTCTTCTACCTTTTCTGTTCTTCTTTCTTAAGCTGTTTCTTGGTTAATGCACCTCTCTGGATAGCCAATGTGTGTGTGTCATTTGTCATTTGAATATTTAATTTGAATTCTAAAGACTCATCACCATAGGGAACTCCCCACAGCCATCTCGTCGACAATACATACGATACAAATGCAACAACAACAAACACTTCTCTGTCTCTCTTATACATGCCGGCAGCAGAGTCAGATGTTCAAGTTGAGGCTGAATCATACCCCACATGGGAAAACAACTGAAAAAATGTTGTGGTCAAAACCAAGTTAAAGAATTAAAAGAAAAAACCCCAAATAATACCGACAAAACATTTTTTAACAAAGACACATACTCTCAAACATGTTCAACGTCGTATCAAACGCATCGAACTGCTTGAAGTTATTCACAAGAACATTAACAACGCTAACATCCATGACATATCATCAACAACATCACACCCTCATCCTTAAGTGTAGATGCCAAAACCAATAGTCGAAGAATACAATCGTAACGTAGACAAATTGAAATCGTCAGCAGGTTTCGGTGGAGTCAACCAAAAGCTGACAGCAACAACAAATCCCCACTTTGAATGAGTATCGCCATTACTTGAGACCCATACAAATGGGATCTACAGTATATTCCATATAATTGGAACTTTCGGGTTTCAAATTAATCAACCCTTATTATATAGAGCAGGTTTTTTTGTAAGTCTTCAATTGGTAAAAATCCTTTGGCAGGACTTTTTTATAGCATGTGTTCAGTAGAGAAAATATGTTAAGCAGATTTTCTATTATCACAACCCCATTTGCAAGCCTTCTGTAGAAACACGATCTACACAAAATCTTCTACATGTCTACGATTGAAAAAATCCGTCTGAGTTCAAAACTGCATCTGGGAATCCTGCTTATCGGGAGTTCCCTTAGTATTGCATTGGGGTATGACCTCACGAACTTCACAACGAACTTCAGGTCGTTTACGGCTCGCCACTTCCACTTCCATTTTTTTCAATAGAGACGCCGCTGTGTTCTTCTTCAGTCTCAATTGCCTCCTCCTTGGGAGCATAAGATTGTCGGTGTTTACTGGCAAATTGGCATTGGAGCCGCTGGAGCTACTCAGGCCAACTTTCCTGGAAGTCAACCCCTGACAAGAGATCTATGCATAAACTACCGTGGCATCCCAAAAGTCTTCAGAGATACTGTCTTGACTCAGGCTTGACTGCCACACTTTCGTGTACTATGTCAAGTGTACGAGCATTGTCACTTCTCAAGCTCTGATGCCATATGACTGATGATGTATTTGTTCGATTAGGTTAAAAACTTGTCATTATTTGGACCCTACTGTTGAAGAGAGCCAACTGTTGCGAGTCTTATAAATAACTGCTGTAGAACCTACCAAAGAATCTAAAATATCTGCATATTTTTGAAATGAGTGAGAGACATAGAGATAAACTCTATTCAAATACCACTCTCAAATCAAGTTTCACGGTGTGGTGGGGGGAAAGAGAGATTAAAATATATAATTCGTTGTTATTTTGAAGAGAGCAAGCCACAGCGTTGGTGGATACCATTTCAGAGAGACCGACATTTGAAAATAAGAAAAATCGAATACGTTTTCGATCAACAAGTTGTTATTGTTCCTACTACTACTACTACACAAGAGCACGCACAGACATTCATTGGTACCCCCATAGAGTAGTAGATATGTGTATGTGGAGAGGTTATGAGAGCCATGCTATTACCAATAATATTACACGTCTTAACAACGTTACGTTGTCGCACAACAAACCGCGTGAGAACATCAATGAGAAGCCAAGTCAGCTATGCGGCGGTGTTTTGTGTTTTACTCTTTTTTTTTTTCATTTTATTTCTGTGTTATAGAAATGAAACACTCGACATTCAGGCTTGGCTTAAATAATAACACAGCGATCTCTTGGTGTACAGTGGGCCAAAGGGATAAATTTAATGGATATAATTTTAGAAATAAATTAAAGATTTGTTAATATTTACTTAAATAAATTAAATTGCATTGCAATATTAACAAATCCTAGATATATTGTAATTTTAAATATTCAATTAAATCGGGCACTACTTTCGATTTTTATGAGATTTGTGCTTTTTCTTGAAACATTAAAAGAAGCAGATGTAAGATCTCAGACCGTAACTTTAAATTTATTCTTTTTCGAACATATAACACCTTAGAAAGTCATAGAACCAAAGATATGGGTATAGAGGTATGTAAGTAGAGGCCAACGATGTAGTACTTCACTTACCGACCTCTTATCTCAACAAAAATATTACAATAATGTATAAAAAAGGGTTTGGCGAGAGTTATCGTGTGCAACCACCACCCAGAGAAACATATCCGTGCGAACATCTCGATATAATAAATCACGGTGTTTCTTATTAAATTACATATAGAATTCGGTGCCAAGGGGTTATTCAATTGTTAAGGAAGTGTGTGAACGGACAATGTCCTATCAATTTTTATGCGACGATTATCAAGCATATATATTTTGGAGGTTTCATGCGCATAAAAATAGTTTTCGAAATACAAACCAAAAACACAATGTTATGATTTCTGATTCGAAAGGCTTTCCAAACCCTGGATTACTAGTCCATGAGGTGTTAAAAAATACGCGATTTTTGATCCACTATGCCCTTAGGACACATGACCAACAAGTTTCTAAAAAAGACACCATTATAAGTTCACCATAAAAATTCAAAATCATTAGTATACAACACCATAATTCACACTTTATTCCCATGACAGACTCCAGAGGACGTTTTTAGTCCTTTTTTCAAAAAATGGTTAAAAAGTTTGTAAAGTATTCTACATAATTAAATAATTAAATTTCTAAATAGGTCTTAGAAGGATGACGTCAACGACAAGAATATTCTTCATCAAATTTTACCCTAAATCTCTATTGTTTTTCAAGAAAATTTTTGTCCGGGGAAATATTTCTTATTTTTCGTGGATATTTTTCACCTCATTTCGAGTTTATCCACAAAAGTTATATAAAGCTTGAATTTAGGCCGAAAATGTCAAAAGACGAAATATTCTGCACCAAATTTCACCATAGGTCTCAAAGTCAACTATATATTCAAACATGATAGTTTTTATGAAAACTACATTAGAAATTCGTGTAAATTGTCTTAAAATAGCACTGTACAATCCGGGGTGTGGAAAATTGTGTGTCCATTTGATAAAACCCCTCACAAAAAAAATGTGGGAGTAGCCTTTTATGAGATCTTTACCCAAACGAAGACCTGTACTGATATTTTTTATACCCTCAGTCATATGGCTGCAAAGGGTATAAATCATCTGATACAGCCAAAATGTGTCTCATCGAAATAAAGGGTTTAAAACCTATGTCTCTTTAGACCAAATCCGTTTCAAGGTATTTGAAGTCGATCTAGGGGTGTCCACCCATCCATCTATCTGTCGATTCGGTCCAATCTTGGTACATTGTAAAATTATTATCAAACTTACATCAGTTCGGAGATGGGTACCTCCGCCACAAAAGTTCAAAAATTACAAAAAAATATTTACATCATAGAACAAAGATTGTACAAGTTCCGTCGTATGGACTTGTTGTATTTCAAATTCTAACAACTATATTATTTAGCAACCTACAACAAACACAAAAGTATTCTGGCGATACCCACGTTTGTTTCCCGTACAAAAGAAAAAATCACAAAGCAAATTATTATTTCAACTTAAAATGACACAGTCGATCAATTTTATTTAATATAAAAATTCACAATTTTGTTTGATCTGGCGATCCACCTTTCTAAAACTTTAAGAAGAAAAGTGCCGGTTTTTTATTGATGTGACTACATCGATAGGTTTTACTTATAGAGATCTATTAGGTCCATGTAGATGTCGTCATCTATCGGGTATTCCCAACAAGGAAAGACCAACCAATTTCATGCGAAGTTTGCTTATCCTAGTATTTTTATCCGTGATAGTATAGGTTCGAAAATGGACAATATCGGTCCACTCCATTAAGTATCACCCCCACAAAGGGTGAACATTTTGAATAATTATTATTTTTTTTTTTTTCGTTCGTTCCCACGCCTCTCACTCCCACCCCTACCGACCGCGGGGGCGACCTCCCCATACGTAGGGAGCGCGTACACACCAAAGACCGGGAATGGTGGGTTAGTTGAGAGTTAGTGGTGCCAGCTACAGTCTAGTACATCAGCCGGCAAAGAAATAGGTAAAAATACATTACTGAGAAAGGAATTAGAGCAATACATATAACAATTATAACAAATATAAACAAATAACAGTGAAAATAATATGTTAAACAAATACTACTGTTCAAAGGCTGGTGTCTATTGTTTCCGCAAAGGGAATTGTAGACTAGGTGCCGTTAAAATGAACTTAAAGATTCTGGCAGGTAGTGCTCAAAGGCTGGGTCTACTGGTTCCGCAAAGGGAGATGTAGATCTGGTGCCGCAAAAATGAGCTTTTTAAATTAAAAAATAGGTAAATGAACATAAACAATCACATATGGAGAATAGATTTTTTAATAGAGTTCAACGAATTACTTAAACAAATGCTATTACATAGACTATTGTAAATTACACATAAGGATCTCAATGGGTTACTGATTGCGAAATTAGTTCTTGCGAGAGATAACTTTAAAGGTTCGAAATAACGAGTTCTACGAGAAGGAATATTATAAGTTACTTCCCCAGTTAAAAAATGAGAATCAATAAAACCGCGTGTTAATTTAATAATAAATAACGCTCTTAGCATAAACCGTCTCCTTTCAAGTGTTGGGAGATCAATTAACAGTAAACGATTTTCGTAAGGTGGAAGTAATTCTGACGGGTTCCAGTTAAGGCCCCGCAGAGCAAAAATCAGGAATTGAACTTGAACTGATTCGATTTTATCTGAGTAGCATTTATAAAAAGGACTCCACAGAATACATCCGTACTCTAATATTGGGCGAACTAAACTTACAAATAGTCTTTTGGTGACATATGGATCATCGAACTCTTTAGACCAGCGTTTTATAAAACCTAGTAAAGATTTGGCTTTATTAACACATGAGTCAATATGTAAATGAAAACGTAGTTAAGGGTCTAGAATAACACCGAGGTCAGTAAAGGAATCAACATTTTCTAATTTGTATGAACCAATAAAGTAGTTAGAATGTATTGGCTGAGATCTTGACAAGGAAAATTTTTTGCATTTCTTAAGATTAAGGGACATACCGTTGGCACTGCACCAGTTCACAAGGGAATGTAAATCGTACTGTAAGAAAGTCGAATCGTCAAGGGAATTTAAATGCATGTAAAGCTTCACATCATCAGCATACATTAGTATTTTAGAGAATCGAATGTGATCCGGGAGATCATTAAGATACAGAATAAAATGTAAAGGGCCCAAATGACTACCCTGAGGTACGCCAGAAGAAACAACTATATTTTTTGAAAACGAATCATTGAAAATAACTTTTTGGGTACGGCCCTTCAAGTATGATGAAATCCAGCTTAACAGAGCAGTCGGAAAACCCATAGTATCGAGTTTATATAGCAAAAGCTTATGCACTACGGTATCAAAGGCTTTACTGAAGTCTGTATAAATAGCGTCAGTTTGTTGTTTATTTATAAATCCGTTGTGAACATGGCACACAAATTCTAAAAGATTAGAAGTAGTAGATCTGCCTTTCATAAAACCATGCTGAAAAGGTAATAATATGCTTTTTATAAAATGTGACATCCGACGTGAGACTAAGAGTTCAAAAAGTTTAGGAATGGCACTTAACTTAGCAATACATCTATAGTTATCTATGAAACGTCTATTGCCTGATTTATGAAGTGGAATAACAAAACTCGATCTCCAGAAGCTTGGAAAATAACCTATTTTCAAGGAGTAATTAAATATTTTAGTCAAAGGTAAGTATAATTCTCTAGCACAAGATTTTAAAATATAGGATGGAACACCGTCAGGGCCAGGGGAAAATGAGGAGCGTAATGTCTTTAAACCCTTTAAGACTTCGTCTTCGGTTAAGATAATGCTGGGAAAGTGATTCAATGAAGTTGTATGAATTTCGCATGGGCCTCTAGATGTGCCCTGGGTATAGGAAGACTGAAAAAAGTCAGCAAATAAATTTGCAATTTCTAGATTGTCTAAAGACTCTTTACTGCCAAGTTTCATGCTGGAGGGAAATTTCTGAGCTCTCCTTATGGAGTTTACAAATTTAAAGAAATTCTTAGGATTGTTTAATAAATTCTGCCGCATTTGGGCTAAATGCTGAGAGTAACATTTGGAGTTTTCCGAATTATATCTATTTCTTGCCATGGAATATTTTGAAAAATTTACAGCAGTGTTGGATTTTTTGAAAATTTTAAAAAGTCTATTTTTAATATTACATAGACGTCTTAGTGTAGGTGTAAACCAAGCAGGGCCATGGTCAACTAATCGTTTTGCCATTGGTACGGAGCTAGCTAGAGCTAAATTGAGCTGTTCATAAAATTTAGAAACACATGAATCAATGTCGCCATTGATGCACCATATAGAACCTGATAAGAGAGAGCGTAGTAGGGGTACATTGGCCTTCGCAAAATTCCGCCTACTAGATAAAGTATTAATAACGGTAATATTGGACAGAGTGTTCCTTAATTCAAGGTTTAAAAGGAGCGTTGGATGATAAGTATCCTCAGGAATTACAAATGGAGGACTTCTACAAAGCGAAATATTTAGGGAAGATGAGAAAATTAAATCTAGGAGTCGTTCCTTATCATTGAGTATAAAATTTACTTGGTATAAACAAAGATCATAAATCTTATCCCAAAAAGCGTCGAATACAACTGGGTAAGTGGAGGGTATATAATCTAATTTATTATCACCCGAGACCCAAGAAACATTAGGAAGATTAAAATCACCCAAGCAAATCAAAGTAGAGTTATCAGTTAGCAAAGAGGAAACTTTTCCAAAAAGATCAGCGTGATTTAAGTAAGTTTCAACCCCTGAATTGGGTGTAATATATGAGCAGGTTATATATATTGTATTACCAAAGAATATTAGCTTTGCACAAACAAATTCATTATTTGGGTCGACAAAAATATCGACAGCTTCGGAAGGAATCGAGTGGTGGACTGCAATCAGAACCCCACCACCTTTTTTATTTAACCTATCCTTTCTGAAAATTAGATAATTATCGGGAAATATTTCTGTATCAAGAATATCAGGTTTGACCCAAGTTTCAGTAAAAACAATTATTTTATGTTCGCAGTATACACTTTTAAGGAAAACATTACTCAATTTAGTGTTAAGACCTCTTACATTCTGATACAGTATAGATATGACATCATTTAGTTTTTTGATACTGTTGGAATATTCACAGATCTAGGGGTTTTAGTACGTTCTCTGAAAACAAATTCCTTTACTAAGGCACCATCGGGCCAAAACGAGTTATTGACAATAGTATTTAATATTTTGTGAGGTATTAGCTTTAGGTGTAAACGACAGAGTTTAAAGTAGAACTGTGTGAACGGTATTGTTTTTTGTAATTAAATAAGTGCCTGAAAGTATGCTCAGGAAGAACGAAATTTAGTAGGACGTAACACAAGACGAATAAAGCACAAACGTCAAAGTAAAACAAAAACAAAGCTTCGAAGAACAAAGCAAACAAAAATGAAAAATAAAGTCTATGGATGAATAAACACAAAAATTAGATTTTGCGAAAACACTTTAAAACACAAGTTTAATCAAAAACTTCACTTTCTTCAGATTTTTATTTATATATTTAATAAAATTAACACTAAAAAACACTCAAAAATGCACAATTAACCGAGCAAATTTATTTTTTATAAGTTTAGTTTTGGAGACGGCACAAAAGCACTTGTAATCAAGACAGAGTTGCCAACGAACACTTAAAAAATATGAAATAAGAGTCCGATTGTCTTCAACTTTCGCACAACGCAGTATTTCTATCAACAGAAGATACTAAATAAAGATCGGATAGAACGTACCACTCATTTTTGTACCTCCTTTGCAACGAGTCAAAATTTTTAATACGATATAAGCATCCGAATACTTTCATCTCGGCAAGTCTCAATATTTTTGTTAACACAAGATCTGGTGTGAAGATGGTAGACATGGGACCACTCCTTCTGGTACCCCTCCCCCGAACCACAATGGGTAAAAATGTTGAATAATTATAACTCTTACAAAATGCGAAATAACCATCCAATTCATTCTAAACTTCACACCTAATTTTTCTAACAACACAAGATCTGTTGTGAATAAAAGAACATATCGGACCATTCCTTTTAGTACCTGCCCCACAACATTTTGTATAATTATTTTCTTTTAATTTTGCACATCCTGATATGTTTGTTACTATTATAAAATAATTATTATTAAATTTTTTATTTGTATTATTCATATATCTTCATGAAAGTTGTCGATATAGTTCAAATCTGGCACGTTTTAATATTTATATCTGACTTAGTTCAGATCATAGAAAATTTATTGAAAAAAATATTCTTTGAATATCCACTTTTGGCTGTCTTAAGGTCTTGGCAGTCCGCGTTTGATGCTTAAAAAATATTATTTGAAAATCCAAGATCTGTAGTCCAAGGATCTTTAATATATCTTCTTTGAACATCCGCGTTTGGTAGTCTTAAGGTCCTTGAAATATTCATATAATCGTTGAAAGTCCAGGTTCAGTGGCACGAATGTCTTCAAAAAAAAAACTATTCTCCAGAGTTTGTTTTCTAAAGGACCTTGGAAAAATATTCTTTGAAAATCCAAGCTTGGTAATCTGAAGGTCCAAAAAAATGTTTTATAAATCCACATTTATTGGTTTGAAGGTCTCTAACAATCCATTTTTGGTAGACTGACAGTCCTTATAGCATAATCGTCGAAAGTGCAGGTTATATGACCTAAAGTTTGAAAAAATTCTTCGAAAATCAACGATGGTCCTTAAAAATATTCTTTGAATATCAACATTTGGTGATCTAAAGGTAGGAAATTTTTTGACGCCCATGAAAATGAAAATCCAGGATCCCTAAATGAAAATCCACGATCCCTAAAAAAACATTAAGTCCTTGAAAAATATTCTTTCAAAATTTAAATTTGGATATCTGAAGTTCCTTGAAAAATATTCTTTGAAAATCCGCGTTTTAAAGGCTATTCTTTGAAAATTAACTTCTGCTGGTCACCGTTTTGTGGTCTAAAAACCTTTTTTGAGCCTTGTCTCTAGAATATGATGTTTTCAGAGTAGTTAAATAACTCTCTGTCCGAAAATCAAAGCCCATACTTATCGGCTGAATCTATGGCACTAGGGCTATTCTTGGTGCTGGTACTAAAGTTAACTAAAATGTACTCAAAATTTTCTACTTTGTATTGGGTAAACGAAATGACCTAGAATAATGAAATTTGGAATGAAAGTCACTGATGGATAGATATAGATGTAAATTGGTACTGAACTTCTGAAATGGTACTAAACTTGTAAAATGGTACTAAACTGAAATGGTACGATTTGATATTAGGTGATCGGATAAAGCTAAAAACTTGAAACATGGTGTGAGAATCAAGTTTGGAAAGTAAGTTTGATATATTACGGATGTTTTGGAAATTTGTACTTAGTGTGCGAACTGCACTAAATAGTACTAAATTTGGAGCTGCTAGGTTAAGGGTGAGAGTAGAATTTTGAAATTTTGTATTGGGTCCCTGTTGGTGGTAAGGTTGTGATAAAACGCTGGTTTGGGAATTGTATGCTAAAAGTGCACGAGAAGTACTTCATTTGGTACAATTTGGTATTCGGTGAAAAACTAATACTTGAAATTTAAATGTTGGTTTCAGGATCGCTGCTTTTGCGTAGCCTGGACATATGGAGGTAGTTACATATATGTGTACAATAATTGTACAAAAAGTGCTAAATGGTACTATATTTTTTGATATTGGGTGAAGGGATAGGGCTGAAATTCTAAAATTTGATGTTGAGGTCACTGCTGGTGTTTAGGGTTTGCATGTGGAGATGGTGAAATAATTTTGAAGAGAAATATTGGATGTGGGTCCATTGTGCAATCCTTTTTACGATAATTTTCATAAATAAAGATTTTGAACACTTCCTGGTGTAGAAGGTAAACATTTTCCAATTATTATTTTCGAATAATATAAGAAAGCATAAAAGTCTGAAAATTTAGTAAAGTTTAGATTAAAAAATTTTGTCAAACTGAACAATTTGTGCATTTGAGAATCAAAAATTTTAAGGTGGACGTTTGCTTATGAAGTAGCGGGCACTTTCAAGTTATGTATACACTTCCTATTCTTAAAACTACTCTTCTCGGAAAAATGTTCGACTCCACCAAAGATTTTTAGTCGATTCCAAATTTTTCCTCTAAATAATATAAGACAATTTCAATTTCAAATTGACGTCTCATTGACCAACCTAAGAAAATTCACAAGAACTACTGGCCCAAAACATAGGCGTACTTTGAGATATAGATTCTTTAAATTGATATCGGTTTCCATGCTCTCATTGTGGAGAGCAGCCAAATTTCTGACTGATCGAATATATTATACCCTTCATAGCTTGTCTTCCATTTGAAATTTGAGCATAGTGTCTCTCCCGCTTTGAGCCACTGTAGGTAATGTGGTTTGCCACTTGATTTGTTGTTGTTACCGCTGCTGCTGTAACAGCGGTTGGTTGGGGTTTTAGTGTTAGAGCGTGAGTTTGTTGGCTGGAATTTATTCTCGCTGTTGACTTTCTTGGTGTTGTTATTCTTGTTGCTGGTGTCTCTGGTGGTTTTGTGTGACTGGGTCTGTTGTTATTTCTGTTTTCTGTTGTCGTTGTTGTTGACGTTTTTTTTTTTTTTTTTGTTTGGTTTGCTCTCTCAGCTTAAGCATTTAACATACGGAGAATGTTAAGACAATCAGTTTGATTTGAGCCGTGTTAATAAACGTATCTTTAAGATGCGAGACATTAATAATTACAATAACAACAACAACAAATACATCAACGACAACGGGGTTAAAAATATTATTATAATTAGCGGATCTAAGCAACAAAACAACCCAACGAAAACATAATATTTAGAAAGAAAAAAACATTCAATGGAAAATTAGAAAAAAAAATAAAAAGCAGGAAAAATTCCACAAAAATAAATCATGTAATATTAAATTTATATATATAGAAATAAAAGTTTTAAGTTAAAAAAAAGAAAATATCGAATCGAGCCAAACGAAATATTTAAACGAAAATTGTTTTTAATTAAGAGAATCTATGAGAGAGGATTTCGAAAAAAGAAACAAGTGCCAAACCAACGCCTACCGATCAAAAAAAAAAAAAAAAACCTCAAAAGAAAGTTTACAATACCACGAGGACAAAAACAGCAGCAGCAACAACAACACAAGCAGCAGCGGCAATAACAACAACAAGTTATTAACAATTTAAAAATAACCATTACGAAATAAGAAAACTAGAAAAAAATAAAAAAGAGAAGCAAAAAAAATTGCCTGAAAAAATAGCAACACTAACGGTGTTGTACAAAAAGCTTATTTGTCGGAATCTTGACTCAATTCTACTACACGACCAAGATAGAGCTCTGAAACAAAAAAAAACACAAAAACGTTTATGCCACCACACTCACCGCTTCGTGGTAATCTGAAACGAGAGACAAGCAAAAAGAAGAAAAAAATACTGCTAATGACCTTGACATAAAGTTAAACAGTTAATCAAACAAAACAATAACATTTTTATGCAAAAAAAATAGCTTTATTTTTTTTTAAGAATTTTCAAAATCACAAAATTTATTTTACACTGAAAGTTTTGTATCGAAAAAAATTGTAAACTCGGGAAATATTACTCTGGAAAAAAACCATCATTACGTTTCTATTCAATATCGTGTTTGACATATACTACAACAATTCTCGAACAACAAATTGCTGGCGTGACGCATGTCATGTTTTTTTGCGCGAACTCATAGAAGGCGTTATTGTTTATTCTCAATTCAAGATCAGCAACCTCCAGACCCCTCAAGTAGTGTACCTTGTGTGCGAAAGAGATATGAATTCTTCTACAAAACAAAAAGTGCCATTCATTTTAATATCACAACAACGCCAACAACAACAACAACTACTCATGACAAATGAATAATACAATTAATAAAAATAATAATTATAATTACAATTAATTATATAATTACATATTTAAAAATAAATAAAACAAAAAATTACAACAAAAGAAATAAGAAAAAGTAATTTGTATGTCTTGCAAGACTCATTCACTTCCTTAACTTCCGGTAACATTCCCATTTCGTATCGTCGTCCGCCTTGTTCTTTGCAAAGTCATGCAACCTGTAGAATACAAAGTGCGGTTGTAATAATCAGTGTCTGGTGTGTGTCGGTGTGCAATTATCTGCCTATTCCGTATTTTCATTTGTGCTTCTTCTTCTGTGCGAGAAAAATATCAAATTGTGAAAATTCCAAATAGTTTTTCCATTGTGAAAATGTTTGCACCACGTAACTCATCACCAGTGCCAATTTATGGCAAGGAGGATGTTGCTGCATATGAGGTAATTTTTAAATGCCTATTGAAATCTTGAAGTATTGATTGGAAATAGCTAATGAGTGGGTCATATACCGAAAAAAATCCCCATTGTAAATTATATATTTCCCAACCCTGCCAACTGACTCAAAAGGACATATTTCTTTTTTGAGAAAAGTTCGAAGGCACTTATAGGAAAATACATTGGTGATAGCGCGTTGTAAGAACAGATTTAAAAATAGGTTTCCGCTATTTAAGATACATGACTAAGTTTAAGATCTGGATCGAAATTCAATTAAATCAAGCTAAATAGCGCGAGAATTTAACCCCAGAATCGGTTGAGATTTTTATAATAAAAGTGAATAGCTATCTGGTTCTCGTTTAAGTAGCAAATCGAAGGAATTAAATATGGGACTAGGTATTCGAGAATATACATTTAAATTTTTATAGCAAAAACACAAACCATGAGAATTTTTCTCTGCTTCAGAAAGGGTTAGAGGGGGAGAGAAAGTGAACCGGAGGAAAATTAAGCCATTTAAAAATATATACAATTTATCACAAAACGGAATTCAAACTATAAACTAACATAAAAATCGATAAAAAAAACAATAATTTAAAAAATTATAAAATATATAGAAGCAAGTCAAAAAGTATCCATCGGATTTGCCGACAGATACAAACCCTCAGCCAATGTTCGGATATTTAAATATAGTTTGACTTGTGTTATGATTATTCAAATTGTTGACCTTCTATGGAATAGGGCCCTGAGGAATGGGCCATTATTGTCCATTTCGTATCGGACCTAAATAAATATGATATAAATATTGCGTTGAGCCAGGTTTGGACTATATTTGTTACTTAACTTTACTTACAAGGTGAGATAAAAAAACTGCAACAAAGTCAAACGCCATAGTTTTTACGTTTTTTTTTTCTTGAATGAAAGCAAAAAATGTTGAAAATAGCATCAAATTTTAGAATAAGTTTAGACTTGGTGACCTTTAGCACGAATTATGGTCTTAAAACGGCCAAGGAAACCCTTACACGCTGCCCGAATGTTGCTCTGCGGTATTTTGGCCCATTCCCGGCGAAGCGCTTGCTTGAGGTGATCGACACTTTGGTATTTTTCAGTGCCAACCTTGCTTTACAAAATACTCCAGACACAATAGTCTAACGAGTTGGTATCCGATGATTTTGGTGACCATGGTGCGCTGAAAATGAAGCGAGGAACCTCATTTTGTAACCATTCTTCTGCAGTACCAGCACCAGTCCTGTTGCAATTTCCAAGGTCTGCGGCCAAAATATTTGCGTGCCCATGGCTTTAATACACCTTCCAGAATATTTTCGCGGTAATATTCGGCATTTATTCTGATGCCAAGGTCGATTAATACGAGCGGAGAGCGACCATCGGCTGTTATGGCGGCCCACACCATCACCATGGCCGGCGCTTTAGTTCTGGTGACCAACCGAAAATGCACGACCAAGCGAAGCAACTCTTTAGCTCTTTTGAGTCTATTTTCTTTTTGTTGGGGTGTAAGTTCTTGCACTTTATGGAATTTCAATGGCTTTACCCCGAGCTCATTTTTCAATATTTGCCGAATGGAATATTGCGATATGTTCAGCTCACGAGCCGTTTTTCGGCCACTGCGACGCGGGTTCCGATCAAGTCGCTTCTTTACTTTTCGAACCATTTCTGCTAATTTGGCTGTTTTCTTCCTTGACGTTGGGCTACGCTACCAGTAGATTTATTCACATTAAATTGTTGGAGTGCTCTAACGATAGCCACTTGTGGTTTCCAGCCAAATATAAAGAAATTACACTATCACGCTTGAATTCCATCACGAATAACTTTTTTTTCTGGAAAATTCTCACCAAAATGCTTTTGTACGCTTGTAAACAATTTAATGAGCTACCACTGGAATAATTTTAATAGCTGTGGGACGAGTGGCTTAGAATGACAGCAGTCTGAAGTTGGTTGCAGTTTTTTCATCTCACCCTGTATAGCTTTGACCCAATATTTTGACCCAATATTTTGAAATATATTTCCCAATATTTAATATAGAGCAATGGAAATTATAGAGAGCTATGGATATCTTCAAGAATCATTGGTTTAAAAAACTGACCATATCGGCCCACTTTTTCCTATAGTCCATGCGAAAGGGTAAACCCCGACTTCTAGTTTATTTTACATTTTTCGATATAATTTCCCCAAATGTTGATATTTTGAATCCTTTTTATATAGAAACGCTATTAGAAAGAAATATCAATGTTGGCCCACGTTTTCGTAGTTAGAAAACCTTCCGACAGAAGGTATTTTATATGAGTGTACATTTCGGAATAATTCCTTATAAAGGTACACCCAAGTTTAAGTTTTTAGGGGAATCAATTGAAAAATATGACCAAAACCCAAATAAAATTAGGGATTATTTTTAAATAAGGGCTGTACCAAAACGTGGACTAACATTGATATTTTTATAGAGTCGTTTCTACATGATAAGGACTCGAAATCAGGAGGTATTGGGGCTGTGCCAAAAAGCAGACTTACATTGAATGTTTTCTGCGAATTTTGAGCTCGAAATGTCAAATTACTATACCTTGGCATAATATGTCTTCAAAATGTCAAATCTCAATATTTAATAGTGCGAACTCTATTTTGATTTCCAACGAAGTGAAAATTTTAATATTTTCGTTATTTTATGATGGGAGGGTAAGCGAAGGTTTGGACTTTTTAATTTTACCATTAAATTATCGATTTATTGAATTCTTACTCATATTTTCCAGACTTATACTCCCTGCAATTGTTTTCATGACTTGGTGAAAATAGTATGCGGCACTATTTTGAAATTTTTTTTTAAGTTAATCTGATTAAAGTATGCTCTGACTTTTACGATTTGCGGAATAAAAACTAAATTTAATTCCATTAATGTAATTATTTTATATTCTAACAATTTCCGGAAAAAAAACTAAATATTTTATTAGACAAATTTGCATTGCATTATAAATTTTGTATCTCAAAGGGATTTAGTTGGTCGTTTGTTTGGTATTCACAATTTGCAACTAACACACATTGGGAGTTTGTGTGTGTGTGCGTGCCTTTGTATTCCTTTGGGGGTTATGAGAGAAAACTTTTGCACAACTTAAACAATTAATCTTGGCCATATTTGTACATTGGGGAAACATTGGCTCTCAGTGAGTTTTTTTTTCGTTTTTCTGCCACACTCACTTGTAACCAAGACACAGAAGCTCCAAGACAAACAAAGCCATACCAAATCTCTATCTCTCACACGCTGAGGACAAAGCATGAAAAAAAGTCCAAAGACAAACGAAAAGTAGAAAAGTTGTATTGGATTGTTATGGCCAAAAGTTGAGATTTTTCTTCGACTCGAAGTAAAATGCAATTAAGATCTCTTAACTCGATAACAAATTAGGAAGTTATTAACATTTTAATGAGATTTCAATGCAGTCAGTGTGTGTGTCGTAGCGTGAAATAAGCTCAAGTTGTCACACAATTGCAAGAGTGCATAGCAGCTACAGCTGCATTGGAGTATGGGTAATTGAATGATTCTGCTTTGGAGATTAGCGAATAGTGGTGGCGTGGCGGTGGTGGTGTTTTTGCTAATGGTGTTATGTAAGTTGACAATTATTTAATCCATTGTAAAAATCAAGTTGTTATGTCTATTGCATGAGGGCGTTGCGTTCGACTAATCCGTGTAAAGTGCATCAGTTGAAACATTCAAATGTGGTTTTGAACATTTTTTGTTTAATGACATGTGTATGAACAGCATTTCAAGTGGGATTATTACCAAAATTGACACTTGTTTTTCAAGGGCCAAAAAATAAATGTTGACAAAAACGAAATATTTATTTTGGCGAAATTTGGCATTAGCATAACTGTTAGGGTTAAGAATGGGAGGTAGTTTTGAAAATACAATGCAGCCAAATCAAAGGTGATCCTAATACCAAATTTTCCAACTTCCAACTCATTCCCTTCCCTAAATACCAAAATTAGTGCCATTTAGTAGCTTATAGTTCGTAATTTCGTGGGAGTGGTTTTAGGTGATTTTGACATGAGCTCTATATACCTTTAGCGACCGATTATTGGTGTTTTAGATGTATTTACCATATTTTCGGTCAAAGTGGACTATTTCATATTTTGGAATATTAATGAATACAACTCCTCTAAAATGTATGAAATCGTTGGTCTAGGTGTTAAAAATGCTCTCATATTAAGGTAAACCTCATTTTTTGTATCAGATGAAATCTGTACACAATGTACTAAAATGCACTACATTTGGTACCATTTAGAATTATGTGAACGGATAGTGGTAAAATCTTAAAATTTGATATGGAAATCAATTCTTGGAAGCGGAGTTGATGTAAGGAGGTGGTTTTGGAAAGTTTATTACACATGTGTAAGAACTGTAGTAAATAGTACTAATTTTGACCAATTTCGTTTTGGGTGAACGGAAGAATTTGGTAATTTAAAATGTTGCTAAGGGGGTTTCAGTTTTTATTTTTTTTTTTATTTTTTTTTTTTTTTGTAAAGAGCTGGTTTTGAAATGTGTACTAAAACTGCGCGAAAAGTACTACAAGTACTTTGTTACAATTTTCTATTGGGTGAACAGTGATAGTGCTTGAAATCTGAAATTCGTATTAGGGTAGCTTTTCTTGTGCAGCCTGGACATGTGGAGGTGGTGTCGGAAGTGTGTACCATAATTGTACGAAAAGTACTGAATGGTACTATATACGGTATTGGGTGAAGTGATGGAGATATTATTCTAAACTTCGATATTTAGATTATTGATGGTATCTGTGTTTGAGATTTGGCGGTGGTTTGAAAGAAGTTGTTTTGTAGTTTTGCGCAAATGCTGTTGCTAATATCTTCCTCGGTAAACGTCAAAATGAAAGATTTTGATGACTTTTTGGTATAAGAGGTAAATATTTTCCTATTATTCTTTCCGAAAAAGAAACAACTTGAATGATATATAAAACCTTGAAAGTCTGAAAATTTAGTGCGATGTGTGAAGTTTTGATTAAAAGACTTTGTCAAACTGAATAAATTGTGCAGTTTGAGTGCTAAACAAGTAAAAAAGCTTTTAGTTCGGCAGGGCCGAACTTTGAATGAAATCCACCATTTGGAACGAATTTGGCTATTCTTAAAAACAATAAAATCCGTTAAAAATTCTCTTAAAATCTTACAAATACCGAATGTAGCTGCTAGCTATAAGACATGAACCTGCATAGCTAACTTTTGTCATAAGCCATTACAAAATTCAAAGACGAAACTTAAAGAAATCGGTGAATAATGCAGCTAAAATCATCAAAATACCGAATATCGGAAGATACCGTTATAGGGGGGCTATATGAAGACGTGGACATGCACAGACAATTTTCTGTCTTAGACTATAGTATCTATTTCAAACTTCAAATATCAAATTTGAAACAATTCCGGTGAATAATGTCGTTAAAATCATCAAAATACCGAATATCGGGAGGTACCGTTATATGGGGGCTATATGAAGACGTGGACCTGCACGGACAATTTACTGTCATAGGCTGTAGTACCCATTACGAACTTCAAATACCAAATTTGAAACATTTCCGGTGAATAATGTGGCTAAAGTCATCAAAATACCGAAAATCGTCATGTACCGCTATATGGGGGCTACACCAAAACGTGGACCTACATGGCCCATTTTCAATACCAAAAGTCCTTCAGATATAATATACATTTGAGTAAAATTTTATCATACTACTTTATTTCGTTCGGAAGCTAGAGTGATTTCCACAGACGGGTAGACGGACGGACATCGCTACATCGACATAGAATTTTATGCTGATCAAGAATACGTATACTTTGTGGGGCCTAAAATGTTTATTTCGAGGTTTTACAAACGGAATGACAAACTTGATATACCCTCCATACTATGGTGAAGGGTATAAAAAGGCCTAAGGTGGACATTTCGCTGACGAAGTAGGGGACACTTACTAGTACCTAATATAGGAATGTTTTTTTTTTCTATTACTTTCATTGAAGCTGCTTCTCCTTACCGTATCCATTTTTGTTATTTTTTCGAAATGTTCTCTAGTATTTTGTTTTTAAATTCAACTGTATAAGAACTAACATTTCCTATATTGTTTGGCATTATTTGTGAATTTCGATTTCAACGGACTTTTCTAGAATTAAGTTTTATTGATTGCCAAACTTTCTCGAACAATTTTTTTCCACTAGCAATTTGTTTCAATAATCTCCATCTGAAGATTTATTTACATCTTTGTCATGCGATTTGGGTTTTTGCTTCTTTTTGCGGAAGTAGCAAAAGTTTTTTTTTAGTTTTCAATAGATTTGGAATTTAGAAATTTTCACAGATAAATCGTTATTTTTATTTTTTTTTTAATTTCTGTTATTGTATTAAATTCATTCATTGGCTTAGTTTCTTTTATGGAAACAGAATTCTTTGATGAATACATTTTTTCGGCTTTAATGAAGTCATTCAGAGTTTTGAGTGAGCGTGTGCCAATGGTGAAAATAAAACACGCATCACAAGTTTCCAAAAAAATAACAAACGGCATTTTTTTTTTTTTTTTCAATTCTTTTTTGACAAAATTGTGTTGACAAAATATTCCCCAAAACCAATTTTTACCAGTGTTAAATTCTCATGGTACGCCATAAATCTGTTCAGCTGATTTTTTTTTTTTTTTTTGTAGCTCCCTTCCCAAAATTGTCAACTTGAGAATTTCTATTGGAATTATCAACAACATTCAATTGTCCGGCATATTATTAATATTTTATTTTTTTTTTTTTATTTTGCAAAAATGTTTGTTCAGGAAACATGTTAAGTGTGTGCATTGAATGGAGAGGAGGTGGATGACATCATTCATTCGTTTGTTTTGGATTTTCTTGTTCTATCTCTGATTCCGTTGATATAAATCGATTTTGTTTTGAAGTTGATATCATTTGATATAATCTAAATAGCTCAATGGTATTGTGATAAGTTATTTTTGATATGCATTGGTGGTTATTTGTTGCGAAAAGAAATTTTTGAGTCGCCGTAGACAACCATGAAACCAGATTTCCTACATATTGGACAGAAACTGAACCAGCGTAAAATATTTATGGAAAATTCTTCAAATTTCTCGAGGAAATTGCTACTTTGTTCGAAATGTAAGATTCATCATCTAGAGGAATTACTGCATCATTTCTCCAACATATTAACATGTTGAGCCTTTCCTTTTATAATTTTGCCTAAAATTAATGCAGATATCTTCAATACTGAGTGGAAGTTATAAAAAATTTACTACTTTGAATCGAAAAACTAAAGTAACATTCTTGGCCAGACTTTAGGCGCTATATGTTCCCAATGAAGTTGCATAATGTTTTCCTCAAGTGGGAACCTTGAATAGATGCCTCAAAATTGTTTTTGTTCAGCAAAAGATAAAATGTTGTTATGAGTAATTGGGATTAGCTGAAAGTTCTGAAAAAGCAGAAATAAAATAGTCTTTTTACAATGCATTGAGGAAATAAACTTTTAATACCCTTCACTATAAATTGGAAGGTATATTAAATTTGCCCTTGAAGTATTATTTGAAGACCCCATCAAATATTTACATGACCATCTACTTTTTGAATTATTGAATTATTCCCAAGATTTTCAGAATTGAAAATGGAATATAATGGTCCTCGTTTATGTTTAATCCCCATATAATAGTACTTCCTGATTTTTTGACATTTTGAAGGTTTTATCTTAATTTCTGAAAGACCCAACCGTAGCATAAAATTTTGTATTGTTAGTGGTTATTATAATTATGTGTAAATTTGTTTAATTTTCGTTATTTTGAATATTTAGCTGTAATGTTTTCCCCAGTTCTTCGTAGGTAGATAAACTCCTTTAAAAATTTGCAATATACGCATAAGTCCACATGGCGTAACTTCTCGACTCCTTGTCAACCACTTTTCCATAAAAGACCAACATTTTGGATTATAATAATCCAATAATATTTTGTCCCACGTTAGGGTAAGTGTGAAAATCGAATGTATCGGTACATTCTTACTAGAACATACCCCACAAAAGTTAACAACATTACAAACAAAAAAACTTATATTGAGTAAAGAGAGTATCGGGTAGTTCAAACTGAACAAATATTGAAAAATGAGCTCGGGATAAAGCTATTGAAATGCCAAAAAGTGCAAGAACTTACACCGCAACAGAAAGAAAATTGACTCAAAAGAGCTAAAGAGTTGCTTCGGGTGGCCGAAAGTGGTGAACTGCCGAATTTTGTTTTCTCAGATGAGAAAACATTCGTTGTCCAGCAGTTTGTAAACAAACAAAATGATCGTGTTTACTTGCCAAAGAGGTCAGCTGAAAATATGCACCTTCTGTTGGCCACCAGAACTCAAGCGCCGACCATGGTGATGCCGTGGGCCACCATAACAGCCGATGGTCGCTCTCCGCTCGTATTAATCGACCGTGGCATCAGAATAAATGCCGAATATTATCGTTAAAATATTCTAGAGGGTATATTAAAGCCTTGGGCACGCAAACAAACCTTGGACATCCAACAGAACTCAGCACCATCGCATCATTGGGTGGCGCGTGCTGAGCCACCCAAGAATGGTTACAGAATGAGGTTGCTCGCTTCACTTTCAGTTGTGTCTGGTGTATTTTGGAAAGCAAAGTTGGCACTAAAAATACCAAAGTGTCGATCACCTCAAACAAGCGTTTTGACATTTTGTGTACAAATAAAGTACGATCCATAAGTAAGTTTCATACACCATATATAATAATACATCTTGGCCATAACAAAAAATGAAATAATGATGAAAAGTTTTTTAATAAAAAAAAATTAATTAAATTTTATTAAAAAAAAAAAAAAAATTCATAAAATTCCAACTCCCACGTCTGACTTTTTACCCTAAAAACAACATGTGGGATGTTTGTTTTCTTTTCTCTTTATTTTCTATTTCAAAATAACTATTCGATTGTTTATAATTTTAGTCTTGAAATGAAATCTGGTTATATGCCTCCTTTTTGGAAGCTTCGAAATGTCACTTGAAATTATCTATCATAGCCATAACATACCTCAATTTGTCCACTTTTCTACACTCAACTAGATTTGTTTCTTTGGAGTATTTAAATAGCCGACTTTTGATTCTCTATTACTTTTCTATTTGTTGAACGAACGGCTTGAAGTTCATTTGGTATTCTGAATTGGCCTTTAAATAAATGCAAAAGTACCCTTTTTTTCTATTCAACTACCTATGTAGAGACAAACATATGCACACACACCGAGCCATGGCTATTTATATTTGTTCATTTATTTAAATATGAGGGGTAGACGGAGCAGGAGGATGGTCGCTCATTTGTTTTTGTATCTCCCATAAAGATCGTCAACGTCGTTTGTGCATTTTTTTCCTCTTTTAATTTACGTGATTTTTCTAAACAGTCAGAGTCTCATGTGACAGACAAGTGTACAACAATTCTCTCCAGTCTTGTTTGCCATGTCATACTTGTGGCCCGTTGTACGTACGTACGTATGTACATAAGTGTACCTATGTTAAACAAATTTGTTAAATATTTATGTATTGAGAAAGGGTTATCGTATTGGGACGTTCATTTATAACATTATTTATTATACCCTCAGCCATATGGCTAGAGAGGGTATATTTTTCTTTTTATACGGCTAAAACGTGTCCCATTGAAATAACGATTTTAGACCCTGGGACCAAATCCGTTTCAAGACATTTGGTGTCGATCTAGCGATGTCCGTCCGTCTGTCTATCTTGGAAGGGAGTATCATATTTTGTCCAATCTTTGTATATTATTGTCAAACTTAGTTCGAGTAAGGAGATGGGCAATATCGGTCCAATCCTTCTTGTACATCCCCCACAAAAGGTCGAAATATTGAAAACAAATATTTTACAGCACACGAAGAGAAAACATAATCCGATTTTGCTCTAACTTTGTAAATTCTATGTTTGCATCAGGTCAGGTGAGAAAATGGACAATATCGGTCCACTCCATCAAGTACCTCCCCCACAAAGGGTCAACATTTTGAATAATTTAAACTCTTATAAAATGTGATGTAAGAGTCCGATTGTCCTCAAATTACACACATCACAATACTTTTATTAACCCAAGGTCTGGAGGGAAGATGGATCCCTGTGGTACCTCCCCCACAAAAGGCTCAACCTTTTGTATATCCATGAAGCTCATAAAACGAGAAATTAATATCCGATTCCATTCAGACTTGACACATCTCAATATTTCTATTAATACAAGGTTTGTTATAAGTATGGTAGAGATCGCACCATTCTTTCTGGTACCTCCTCCACAAAGGGTCAAAGTTTTGAATAACTAAATTGATCATAAAATCCGAAATAGGCATCCGGTTCTCTCCATATTGCACATATTCCAATATTTCTACTCACACAAGATCTGCAGTGAAGAGGGAATATATCGGTTCACCTCTTCTGGTACCTCCCCCACAAAGGGTCAACATTTTAAATATCCATGAACGTCATAAAACGCGTAATTAATATTCGATTCCATACAGACTTAGTGCATCTCAATATTTCTATCAACACAAGATATGTTATAAAGATGGTAGAGATCGGGTCATTCCTTTTGGTACCTTCCCCACGAATGGGTCAAAATGTTCATATTTCACACATCCTTTTATTTATTTTAGAATAACATGTGCTGTGAACATGGGATATATCGGTCCACACCTTCTGGTACCTCCCTTACAAAGGGTCAGAATTTGGAATAGCCATGAAGCTCATAAAACGATAAATTAACATCAGATTCCATTCAGACTTGGTACATCTCAATATTACCATAAACCCAAGATCTGTTATTAAGAGGGTAGAGATCGAACCATTTTTGAAGATCAAAACGCTCAAATAAAGCGAAATGAGCATCCAACTCTCTTCAAATTTAACACATACAAACATTTTTGCTAACACATGATCTGTTGTGAAGATGATATATATCTGCCAACCTCGTCTCGTACCCCACCCAAGGGGTTACAATTTTCAATACTTTTATCTGTCATAACTTCCGTAACTTGTCAGCCATTCTTTGCAACTTCCTATATCTAAATGTTATTCTCAACCAGGAACCTGAGATGAAAATGGAATTTTTGATTTCGCTTAAAATTAGGTTTAAATTTTCGATTGTCTTGTAATTTTGCCCATACCAATATTTTTATCAGTATTAGATGAGGTATGAAAATAGAATACTTCGGTCGAGGTACCAGAACTCACGCACATTTTAACATTTTCTAAAAATTAACACATATCTCATACAGAGTGAATAAAGTAACAAATATTGTCCAAACCAGGCACGTGGCAACATTTATATCATATTTATTTAGGTTCGATACGCAATGAACAATATTGGCCCATTCCTTCGAAACCTACTCCATAGAGTTTCGAACATTTGAATAATCATAAAAGAAGTCAAAATATATTTAAATAATCGAACATTGGCTGAGGTTTGGAAAAACCGACTGATACTTTTTAACTTTTTTCGATTACTTTAACTTCAGATTTGGAAAAAATCGGGCAGATGCAGTGCTGCGTAGTTTATACTCTGCTAGGCTTAACAATTTAATCCGATATAAACAAAGCTAAACGCGTTAAACATTCTGACGGATCTAGCGGTTATTAATATCTCATTATTTAATTTCACATTTTAAGATTCAAAAATTCCTGTTCAATTTCCAAGATTTAAATTGTCAGATTGAAATGTTCGTAGATCGTATCTCCTAAAATATTACCATTTAAATAACCCCATGACCAATTTGAAAAACAAAACGCATACCGGCATTTGTGGTTGACATGCCGGCAGTACGACAAGCACACATAGAAGACAGTGACAACAACAATAACAGTCGTCATACCAATGGATTTGATCACACAACAACTGCTACGATGACGACAAATGCCTGCCTCACCTTTAAGAAATGTTCAAATTTTCCATAAAGAAAATCAAAAAGAATCCAGACGCAACGACAAACCGACTTAGTGTCGCGCACGCATGCATGCGGCAATTCTATTTTGTTGTTTTTTTTTTTTAATTTTTATTCGTAATTCTGATACCTTCACAAAACGTTGTGTGTAATATGTACGACTGACTCGACTGACTGGCTGGCTGACTAGATGGTTGGTTTCTTCAAGCCACGCAATCAATTTCTATTTTTCGAAAAAAAAAAAATATTTTCCAATTTCTTTTTCATTCGTTTTCAATTCGTGTTGTCGTACGAACGACGAACACGCATTCTCCATGGAATATTAAATAGACGATTTTTCGTTCTATGCAAACATGTTGTTGTCGTGGCTTAGGTTCTTTTCAAACCCTACTCAGCGTTGATGAATCCAGTGGTTGTGTGTGGTAATGACAATATCAAACAAGAATCATGGCAGAGTCATCAAGATTCAGGTAAACCCAAAGTTTGAAGATGCATTCAAAACTGTCATAAAATATTCATGGCACTAGATATTGTGTAGTGAGAAAGGGGTAAACGGGATGTATGATGAACCCTTTGAAATGAGTTTGATTTTTGAATGCATCTCGGGAATCAATAAAGAGACTTTAAATGCCTTATTAGTTTTTATAATTTATTCTTTATGTCACAAGATTAAAAATTCCCAGAAAAGATAAAGTTGTTAGTTGCAATCTCAATTCAAACTAAACAATATTGTCCATCAAGGACCAGCGTCAGAAGTCACTGACCTGGGTTATTGCACATGTCATAAATGCGAGGAGTATTTGCTTCAAGCGTTGAAATATATTTAGAAAATAAAACTAAAAAGTCGGGAGGGCCGACTATATGATATTCTACACCACTATGAGTATTTAGTAGCACAAAAAAAGTTTGTATTGGAAATTTATGTGGAACTATATCCAACTTTGAATCGATTTTCAATAAATGAGACGAAGGCTTTTGTAACTCTAGTACCAAAAACATTGCTGTATAGTGCATGGTATAGGTTTGATAAGAATTATATTAAAAATCAGTAAAGGAAGCCCTTAAGTCGGGCGGGACCGACTTTATGATACCCTACACCACTTTGCTAATTTAGTAGAGCTCCACATAACAAAAGTTTTTATGGGAGAATTCAGTCATGCACGCTATGATTATAATATAATTTAAAGTTCAAAAGACCAAATATGTCGAAGCATTTGTATCTTTTAAATTCGGACTTGTATTGCCCATTTGATATACACTGGTGGCCAAAACTAAAGCAACTAAAATCGCAAAGACAATAAATGTCCTGTAACTTTTACAAAAATAAAAAAATCGTAATTGTTTTTCCAGTTTAAAATGAGGGGTTTAACTCACTTTTAAGAAACTAAAAATAAAAATACAAAAACGAAATACAGAAACGAAAAATAATATGTGGAAAACTAAAATGACCCAATTTTTGCTTGGTCAAAACTAAAGCAACTTTTGATTTTTTATTTTAAAATAATTAAATTTTGGCTAGTGGTCTATAGCATAACAATTATTTTTGATAGCAGCTGCACACCTACGAGGCATTGAATCTATAACACGCTCAATTTCATCCTTGGGTATGCTTTCCCAGGCACCCCGAATTCTTTAGAAAATGTTGTGCTTATTTGTTTCCGAATCTCGGTTGATCTTCCTATTTACGATACTCCAAAGGTTTTATATGGAGTTTAGGTCTGATGATTGTGCCGGCCATGACAAAACATCGATTTTTGACTCCCGCAAGCAATATTTGACAAGTTTTTATGCAAGTTTGGGATCATTGTCATGCTGAAACACCCAAATGAGCCGAATGTTTTACTCAGCGTAAGGGAACAACGTGATGTCCAACACATCTTTGTAAGCAAACCGTTCCACAACTTCCTTTATTTCATGGATAGGCCCAAGCCCATAGGAAGAAAAACAGCGCCACGCCATTTTTGACCCTCCCTTATGCTTCACTGTACCTTTGCAACACTGCGGCTTGAGTCCTTCATTTTTTGGTCTTCTCACCGTAAAATTTTTCACGTCTGAGCCTTAAATATTAAACGTAGACTCATCCCAGAAATAATGTTTTTTCCATTGAGCTTGATTCCACTTAATATTATCGTTTCCGAAAGCCTTTTTGATTTTTTCAGATAAATGACTTTTTTGATGTCTTACGGACATGCAGACCAGCTGCAGACCAGCAGCAATCCAATGATTGCTCTTTCACCAATCCAGTTGAACTCTTAAATAGTTGTTTTTTATTTCTCTCACTATTTGTGGATCAGTACCGGCTGAAGTTCTTCACGGCTTTCATCCGTTATGGACTGTTACTACTGATCCAGTTTCATAAGACCGACTTAGTATACAGAAATATTTATGAAATCACAGAAATATTTATGAAATATTTCTCGGAAATCATTTTCTGTGATATGTTGTTTTGATAGTCACTGATAATTTGCTGTTTTATTCAGGTACTGTATTTGCTTCTAGCCATTTTTAAACTTTCTTTGGGCAGTACTAAAAAAACGAAAAAAAAAAACACATGCTGTTGTAAAAAACATCCCAAAAAGGATTTATGACAAGCGAAATTGTCGAAGGTTGCAAAAAGCGATAAATATCACAGCAAAAACAACTGAAATTGCAGCGGTTATATGAATGTACAACAGAGTTGCTTTTGTTTTGTCCAAGCCAAAGTCTGGTTAATTGACTTTACCATACATTATTTCTTATATAAAAATGAATTTTGTTTTTTTTTGTTTTAGGTTTTTAAAAAGTGAATAAAGTACCTAATTTAAAACAAGAAAAACTTTCTCATTTTTTTAATTTTTAAAAAAGTTACAGGGCATTCATTCTCCTGGTAATTTCAGTTGCTTTAGTTTTGGCCACCAGTGTAAATATGGGAGCTATATCCAAATCTGAACCGGTCTTGATAAAATTTGGCAAAGATATTTCTAAGCTGTATTTTATATATTTCCCTGAATATCGTTGTTACGGAGTGCATATTACGGCTATGGATAACAAATATAACAAATCGGATGAACAATATACATGGGAGCTATAGCTATATCTGAACCGATCTTCACCAAATTTGGCATACTACCTTCTAGACTAAATTCGGTCGTATGTGCCACATTTCATCTCATTTAGGCAAATATTAGACGTTTGGTGCGCAATAAAAGGTAAATCGGACGAAGTTATATATGGGAGATGTATCCAAATTCGAACCGATCTCGATAAAATTTAGCAAATGTATTTCTGAGCTGTATTTGATATAGTTCCCCAAATATTGTTATTACAGAGTGCATATTTCGGCTGCGGAGGACAAAAATAACAAATCGGATAAACAATATTTATGGGAGCTATAGCTATATCTGAACCGATTTCGATCGAATTTGTCATACTTATTTTCAGGCCTAATTTGGTTGTATGTGCAAAATTCCATACTAAATAAATAAATAAATAAAAGGCACTAACTTTTTACCCAATTTCAATAGTGTTCGTCCTTGGGCCAAACAAAAGATTTGTGCAAAATTTCATCTGGATCGGGTAATAAATGCGAACTGTACTTTGTTCACAAAATTACATGGACAGACGGACGGACGGACATGCATAAATCGACTCAGAATGTGATTCTATGCAGATCATCAAAAGGGTCTATCTCGTTTCCTTTTGCCTGTTACAAACAAATGCATAAAGACATAATACCCTGACCACCTTGTGGTGTAGGGTATAAATATTTATTGGATCAAACAATATACTGGACCGAGTTTTACTAAAAGGAAAAATTCGATTGATTATGAAAAATCTATCCAATTTGGGTGGATATTACAATAACCGTTAAATCGGAAGAAGATGTTTATTGAAGGTTTACCCGAAATCGGTTGAAGATATATATGGGGGCTATATCTAAATTTGACCCGATTCACAACAATTGGTGTTGGGTATAAATAGATATTTTGAACCTGTTTTACAGTTTATTATTGGTTCCATTATTTATTAGCATAACTTAAAACCGCTAACAAACATTTTTCATAATCTCAACAAATTCCCTCTGAAGGTTATGAAGGTGTTCATATCAACCGTTGTTTTGTTGACCCGCCAACGGCAGACGATTAGTTGGCTAATGTTTGTTGTAAAAATTCACACATTTACATAAAATATTATTTAATAAATCAGCAGAGGCAGAGACAGCGCAGAAAATTAGCCATAGAGATTCATATATTCATTCATTAATGACCGGAAATCGCTGCTTAATAAGTCAACAGGTTTATGCAAATGTGAAGCTAATAAGTTCAAGAAACTATAAGCTATGATGTACCGGCTTCATAATTTGTTACTGTAACAACCATTAAGTTGTAGCGTAGCTCTTGTATATTGACTCCGACAATTCGAATTTAAAGTTTTTTTTTTACGGATTTGTCTAAAAATTGGTATTTGTAGTTCGCAATTGATTCTAGCTCCGGTGGCGGAACATAGTATATATAGGTTCATGCTTTGATATAGCCCCCATATAACGGTACCTCCCAATATTTGGTATTTTGATGATTTTTGCCACATTTTTCCTTGGGTTTGTACAAAAATTGGTATTTGTAGATCCGGCGACAGAATATTGAAAATTTACGTCCACGTTTTCTTATAGCCCACATACAACGGTACAAACCCATATTCTGTATTTTGGTAGTCCTAGTCACATATACCAACGAAACTGTTTCAAATTTGTAGAAATTGTTTCAAATTAATGAAGATTTGGTAGATGACAATCCTTGAAGAATAAAATTTTCTATAGAGGTTTCCGTATGGTATGGCCTCCACATAACGGCCTAACCCACTTTAACAGCATTATTCAAACGGTCTTAATGGTATTTGTAGTTTAAAGTGGAACTCGTTTGAATTCAGATACTTTTTATATAAAATTTCACCCTATGTGGAGGGTATTAAAAGTTCGGCCCGGCCGAATTTAGTGTTTTTTTTTTTTACTTTTTGGTGGCGGCAATAATTTAAACCCGTTACTTGGTAAGATGAAAGTAAGTTATTTTGCCATGTAAATTTAATTTAATGATAATGGGGAGAATAATCAGTTGTCTTTAGTTTTGACCTACTGGCAATGCAGAAGGCTACCAAAATTGCGATAGTTTTTTTTCATGGATTGATATAGTTTTTAAATATTCTATACAAAACCAATTATTGCCTATTGAAATTACTAGCTGAGACAAAATCTCGGTTGAATTCGAAGTCTTTTTTTCAATTTTCCTCCTAATAAACGTTTTAAGAATTCGCAAAATAATAAATAAATAATCTGGAATTATGCAAATTTTAAAGGCTATTGTTTTCAGCCGAAAAATGAATGAGACAGCCTCACAAATTTAGTCATCGACATTATGACCAAATTATCGCCAATCACTGGTCAACAGAAAAGGAACAACCGTTGATTTGTTCAACAAATGATAAAAAAGTAACACTAATTAATAAAACTGTTATAGTTACGGAAAGCAAAAAGGAAAGGGAAACATTTTAGTTTTGGGAATTATTCAAATTTGAACAACAATTCCCAAATGACAGCTGATACTAAGATTTATGGCTACGGTCGGCAAATGTTTGTCAATATCGAAATTGATTTAAATAAAATAATAATAAGATGATGATGGGAGGGAAGGGAGGAGGGGCAATAGTCTATGATTGCCGATCAAGATAAACAGAACAAAGCCACGATTTTTTTTTAAATATTTTTAAATAATGAAGTCATAGCCTGAAGCTTGAATATTAATTTATTTTCAATAAAAAATAAGTAGGTAAGCGGTAAATACAGGGTGAGATAAAAACTCTACAACAAAGTCAAACGCCATTATTTTTACATTTTTTATTTTACTGAATGAAAGCAAAAAATGTCGGAAATTAAATTTTAGAATAAGTTTAGATTTGTTCGAATTGGTCACCTTTGGCACGAATTATGGCCTTCAAACGGCCAATGAAACCGTCACACGCTGCCCCAATGTTACTCTGCCGTAATTTGGCCCGTTCCCGGCGAAGCGCTTGCTTGAGGTGATCGACACTTTGGTACTTTTTAGTGCCAACCTTGCTTTCCAAAATACTCCAGACACAATAGTCCAACGGATTGGTATCCGGAGATTTTGTAATCATTCTTGGGTGGCGCGTGCTGCCCAAGGTCTGCGGCCAAAATGTTTGGGTGCCCAAGGCTTTAATACACCCTCCAGAATGCTTTCGCGATAATATTCGGCATTTATTCTCATGCCACGGTCGATTATACGAGCTGAGATCGACCATCGGCTGTTATGGCCCACACAATCACCATGGCCGGCGCTTGAGTTCTGGTGGCCAATCGAAGGTTTACATTTTCCGCAGTAAACACGATCATTTTGTTCTCTTTAGCTCTTTTGAGTCTATTTTCTTTCCATCGCGGTGTGAGTTCTCTCACTTTTTGGAATTTCAATAGCTTTACCCCAAGCTCATTTTTCAATATTTGCCGAATGGAATATTGCGATATGATGGTACGAGAAACAAAAGATTTATTCACAATTAAATGCTGGAGTTCTCGAACGATAATCGCTTGTGATTTTCCAGCCAGATATAAAGAAATCACATTATCTCGCTTGAATTCCATCACGAATAACTTTTTTCTGGAAAATTCTCACCAAAATGCTTTTATACGCTTGTAAACAATATAAAGAGCTGTCAATGGAATAATTTTAAAAGCTGGCTTAGAAATGACAGCAGTCTGAAGTTGGTTGCAGTTTTTTTCACCTCACCCTGCATTTATAGATTTAAAGAAAACCTTTTATGAGTCTTCTATACATTCTAAACTTCAAGAGAAAATTATCACCCTATATTTTCGAGCGATAGCCTTTAATATGTCTTCTTCAGGTGGATGGTTTTTTACAGGTCAACTATAGATGTCAGACCTTTTACATGTCTTGTATAAAAAAATATTTATACATGTTTTTTCTAATAATAACAATAACTGTTATTATTATTATTGTTTTTTGTTATCGAAATAATTATTATTTATCGAAATAAATTACTAAAATATTGTTTTTCTTTTTATTTCAGGTATGTATTTTTAATGAATGGCTGACAAAATCTAATTTTGTGAGTAAAAATTAAAGAAAATTTACCTTGTCATGGTGGTAATCAATCATGTTGGCTTTCAACACTTTGCTCGAGTAAAACCCACATCTTCGTTTTCGCAATTAAAATAAAAAACAAGATTTTTTTTTTTTTTTTTTTTTTTTTTGGATTCTCTTTATTTACTCTAGTTTCGATAGCCATGTAGAAAACATAGGCCAAGCCATGCCAAATATTGAAAGCTATTTGAGATTTGTAACAGCTTAGATTGACAAAGTCAAATTAAATCTAGTGGGAATCAGTTAAAAAACTCCATACTTATTAAGAGAAAAAATGATAACAACAACAAAAACAAAAATTGAAAACAAAACCTACACGCTCCACTGATAGCGGCTGTGTAAGTCGAGAGGAATATGTTGTAAAGACGCTTAGTACTGCTCTGTGGTGGTTGATTGAATATCTATCTGGGTGAATATCGTGGTCCATGAATTGTAATTCATTAGAACGACATAAGGAGGCAGAACACACGAGATTTGGCTGGTTGTTGTTGCTGTTGGTGTCTTAGACTTATAATCAAATCAATTTGACTAGAACGATGTGTTACATACAACAATGTATGATGGAAAATGAACGTATGTGAATGGATGGATGGACGGACGGACAGACGGATGCTGCCAACATGTCTGCAATGTTCAATGCAAAAGTCTCAATCAAACATTCTTCGTCTTCGCCACGCACACATACACACACACTTCTAATTTAATCAAACGAGATTTAAGGTGGTTTCCATATGGCCAACAGACAACAGGTGTTTGGGGCTAAGTTAGAGCAGACACTAGGGTTGCCAGATAAATGTCAGTGGACTAATTTTAGTTTCACATTGGGGCTCTGAGTGAGCAAAATTGGAAACACCTAACAATGAAGCGAAACCTAAGTAAAGTTAAAATAAAACGGTTAATATAAGAAAAACTAAAAACTTATATAAAAAGATCAAGATCAATTGAAGAATCAATCGAAAGGAGCAAAGCTCCTATTCGAGTGACATGAAAAGTAGAGCAAGCGTTCCTATAGTTAAAAACATTCACTATCCTCTTGAATTTAAGTAGATAGTTAAATGCGCTCATATTTCAGAGGTATAAATAATATTACGCTTTTTAGGAAGAGGACTACTATAGCTTTGCCATGCTAAATATTTACTGGAAATTTTAAAGTAGTCATATAATTCTTCAAGTTATAGACAAGAACTCCCGGCCATTTAAGAATTTGCATTAGCAGTCCTTGCTAAAAAAGAACATGGGTGAAAGTCCTCGATTATAGATCTCATAGTCCTTTCCAAGGACATTCCTATATTGGCAGCATGTCAAAAAAATCAAAATATCCAAAATAAAGATCCGATACTCGATATTGAGAAACTGTTTTTATAAAATTCAAATTTGTTGCTTTTATTATTCTAAGAAAATACTCTTGGTCTTTGCATTCTTAGATATCTAAATGTTAGATTGATTGAAGTTTGAAAACATATTCCTGATAATCCCACAATAATAGGGGTGGAAGTCCTTAAAAATGTTTTTAAAAAAATGTACAATCATTTATCTTATATTCCACTAAATATACCATCAAAAATCCTTGTTAGTCCTTAAAACATATTATTATTAAAAAAACCTTACAGTTTTTTTTAAAGCATGCCAAAAAAGTATAATCTTTTTAAAAAAAATATTCTTGGGATTTATTTTGAAAATTCAACTTTGAATACTCTCCACCATTTGAACGAATTTGGAAATTTTCAAAAAAAAAACGTTAAAAATTCTTTTAAAATCTTAAAAATACCGAATATAGCCGTTATATTGGGGTTTATACGACGTTTACCTACATTGTTGTCATAAGCCATTACCATATTCAAATTCGAAACTTGAAATAAACGGTGAATAATGTAACTAAAATCATCAAAACACCGTACATAGGGAAGTACCGTTACACCGTTACAAAGACCTGGACTTGCATAGACAATTTTCTGTTACAGCCTGTAGCATCCATTACGAACTTCAAATACGACATCTCAAAAAATTTCGGTAAGTATTGTACCTAAAATCGTCAAAATACCGAATATAGTGAGGTAATGATATATGGGGTCTATACGAAGACCTGGACCTGCATAGACAATTTTCTGTTGTAGTCTGTAGTACCCATTACAAACTTGAAATACCAAATTTGAAACAATTCCGGTGAATTACGTCGCTAAAATCATCAACATACTGAAAAAAGGGAGATACCATTATATGGAGGCTATACCAAAACGTGGACCTACATGCCCCATTTTCAATACCAAAAGTCATTCAGTATATTATGACATTTGAGAACAATTTTATCAACCTACTTCATTGCGTTCGAAAGCTAGAGTGATTTACACAGAGGGAAAGACGGACGGACATCCCTAAATCAACATAGAATTTTATGCTGATCAAGAATATATATACCTTGTGGGGTCTAAAATATGTATTTCGAGGTGTTTCAAACGGAATGACAAACTTAATATAATACCCTCCATACTATGGTGGATGGTATTAAAAAGTATTTTACTTTTTTTAAAAATAGCCCTATTTTTGCTTTGATAGTTCTTCAAAAATATTATTTAAAAATCCACGACTATAGTTCTTACAATCCTTATAGCTCTTATAGTCGTTTCAAAAATGATCCTTGCAAACATAGTCTTCCTTCCAAAAATATTCTCAAAAATTCCTCAAAGTCCTTACAAAAATCTTGAATATTCCTCAGAGTCCTTCCAAAAATATTCCTGGATTTAAACTAAAAAATATTTTCTATTATTCATTTCAAAATAATGCCCTTACCACTATGTGGTGTAGGGTATTAACATTCCTAAAAATTCCCAGAAATGCTACCAAATTCACTGAAGTCCTTCCAAAAATATTTTTAAGAAAATTCAGAATTTTATCTCGGTCAGTCTTTGCTAAAATATTCTCTTCTACTAAATATTCTCTTCTCTAAAATATTCCGAAAAATTCCAGCAAACCTCTTCCAAAAATCTTTTCGAATTAATTTCGAATATCCTCGAATTACTACCAAAAATCTTCCGAAAAATTCCAGTCCTAATAAAAATCTTAGTTTTTTCTAGAAACATTTTTGCAAACTCACAATTATCATTTTTATAATCCTTCCATGACATGGTGCCAAAATGTACTTAATAAACCCATTATTTAGTAATAGGATAGATTACCTTGACTCAAAATATATATGACAACCCTCGTAGAACCTCTCTAGATTTAGTCAATACAAAATGCTTGTCTTACTGTCGTTGGCCCGTTACTTCACACACATTCTTTGCTAGTGTCCATTGTTTAATCCATTCTTTCAACACCAGTGTGATGGTTCGGCTTGGCCACATTTCCATGACTGTAAATATGTGTGTTAGTCTCCAAACACCTTTGCATACCGAAAATTTGTCGTAGGATGCCGGATTGGAGTGATTGAATGATTTGCAAAGTAGTTTTTGATTTCTTTAATGATTTTTCTTTATTTGTGTTGTTGTTGCTGCTGCTGCTGTTATTGTGACCAGCGGTCATTTTTTTTCAACCCAAATAGCATCAATAAATATTTATTTGTTGTTTTTGCTTTATTCAAAAATGTTTGGTTGTTTTGCCCAAACAACAAATAAATAGTTTTTGTTCGGCATCATTTGATTTTGGGGTTTTTGTGTCATGTCATGTTTGCGTTGTTTGTTGTTGTTTTTATTATTTTTTTCTATACACATTGACAGGTGTCAACTTCAATAGTTTGGTTTTAAATCAAATTTAAAGAATTTGAATAGTTTTAAATGATACGCAAGCATAAAATGTAAAAAAGTGACTACACCACAGCGAAATATTTTGTAGACGCTGTTCGCCTTTTTTGGATTCTTTGAACAATTTTATTTGGGGTTTTTATTCTTGAACGTATTGTTGAGAATTGTGGGTTTCATTCGATTTATTGGATTTATTGGAAATTTAACATTGAAAGCGCTTTAAATTACTTGAATGGTTTAAGTGTTTTATATTTTGGAAGATTTCTTATGTATTTGAAATACGTAATATGTGAAGATAGACTTTTATGGAGGGAACTACCGAGTCGCACTTATTACACAAAATTTTTACTAAATTCTATACATTCAAACTATTTGAAACTTAAAATTCTTCATGTCAATGTTTCTTCCTATGAATTTTCAAAAGCTCCTATCGCACTTTTTACAATTATGTCTATAAATGAGCCTAATGCAAATTACTAGCAGATGTACATTTTATTGAATGAAAGCAAAAAATGTCGGAAATAGCATAAAATTTTAGAATAAGTTTAGATTTTTTCGAATTGATCACCTTTGGCACGAATTATGGCCTTCAAACGGCCAATGAAACCGTCACACGCTGGCCGAATGTTGCTCTGCAGTATTTTGGCCCATTCCCGACGAAGCGCTTGCTTGAGGTGATCGACACTTTGTTATTTTTTAGTGCCAATCTTGCTTTCCAAAATACTCCAGACACAATAGTCCAACGGATTGGTATCCGGATATTTTGGTGGCCATTGTGCGCTGGAAATGAAGCGAGGGACATCATTTTGTAACCATACTTGGGTAGCGCGTGCTAAGTACGATGGTGCTGAGTCCTATTGCAATGTCCAAGGTCAACGACCAAAATGTTTGCATGCCCAAGGCTTTAATACAACCTCCAGAATATTTTCGAATATTATCGGCATTTCGATCAAGTCCTTCTTTACTTTTCGAACCATTTTTGCTGATGTTGCTGTTTTCTTCCGTCCATTTCCCTGACGTCGGGCTACGCTACCAGTATCACGGTAACGAGCGATTGTACGAGACACAAAAGATTTATTCACATTTGAATGGTGGAGTGCTCTAACGATAGCCTCTTGTGGTTTTCTAGCCAAATATAAAGAAATCACACTATCACGCTTGAATTCCATCACGAATAACTTTTTTTTCTGGAAAATTCTCACCAAAATGCTTCTGTACGCTTGTAAACAATATAATGACCTGTCAATATCGGACGAGTGGCTTAGAAATGACAGCAGTCTATGTCGGTTTAGAAATGTCCGTCCGTCCGTTCATCGGAATCGTCTTAAATTTCGTATTTTCAACCTTCTTATAGGTATTACAGCCTGTGACAGAAAATTGCCTGTGCACGTCCAGGTCTTCGTATAGCCCCCATATAATAGAACCCACCTTTTTCGGTATTTTGGTGATTTTAGCGACATTATTTACCGGAATTGTTTTAAATTTTGTATTTGAAGTTTCTAACAGGTACAACAGCCTGTGACAGAAAATTACCTATGTGGGTCAAGGTCTTCGTTTACCCCCCAATATCGATTCCTCCCTATATTCGGTATTTTAGTGATTTCTGAGACATTATTTACCGAAATGATCTCAAATTTCGTATATGCACTTAGTAATGGGTACTACAGTCTTCGACAGAAAACCATCCATACAGGTCCACGTCTTCGCAGAGCCCCCCTATATCAGTACCTACTATAGTCGGTCTTTTTATGAGTTGAGCGACATTATTCAGCGGAATTGTTTTAAATTTCGTATTTGAAGTTTCTAACAGGTTCAACAGCCTGTAACAGAAAATTACCTATGCAGGTCCAGGTCTTCGTATAGCCCTCATATATCGGTACATCCGATTGATGATTTAAGCGACATTATTCACCGGAATGGTCTCAAATTTCGTATTTGCACCTAGTAATGTCTACTACAGCCTGTGACACAAAATTGTCTGCAAAGGTTCACGTCTTCGTATAACCATTTTATCACAAAACCTATCACCAACAGGGATTCCAATACCAAAATTTCAGCTTCATCCGTTCACCCTTAACCAAACCGTTCCAAATTTGGTTCCATTTTGTACATTTCCCACAATGAGTACACGTTTCCAAAACCGAACCGTATATCAAACTTATTTTCCAACCTGGTTATATCCGTTCACATAATACCAAATAGTAAAATAAATTACGTATTACCCGGTATTAACTTATTACTTGGCAATCACTTATTACTTTTAATAGCTTATTACGGTTGTGTGGCATTTTTCCCTGGCGTGGGACACACCCTGAATTACGGGTATTTCCCCTAGCACAAGTAGCGTTATTATCGCACTCTTTTAAAATCAATCCTACCTCTCCATTTACATATGTCCACTATAAAACGGTTGATATTTGTAAAAACGTTTTTTTATTTATTAATAAATCCTAAAAAGGATTATCTGCTCATCCCAAATATAAGTAAATTTATTTAATTTCCAATGAAAATAATAACTCTGATCTCAAATTCACAATGTCTGCTTATCTCAAATTTTAAAGCTCCAACACGACATATGTAGTTGGCTTAGCCATAAATGCAAATTTAAGGTGCGGAACAGAATGCGTGCGAAATGCCATCGTCACTTCGCGGTGTTTGGGTTATATGAAGAGTCAAGGTCAATATGGATTTATGCAAATTTTTGTTGTCAAAAAACAACAGCTGTTTGTTTTCATATATCGCTGAATGTTTAGAATTTAAATTTTAGATTAAAATTAGAAAATAAATATTTGGACAATATTTTATTATTTGACATTTAAAAAGGTCAAATAAATCTGAAAGATACTGCGACGATAATTTAAAATATAAAAATTTAGAAAATGATTTGTACAATTTTCAATTAACCTTTTGGATCGTTAACAAAAAAGAAGTTTTGTCATGGGTGCAAATGATTGGCAATGTCAAGCTTTGTGTGAATCTTCAGTTCTTTTTACCCAAGGCTGGCACAGAATGTATTCAATTTGTCTACTATTCCTAGGCACCAATACATTGGTATGTCATTGATATTGCCTATTGATATATCATATATCATAGAGGCATATATGCCACTAGCCACTGCCAGTTCTTCGGTATGTCATTTTCACTAACCCTTTATCCCGATATTTTGTTTACCTTTTATAATATTATATATGTCAATGTTATAAAAAATAGCGTATTAAATGAGTCTTTTAAATGAATGAAAAATAACTTGTGATATCATTATATCATAAATAACTACTTTTCTAGGTGTACAGGGTGAGCTAGAAAAACTGCAACCAACTTCAGAATGCTGTCGTTTCTAAGCCACTCGTCCGACAGCTGTTAAAATTATTCCAGTGACAGCTCATTATATTTTTTACAAGCGTATAAAAGCATTTTGGTAAGAATTTTCCAGAAAAAAAGTTATTCGTGAGGGAATTCAAGCGCGATACTGTGATATGTTTATATTTGGCTGGAAAACTACAAGTGTCTATCTTTAGAGCACTCCAGCATTTAAATGTGAATAAATCATTTGTGTCTCGTACCATCGCTCGGTACCGTAATACTGGTAGCGTAGCCCGACGTCAAGGAAGTTGGCGGAAAAAAACAGCAACATCAGCAGAAATGGTTCGAAAAGTAAAGAACCGACTTGATCGAAACCCGCGTCGCAGTGGCCGAAAAATGGCTCGTGAGCTGAACATATCGCAATATTCCATTCGGCAAATATTGAAAAATGAGCTCGGGGTAAAGCCATTGAAATTCCAAAAAGTGCAACAATTTACACCCCAACAAAAAGAAAATAGACTCAAAAGAGCTAAAGAGTTGCTTCGCTTGGCCGTAAGTGATGAACTGGCGAATTTGGTTTTCCCCGATTAGAAAACATTTTTTGTCCAGCGATTTGTAAACAAACAAAATGATCGTGTTTACTTGCCAAAGAGATCAGCTGAAAATGTCCACCTTCGGTTGGCCAGCAGAAATCAAGCGTCGGCCATGGTGATGGTGTGGGCTGCCATAACAACCGATGGTCGCTCTCCGGCCATACTAATCGACATCAGAATAAATGCCGAATATTATCGCGAAAATATTCTGGAGGGTGTATTAAAGCCTTTGGCACGTAAATATTTTGGCCGCAGACCTTGGACATTCCAACAGGACTCAGCACCATCGCACTCAGCACCCGCCACCCAAGAATGTTTACAAAATGATGTTCCTCGCTTCATTTCCAGCGCACAATGGCCACAAAAATCTCCGGATACCAATCCGTTGTACTATTGTGTCTGGAGTATTTTGGAAACCAAGGTTGGCACTAAAAATACCTAAGTGTCGATCACCTCAAGCAAGCGCTTCGCCGGGAATGGGCTAAAATACCGCAGAGCAACATTCAGGCAGCGTGTGAAGGTTTTAGTGGCCGTTTGAAGGTCATAATTCGTGCCAAGATTGACCAATTCGAACAAATCTAAACTTATTCTAAAACTTGATGCTATTTTCGACATTTTTGCTTTGTTTCAATAAAATTAAAAAAAAAATGTAAAAATTTTGACTTTTGGCTTTGTTGCAATGTTTTTATCTCACCCAGTAGATTGCAATAATCGGAAATTTCAGTCATGATAATTGAAGTGTAAAAAATACAATGGCATCATGCATGCCATACATTACATTGAAATATATGAAATAATCATATTTTATTAAACATAATTATTTTGTTTGTGTTGTATACATATACATGTATACGCGTGTATGGAGCGTAAACATGAGATGGTTATCTACGAAAATTAAAGCAAATTTTATTGCCTTTTTAAATTCAATTAAATAAATTTCATAAAATTTTATGATTTCGTTTTCAATGTCAGTTTGTTTGTCGAAATGACCATGTTCATTACATACGTATGTTTATGTGTACATTTTTGAATAAAGGGTGTATCAAGTTGAGTGAATATTATCGAATGGATGAAGAATATGAGAGAATTAAAAGTAATAATAAAAAGGGCATGCCGCTCTAAATTTGTAGTTATTTTTTGGGGCACTAAAAGTGAATTAAATAAGTACTTTTTTATTGGCATTGTCCCCTAAAGTTCATTATACAACCCAACAAAAATCTGTTAGACGTATATACCTCTATAAGGATTACTGACAATGACTACTATATACCCATTGTGTTACCAGTATCCCAGACATTGAGGGGGCCTTTAACAATGTCATACTCGAGGCAATTCATAGTTCTCTTACAGTAGTAGAATCATCAACTCAATCATCGGGGAGTGTTCTGTTAGAAAAGCAGTCACTATTGGCACTCTGCAAGGATGGGTCTGTCATCACTACCCTGACGATGTGGCTTTGTTGATTGCTTGAAAATTCCCGCAAACTGTTTCAGACCTTATGCAGGGAGCTCTAGTTACACTTTCTTTCTTTTTACAAGGAGGCGGAAAATCCCAGATTTGTCGTGCTAAGCCTGTCTTCGGCAGCCATGTATCTCAGTAGCGTCCTAGACCAAAAGTTAATCTGGAATAGGAATACCGAGGGTCGAGCGAATGCACTTTTCTCCTGCAAAAACTCCATAGGAAAGAGCTGGGGACTTATACCTCATATAATCAAATGGTTATATGAGTCAGCCGTCCGGCCAATCCTAACCTATGGAGGGCTAGTTAGGTGGCACAGGTAGAAATCTTTGTTGTCAGAATGGCCATAGAGCTGCTGAGAAACAGAATCAATGAGTTCGATGGACCGGTGACAATATATGTCGATAGTCAAGCTGCCCTGAAGGCTCTAAATTCTTTTACAATCAAATCCATGGTAGTTCTGGATTGCAGGAATGCTCTGGATAAGGTTAAGTCGTTTGACAAACTCTGTTGGGTCCCTGAACTCTGCAACAGATCTGGCAATGAATCGGCTGGTAAATTGACCAGACGCGGATCTGAGTCAGTAGATCTAGAGATTGAGAGATGAGTGAAGCCACCTTTATGCCACTTCTTCCAAGTACTGCATAAACATTATCTTGGGAGATTTCAGCAGAACTGGCTAACTGGAAGGGGATGTAATGTCTCCAAAAAGATTTGGCCGGTGAAATACGTAAGGAGATCAAGTTAATTCATATCTATGACGAAGTCAGTGGGCCTAATTACAGGACACTGAAACATAAGGGCCATGACTTCCAAGTGGGAGTGGTGACGATACTGAATACTCCAGGCTTTGTCAGGATGAGGAGGAAACTGAGACGTTGGAGCACTTACTCTGCCACTGCCCAACTCTTATCGGAGTGAGGCAGAGGCTACTGAGTAAGCAAATTCTGCCCGACTTGTCCTCCCTCTCCGAAACCGAGCCAGCGGTCATTGTTCAGTTAACCAGAAGACTAAAATGGCTAAGGACGACGCGCTGATTACACCGTGGATACAAACCTACTAACTTCTCTATTCCTATCTTCAAATTCTCGCTTCTTCACTATTCGTTTCCTTCCCTTTCATTATTTTATTCTTCCATCTTCTCTAAATTAGGATGAACGCAATGGACCAATAGGTCACCTACCCTAATCTACCAGCATCCCAAAAAATAATGACAAATACGCTATGCATTACCAGTGAGCAAAAAAGTAATGACTTTTCCTATAAAAGGCAAAATAGCTTACATTTATCATGTCATGCATTGAATAACTACAGCATGGAGTATAGCGTTCGACTGCAAAACCTAAGGTCGCTGGCTCGAATGCGCCGGGAAATAAAGAAGGGAAAAAAGAAGAATAATTTGCGGACGAACATATACGTCACATAAGATCAATGCGTATTCATTACAGAAGCTGAGCGCATGATGTGCTCAACTAACAGTCAGAAGATCGGCAGTTCAACCCCTCTATATGGCAAACAAGTGTTGTCTAAAATTAAGCAACTGCTTTTTAAACTTATTTATTGGCTCTTGGTGGCAGTTTGTTAAGTACATACCTCCTATAAAAAGTCCATCTTGAAATAAGGGGTAAGGATGTTGTTTTGTAAGTAGTTATTGGTGTCAAAATGTAGGCTAGGTAATGCGATTTTTGCTGGCATTAAGTGGTTACTGATGCCAAAAATATTTTAAACAACCGTGTTTTTTGCAATAAGATTATTTGCTGCGGAAGACACAGTACCAACTTCCATCATGCGTCTCACATTTTGTCATTCGCCTTCAGCTCACCCTATTTTTAACATTTTATTAAATTTAATCACGATTTAAATACAAAAACCAACATAAAGCGCAAACATAATTGCTTTATTCGCAAATATTTAATTTTCACAGCAAATTGCAATCATTTTTGAAATTAAAAAAGGCTAAGTCTCCAAAGCAATTGGACGGCCTTTGTGTTTTTTTGACTGGTTCGAATTTAATGGTGTATTTCGCTCTTTCCCCCCTAAAACCCCAATTTTAATGTTCATTTGCAACGCTTTGAGCTTCACTTCAATTGTAGACTATTACTTTGCTGCATCCCTGTGTGTAGGTCTAACTACCCATCATTATTGTTGTTATTATTACAACTATTTGAAAGATGATTATATTGCAATAAAACTACGGACTTGAGTTGAAACAACAAAGTCAAGTGTAATTTTATGTTATTAATTATAATTTTTTATTGCAGTCCGAAAAAAGGTTAATTCAAGTTTATTAGTGGTACTTCCTATGAATTCAATATTTTTTTAAATGCTCATAAAAATATTAATTTTATGAGGTCATATAGCAGAGGTTGCTGAAATTTTGCAATAAAGTTATTAAATAAATATTAAGCATTGTTGCTTATTGACTCTAAAAGGGTTATAATTGCATCCACCAAAATTAAACCAAATTGGATTTATATAAAAATATTCCGTACCATAAAGAGATCCTCGATGTCACTGACAAAATATTAACTAGCAAACTCTATGTTTAACAAGGTAAAAAGAATCCGTCGGTTTTGCCGACAGATGTACACGCTCAGCCCATGTCATGAACTTTTGCGGAGGAACGTACCATATTTTCATGTGATCTATGGTTGAGAAAAATTTTGAGATACACTAAGTTTGAAGAAAATCTCTCGCCTGTTTCGAATGTAATGAGACATATACAGGGTAAAATGAAAAAACTGGAACCAACTTCAGGCTGCTGTCATTTCTAAGCCATTCGGCCGACAGTTGTTAAAATTATTCCAGTGACAGCTCATTATATTCTTTACAAGCGTGCAAAAGCATTTTGGTCAGAATTTTCCAGAAAAATAGTTATTCGTGATGGAATTCAAGCGTGATAGTGTAATTTCTTTACATTTGGCTGGAAAACCACAAGTGGATATCGTTACCGTGATACTCAAGGAAGTGGACGGAAGAAAACAGCAACATCAGCAGAAATGGTTCGAAAAGTAAAGAAGCGACTTGATCGAAACCCGCGTCGTAGTGGCCGAAAAATGGCTCGTGAGCTTAACATATTGCAATATTCCATTCGGCAAATATTGAAAAATGAGCTCGGGGTAAAGCCATTGAAATTCCAAAAAGTGCAATAACTTATACCGCAACGGAAAGAAAATGATTGTGTTTACTTTCCCAAGAGGCCAGCTGAAAATGTGCACCTTTGGGCCGCCATAACAGCCGATGGTCGCTCTCCGCTCGTATTAATCGACCGTGGTATCAGAATGAATGAGGAATATTATCGTGAAAATATTCTGGAGGGTGTATTAAAGCCTTGGGCACGCAAACATTTTGGCCGCATTCCTTGGACATTCCAACAGGACTCAGCATCGTCGCACTCAGCACACGCCACCCAAGAATGGTTATAAAATGAGGTTCCTCGCTTCATTTCAAGCGCACAATGGCCACCAAAATCTCCGGATACCAATCCTTTGTATTATTGTGTCTGGATGATTTTGGAAAGCGAGGTTGGCACTAAAAAATACCAATGTACCGATCACCTCAAGTAAGCGCTTCTCCGGGAATGGGCCAAAATACCGCAGAGCAACTTTCGGGCAACGTGTGACGGTTTCATTGGCCGTTTGAAGGCCATAATTCGTGCCAAAGTTGACGAATTCTAACAAATCCAAACTTATTCTAAAATGTGATTCTATTTCCAACATTTTTTTTGCTTTCATTCAATAAAATTAAAAAAAAAAATGTAAAAATTATGGCGGTTGACTTTGCAGTTTTTCTTATCTCACCCTGTATCTACCCCTTTTGGTACTTCACCCACAATGGGACACAATTTTCAATACTTTTATCTGTCGTAACTTAGCGATTCTTTACAACTTGCTATATCTAAATATTTCACTCAATTCAGAAACCTGATATGAATATGGAATTTATGATTTCGCATAAAATTGGATATAAATGTTTGGCCATACCAATATTTTTATTTGTACTAGATGAAGTATGAAAATAGAATACTTCGGTCAACTATATCTGGAAACTCACGCACATTTTAACATTTTCTAAAAATTATCATATATCTCTTATAAAGTGAAGGAAGTAGTCGATATAGTCCAAACCTGGCATGTCGCAATATTTTTATCATATTAATTTAGAACCGATACGAAATAGACAATATTCTCCCATTCCTTCGGAACCTACTCCATAGAGGGCCAATAATTTGAATAATCATAACAAAAGTCAACATATATTTAAATAATCGAACATTGGCTGAGGGTATACATCTGTCAACAAAACCGACTGATACTTTTTAACTTGTTTTATATCTCAATGTTTCAAGTTACAAAACTTTATCTCGAACAGAACCTTAGCCTTTGAGATTCTGATTTAATAATTCCTCTTTATTTTTTACCTCATTAATTATTTTTAATTCGTTTAACTGGCGACTGTATTTCTACATGGGATAGCCCCTTAGGTTATTCCGTGTTTAAAATGAAATTGATTTTTTCTCTCCAAATTAACAAAAATACGCAGATGCAATGACGATATTCTAATATTTCTAATTATTTTTTGTTCTGTACCACTTGAGTACACTCTCAAATGACAAGTGTATCTGTTGGATAATTTAATCAATTAAAATAATTTTGTTTGTTGTTAATTTGTAAAGCGAGTGTTTTTTTGCTTTGCTTTGGTTTTTTTTTTTTTTTGCATTCGAGCTATGAAGTGTGTGTGAGATCATCTTTCATATCTCGATGGGCAATTCCAATGAAGCGGATCGGACTGATGAACGAACAAGCACATTAAGTTATACTTTTTTTAGTGTGCACAATGAATTGCGATGCTTGTTTAATGGTTGTTGTTGCTGTTGTTAAAAAATTGAAATGACACCAGCATATTTTAAAGCGCAGATTAGAAGAGCGCGCGTTATTGGTGGTGGCGGCGTGTATGACGCCCACAATTGAATTGATTTTTTGTTAGTTTTGTTGTGATGTTGTTGTTCTTGTTGCTCTAACAATTTTTATTTCACTACATCACTCCATGTCGCCTGAATGAATTCGGCGCATTTGCATATTTATGAATTGAACGAAAAGAGTAGAAAAATTGAAAATATTCGCCATTAACAACTCGTGTGCGTGTGTGTGTTTTGCTTAAATGATTTTTATGGAGTGTGATTTGAAGGCGTTGTTTTGCTATTTTTTGTTTTCGTTTTCAGAAAAAAGGTCGTTTTAGTATCGCATCAATTTAACACTACACGTGGCATTGGAGTCATTTGGTGGTCTTGTTGATTTATAGACCTTGGCCATTGTCATTTGACTCACATGAGTGTCTATTTTTTTCAGGATATAAATTGAGTAAATATTCAAATAAATATAATTTTTGAAATCAATAATATCAATATATCATTTCGATGTTTTTTTCCTAATTTTCGATTAAAATAATTTCATATGAAAGACAGCTAGCTTTGGCTAACGAACAACTGCATTTTAAAATTCTCAGACGCACATTTTAATTCATGGAACATTTTTACCCAAATGAACCCATAGAGTGGTTGCTACAAGTTGGCAATGGGTTAATACAACATTGTTACATGCTGTTGTTGGTTTTCGTTTGACTCCATCTCTCGTGTATTTTTTATTGGAATTTTTTAATAGTCAAATATTAAAAAATTGCAACGACTACAACAAATGCTAAGTGTGAAACATTAAGTATTACACAAATATTAATTTTAATGCCGTTTGAGTTTTAACAAATTCGAGGCAAATGTTAATTCTTGATGAAATCATCGCCACATTCATTAATATTGAAAAATTACCTATTGGAATTCGTTTGCTAAACGATATTATGCCGTGGAGTCTAAATGTGAGAATAATTAGACGGAGGAACAAAAAATTATTATGGAGAAACCACTTATGATTGGTATTATCTAAGCCCGGGATTTCAAAATCAAAGTACGGCATTCCTTAAGGAGTGAAATCATAAATAAGTTTTTATACCCCCGACCATATGTCAAGAGAGGGTATCATTTGATACGGCCAAAACGTGCCTCATCGAAATAACGGTTTTGGACCCTAGGTCTCTTTGGATCGAATTCGTTTCAGGACATTTGGGGTCGATCTAGGGGTGTCCGTCCGTCCGTCTGGCTGGTGCGCACGATAACTCTCGAAGAGGGTAACCGATTCGGTCCCAACTTGGTACATCTTAATACTATTAGCAAACTTAGATCGAGTTCAGAAATGGGCAATGTTGGTCCCAGGCTTCCCCAAAAAATGGAATTTTCAAAAAAAATTAACCACAACATTTTCAAATAAAATATCTTGTTTCTTAGAAAGTGAAAAGATCATCCGATTTTGCTCCAATTTTGAAAATCATAATATTTTCATCAGTTCTAGATCAGGATCCTTCTGGTACCTTCCCACTGCGGGACAAAATTTGGAATAACCACAAAACGGGAAATTAGCATCAAATTCCTTTCAAACTCGACATATCCTTTTGTTTCTCTCAAAAGAAGATGTGGTGTCAAGACAAAGTATATAGAACCACTCCTTCTGGTACCTCCTCCACAACGGGTCAGAATTTTGAATAACTATCTTTCTAATAAAATTTTGAATAAGCATTCGGTTCTCTTCAAATGCCATACATCCCAATATATTTATTAACACAAGTTCTGTTGTGAATATGGTAAATATCGGACCACTCCTTCTGGTACCTCCTCCACAAAAAATTGGATTTTTCTAGTAAAATATCTTACTTCTTAGAAAGAGAAAGGATCATTCGATTTGACTCTAACTTAGCAAAACTTAATATTTTTATCAGTGTTAGGTTCGTTGGGAAAATGGGCAATATCGGCCCACTATATCAAGTACCTCTCCCACAAAGGGTCAAGAATTGTAATAACTCTTTTTAAAATATGAATAAAGAATCCGATTGTCTTCAAATTATACACATTCCAATATTTTTACCAGCACAATATCTGGTGTGAAAATGGGCTACATGGATCCACACCTTCTGGTACGTCCCCTACAAAGGGTCAACATTTTGAATAGTCATGTAACTCGTAACAGCTCTCCTGTGAAGGGTCAACAATTTGAATAATCATAACGCAAGTCGAAATATATACCAACATTGGCCGAGGGTACGCAGCTGTCGGCAATACCGACTAATTCTATTTAACTTGTTAATTTTTGAAAATAACTATTCAGTCCGTCGTTGTGAGAAGTGATTTTTTTATCCCATTCTCACTGACCGTCTTGCTCACTCACATTTTGCAGTAAAATACCTCCATTAATCTTAGTGGAAATCGCTTCAGATTAAGATGTAGGCTAAGATTTTGTAGTCACACGTGCTAGCCCACCAAATTTTTTACTGGGTCTATATACGCAAACAATATTTTTTTTTTATTGACAATATTAGGAATATGAAATTTACAAAATATGACATGCATTAACCAATCAAAAATTCTCCAGAGTGTTATTTTAATGTCAATTAAAATTATTAGCACACAATTTGTTGCACATGGCCGGACGTTAATAAATTATTCCTAAGGGCTTTTTGTATTTAGTTTGTGATGTGCAACAGTCGGAAGTTTAGCAGACACCAGGAAACAAAATGTTGAAAACGTTTTGCGAAAACGTTTGGGGAATAAAATTAATGGATGAATAAGAAAAACTGCAATTGAAAGAGAATAAAGAGAAATGTTGAAAAACAGTGTGGTGTATGGGACGGACAATGGAATGCCAACCTAGGTCCATGTATTGGGTGAACACAAATGTCTGGTGGTTATACATGATTTTCGCCCTTACGGCTTTGAGCTGATACACCATTGCACAGGAGCCGCGCTATGATGCATCGACCAGCGCCCCCATTAAATTACCAGAGTACTCTTAGTGGGTAATAGCCCTCCACGGAGTCTGTAGCTCCAGCTAAAACATATTCGGGATTTGGGTATAAACCTCAACCCAGAACAGCGGTCTTTTCATAGTCCGGCTAGACCAACAGATATGGGGGCTCCTGACACCCGTGGCACTAAACTTCTACCAGCTACGAGCAGGTTACCTAAGGTTCATATTAAAAAAATATTTTTTTAAAGTCATTATTCAACTAATCATGAAGCCGAAATATAATACTTCTGCGGATTTGGTTGAAAATTTGAACAAAAACCTTCAAATAATCGAAAATTAGAAAGTACCGATATATAAGACCGATACCAAAAAAGTGTACCAATTTTCTATATTTTTTGGGAGGAGTAAATTTACCCACTAAGAACCAAAACGTAAGCTAGAATTTGAAATTATGCACGAGGGGCAGTCTGGGTGCGTAGGCGAGTTTTAAAAATGGATTTTTGGAAATTCGCACTATTGGTTTCCGGGATTGAGATATGGAGGTTGTTTTGGAAATGTGTACTGTAATTGTGCGAAACGTATTAAATGGTACTAAATTTGGTATGGAATGGAGGAGTAAAGCAGAAACCCTTAAATTTGATATGGATGTTACTGTTGGTGTCTGTGGATGAGATCTGGTGGTGATCTTGCAACAACGTACTACAATTGTTCCAAAGTGGTACTAAGGTTAACATCCGGAGACGTTGAAATATTTTTGGATGATGGGCTCATTATACAATGGTTTTACTTATATCCTCCTTGGTAAACTTCAAAATGAACGATTTTGAAGACTTTTTTAATTGAAAAAAAAGCAATAACTGGAATAAAAAATAAAACATTGAAAGTCTGAAAATTTTGTACGATATATAGAGTTTTAATTAAAATAATTTTGCCAAATTTAACGAATTGTGCATTTTGAGTTCTAAAAAGACCTAAAGCGAACTGTCGGAACGAATCTAAATTTTTAAGGTAGACCGTTCACTGATGAGCTGATAGCGGACACTGCTAGTTGTATATACAGGGTGAGATGAAAAAACGGCAACCAACTTCAGACTGTTGTCATTTCTAAGCCACTCGTCCGACATTTGTTAAAAGTATTCCATTGACAGCTCATTATATAGTTTACAAGCGTACAAAAGCATTTTGGTGAGAATTTTCCAGAAAAAAAGTTATTTATGAAGAAAACAGCAACACCAGCAGAAATGGTTCGAAAAGTAAAGAAGCGACTTGATCGAAACTTGCGTCGCAGTGGCCGAAAAATGGCTCGTGAGCTGAGCATATCACAATTATTCATTCGGAAAATATTGAAAAATTAGCTCGGGGTAAAGCCATTGAAACTCCAAAAAGTGCAAGAACTTACACCGCAACAGAAAAAAATAGACTCAAAAGAGCTAAAGAGTTGCTTCGCTTGGCCGAAAGTGGTGAACTGCCGAATTTGGTTTTCTCCGATGAGAAAACATTCGTTGTCCAGCAGTTTGTAAACGAACGAGAGGTCAGCTGGAAATGTGCACCTTCGGTTGGCCACCAGAACTCAAGCGCCTCCATTGGTGATGGTGTGGACCGCCATAACAGCCGATGGTCGCTCTCCGCTCATATTTGTCGACCGCGGCATCAGAATAAATGCCGAATATTATCGCGTAAATATTCTCGAGGGTGTATTAAAGCCTTGGGCACGTAAACATTTTGGCCGCATACCTAGGACGTTCCAATAGGACTCAGCACCATCGTACTCACGGCCCACCCAAGAATTGTTACAAAATGAGGTTCCTCGCTTCATTTCCACCCCACAATCTCCGAATACCAATCCGTGGAATCATTGTGTCTGGAGTATTTTGGAAAGCAAGGTTGGCACTAAAAAATATCAAAGTGTCGATCATCAAGCAAGCGCTTCGCCGGAAATGGGCCAAAATACCCCAGAGCAACATTCGGGCAGCATGGGGCGGTTTCATTGGCCGTTTGAAGGCCATAATTCGTGCCAAAAGTGACCAATTCGAACAAATCTAAACTTGTTCTAAAATTTTATGCTATTTCCGACAACTTTTGCCTTCATTCAATAAAATTTAAAAAAAAAAAGTAAAAATTATGGCGTTTGACTTTGTTGCAGTTTTTTTATCTCAGAAACTTTAGCTTGGCTTATAATATAAGCCAGCTAAAGTTTCTGACCAAGTTCCCATTTTTTCTCGACTAGATACTGGAGAACAAGACTGTAAATTAGAATAGAGTCCAATCTCCCTCTTCGATTGTCAACTCTATCCCTTTTTCTGTGAGAAAAGAAACACGACCGCTTCGTTAGGGTGTTATTTCAATTCTGATTTTATTTAAGAAATATGTTCCTTACGTACTACTGAAACTAATCTAACTTAACCTAGTCGCAGCCACACAATTGTTCTTATCTATTCTAATATTGAATGGAGAACATTGCAGGGCTGCTTGTAATTTCATTCAAGTGGTCTTGTGCATCTACTGAGCGCATCGATATCTGTGCCTGTGGGTCATAACCTTTATTATCTGACACATTATCGTATGCGTCAGCGCACAAGATCACTGAATTCTTCATATGTGATATTTTATGGCGGCTGGGAAATATATAATTTTAGACCATTTATTTTTATTGCTACATTTTCCCAGCGCCTCAATCGCACTCAAAAGTATGTACAAAGTATTTTGTACAAAGACAAAAAAACTAGTATAGGTGCATTGAAACAAATTCTCATTTATTTATGGGGGTTTCGATTGCCTCATTCTGAATCTGAAAAATGTATAATTTATCTAACCATTTAAGATAGATTTTCAAAAATATTATTACAACAACTTTTTTATTATACGTTCTCCGGATTTTCAAATAGTCCGATAACCAATTTGAACTTTTTCGATCAAATTTTATTAGATTCTAATTTGTATTTAATTTAGAAACACTAGATTATTTTCCCCTCTCAACTTGAATTTGATCATTGCCGATTTGGAGGAACTCACCGGGTAGGTTCAACATTTCAAAGGCAATGGCGTTTATCTTTATTTGCGACGCATTTTTATTTCTATAAATTTTTGCGACATTCTTAATTTGTTTTCAATTTGTTTTACAAAAAATACACACCTGTTTTTTATTTTTTCTTTTTTTGTTGCTCTCGTTCTCTATAAAACTGATAAACCGCTCAAATCGATTCAATTAATATCGAGAAATTTATTGCTGTTATTTTTATTTCTATTTATTTTGTTTTGATTTTTTTCTTTTTGTCATCAGGATGAAGTCACAGACAATTCATAAAAAATGATGAATGTTCGAACAATAATTTCGATAAATTTTAATCTATATTTAACGAGATTTGCTTTTGTTTTTCGACTCACACTCCCTTCTGAGGAATTAGGTGCTGGTAATGGGGAATTTGTGTTTTGAAAGATATGATCCGATTATAAAAATAAGTGATTTTTTACCTGATGATCGTCTTTATATATTTTTGGCAAATGACTCTTTTTGAGAAACTGCTAACCTTTATTTGGGGAGTTGTTTGAAATACTTGTTATAACGAAAGAAAGAGGCTCACACCCAGCTTCGATATTCAAATTTTACGTTTTCCTTATTAAAATATGATCCACAAACTTTAGATCCATATTTTATTGAAAAACTGTTGATTGGCCTGTTTTTTGTAATTTATAGTAGAACTAACAGGTGAAAGTGGTAAATTCTCGTGACGTGAACATTTGTAATTCGGTTGAAATATAAAATATCACAAACATGGTGGAACCCCTCCCCATATTACCCTTTGTCATTTTCGTAATATATTTAAAACTGCCTCTGTATTGAGCAACAATGAATTGTGATTTTCTTGATAAGTGATTTGAATTTTGTTAAAATAAAACTTTTTTACATAACTCTATATTTTATTGTACAACGAAATGTTGAAATTACAAAGATCACGGAAGGCAACTACTTCCCCTACCTACCTACCACCACTATCGCCACCTTCCCACTACATGACTGGTAAAATTGATGTGATTGCCGGCGATACATAAATTACAAATTAATTACAAAACACATTCAATCATCTGTAAAATTCAAATTGATTTGGCCCCCGTTCGCATTTCAAATGAAATCAACAGATATTATTTACAACACAGACTGCTCGTTAAAAAAAAAACTTGAGTAAAATAATTGTTTGATACAGGGTGAGGTAAAAAAACTGCAACAAAGTCAAACACCTTAATTTTTATTTATTTTTTTTTTTAAATTTTATTGAATGAAAGCAAAAAAAATCGAAAATAGCATCAAATTTTAGAATAAGTTTAGTTTTGTTCGAATTGGTCACCGTATTTTGTCCCATTCCCGGCGAAGCGCTTGCTCGAGGTGATCGACACTTTAGTATTTTTTAGTGCCAACCTTGCTTTCCAAAACACTCCAAGTACAAGAGTCCAAAGGATTGGTATACGGGGATTTTGGTGGCCATTGTTCGGTGGAAATGAAGATGGTGCTGAATCCTGTTGGAATGTTCAAGGTCTGCGCTTGCATTGCCAAGGCTTTAATACACCCTCCAGAATATTTTCGCGATAATATTCCTCATTTATTCTGATGACACGGTCGATTAATACGAGCGGAGAGCGATCATCGGCTGTTATGGCCGAAGGTGCACATTTTCAGCTGACCTTTTTGGCAAGTAAATACGTTTATTTTGTTTCTTTACAAACTGCTGGGCTATGAATGTTTTCTCATCGGAGAAAATCAAATTCGGCAGTTCACCACTTTCGGCCAAGCGAAGCCACTCTTTAGCTCTTTTGAGCCTATTTTCTTTCTGTTGCGGTATAAGTTCTTGCACTTTTTGGAATTTCAATGGCTTTACCCTGAGCTCATTTTTAATATTTGCCGAATGGAATATTGCGATATATTCAGGTCACGAGCCATTTTTCGGCGACTGCGACGCGGGATTCGATCAAGTCGCTTCTTTACTTTTTTTCTGCTGATGTTGGTGTTTTCCTTGACGTCGGGCTACGCTACCAGTATCACGGTAACGAGCGATGGTACGAGACATAAAAGATTTGTTCACATTTAAATCCTGGAGTGCTCTAACGATAGTCACTTGTGGTTTTCCAGCCAAATATAAAAAGATCGCACTATCGCGCGTAAATTCCATCACGAATAACTTTTTTCTGGAAAATTCTCACCAAAATGCTTTTGTACGCTTGTAAACAATATAATGAGCTGTCACTGGTATAATTTTAACAGCTGTCGGACGAGTGGCTAAAAATGACAGCAGTCTGAAGTTGGTTGCCGTTTTTTCATCTCACCCTGTATAATTATACCCTCAGCCATATGCCTAGAGAGGGTATATGTCATTTGATACCGACAAAACGTGGTTCATCGATATAACGGTTTTAGACCCTAGGTCTCTTTGGACCAAATCCGTTTCAGTACATTTGAAGTCGATCTGGCGGTGTCCGTCCGCCTCTCTGGCTGGTGCGCACGAAGGCAGTATCCGATTAATTCCAAACTTGGTAGATCGTAATATTATTGTCAAACTTAGATCGATTTCGGAGATGGGTAATATGGGTCCTCTCTCTCTGGTACCTCCACCACAAAATGTCAATTTTTTCAAAAAAAAAAAAAAAAAAAAAATATTAATAATAATAATTTACTTCACAGAAAGTTTAAGGATAATCCGATTTTGCTCCACCTTTGCAAATGTTAATATTTGCATCAGTGCTAGGTCAGGTGCGAAATTAACCATATCGACTCACTCTATGAAGTAATCCCCCAAAGGATTAAAATGTAAAACAAGAATCCTATTGTCTTCACATTACACACAACAATATTTTTATTAATCCAAGGTCTGGTGTGAAGATGGAATATATCAGTCCATTCATTCTGGTACCTCCCCCACAAAAGGATCAACATTTTCAATATCCATGAAGCTCATAAAACGCGAATTTAAAACCCAATTCCTTTCCGACTTGGCATATGGATGGTAAAGATCGAACCATTTCTTCTGGTACCTCCCACATATAGGGTTCAAGAATTTGAAAACAAAAATGGCGAAACAAGCATCCAAATTTTTCACATGTGCAAACATTTTTGCTAATGCAAGATCTGTTGTGAAGATGTGATATATCGGTCCACTCCTTCTGGTACCTACCCCACATAGGGGTCAAAATTTTTGAGTATCCATGAAGCTTATAAAACACGAAATTAACATTCGATTCCATTCAGGCTTGGAACATCTCAATATTTCCATCATCACAGAATCTATTATAAAAATGGTAGAGATCGTACCATTTCTTCTCACCCACATATAGTTCAAGATTTTGAAATACAAAACACTCAAAGCGAAATAAGCATCAAATTTCACACATACAAACATTTTTGCTATCACAAGATTTTTTCAGAAGATAATTAATATCTACGAACCCCTTCTCGTACCTCACCCACAAAGGGTCACAATTTTCAAAAGTTTTATCTGTCATAACTTGCGAAACAAGTCAGCGATTCTTTACAACTTGCTATGTAACATTTCGGCTGACATGGCACCACCAAAGGCAATAGAGTTACTATGAGTCTAATTCTTCAAATCTTCAACTGATTACCCATAGTTCCAAGATAGCAATCGCTAGATTGCCACCCTAATATACACAACAATATGCGCCACTGTGCTTATCTAAAAGCTATTCACAGATTACCTTGATCTTGAGGGAATTGAAACAATGTTGATGCCAAGCCAATTACGTCGGCGAGAGGGCGTTAACAACGTTGAAAGTCATAAACAAGACGTATTTAAAAACGGCAACAGCAAAAACCACATCCTAAAATATTGTCAATTGTTCGGCATGACCACCCTAGGCACTAGAATCGAACAATTTTAATTGTTTTTACAACTAAATTTGAGCAAACAGGTAGTTGTTCAATACGAAAACAAGAACAACAACAAGTTATGAATGGGAGAGTGGGTCTGTGTGTTTGTCAAATTTACAATTTACAAAAAATCGATATTTATTCGCCTCATAAACTTAACAATATTATTAAGGAAATCTGCACTTGAGATTGTGGGTAGCAAATGCCAATGTTAAAATAATGTCTTTTGCCAATCAAGTGTTAACAACTATTTAGCAAGTTCATAAAAATTGTTCATAAAAATTGAAATAAAATTCACTTTGTAACAAATTACGGATTCAAAAATATTCTGAAACAAAGATATGGCACCAAGTTTTCGTATTCGATATTGAACCAATTTTGATCTAATGAATTGTTTAGTTGGATGAAAATGACAATTTTGATAAAAAAAAAAAAAAAAAAACAGAAACAGAGTCTAACTTTAACGCTCCAGAAGAAAATTTCGAACTTCTATGAATCGAATAACAATGATTGGTAATCCCAAAGCAAAAGATTCCATTTTTCTCGATTCAGAAAATAAAACATGTACGTTTTACAACATATTTTCGGACTTATAGTGGCCAACATATAATGAGGCCAAAATAATGAGTAAGTTGATTTGTAAGTACTTACGAATGTGCACAATTGGTTAGAGAGCTCCTTCTTTGGTAATGGGAGTTTTTGTTGGGCATAAAGTCATTCAACTGGTAACATCTCCAATTTTTCATTGTCTACAGCAATTTATAACTAGATTTTTTTGGTCTAGCAGACTGATATTGAAAACGGCCTATATCCGCCGACGTTTAGAAATAGTCCAGTTTTAAGTATGTAAGCACTTCTGAAGTTATTAAATGAATTAAAAAGTTCAGTCTGAGTGACCTAGTCGATATACTCTCAATTCAGTGCCAAGAAAAAAACTAAAAAAACAATAAGTAGAATTTATCTGTCGGAGTTGAATCTAATCCAAATCGTTCGACTCCGCAATCCCGATTTTGAATAATGAGTTTCAATCATAGCACAGATTTGCTCATTTTCACTCGGGAGTGAATCTTGCTTTGTTATCAGGATTGCTCGAAGAGTGGGAATTTTTTACGGAGTCAACTTTTCATTCTTTTTTATGAGGCAGCTCTCCCGAGTCACTCCTGTTAAAAAATTTGAGTGGGAGCAGAGCGATAGAGCAAGAGTTTGTTCTAAGTGTGAAAATGAGTGGGAAACAAGTAAAAATGCAATAACTTCGGCCGGGCCGAACTTTGCATAGTACTCCACGCAAGTACTCAGAGGGAACTCCTTGTGCGAATTTTCAGACAAATTCACTAAAAAAATTTGGCTACAATCATCAAAATATCGAATATCGGGTGTAGCGATATAGCCCATCGTCGAAAATTTTAAAATCTGCTCGTTTTTGAACGAATTTTGCTCCCACTCTACAATGAACGAAGCATCCTCGCCCTTATTCGAGCGTATCCGACAAATACAGATTTACTCGTTTTGTTTATTCTACCCCCAGTGCTCCCGCTCGACTTCGAGACGGTTTCACTTTTTACCCAAATTCAAGTGAGTTTTCTGAGGGTCTTGTTTTACCATACTAAACGACGGCACAGAATCGTATGGTCGAATCTCGGCATCAGCAGAACATTTTTCAGATACTGCAATGCGAGTTTCGATCAAGTCGCTTCTTTACCTTTCGAACCATATCAGCTGAAGTTGCTGTTTTCTTCCGTCCACTTCATTGACGTCGGGCTACGCTACCAGTATCACGGTAACGAACGAATTCTATCACAAATAACTTTTTTCTGGAAAATTCTGACCAAAATGCTTTTGTAATAATATAATGAGCTGTCTCTGGAATAATTTTAACAGCTGTCGGACGAGTAGCTTAAAAATGACAGCAGTCTGAAGTTGGTTGCAGTTTTTTCATCTCATCCTGTACATACTCTAATTTGACTTATTTCGAGGATATTTACAAAATTTGTCAATCGATTTATCCACTCAGAATCTTAAGGCTTTATCCGATTAGAACAAAACTTTCATAGGCATTTTAATGCTTGACATAGCTCATATATTTTCTTCTTTTCTGCAATTATTTTCAATACGTAGGGATCTAATTTTTGCATACAATGGTATATTATGCTCAATTCATCTTCTCTATCAAATAATTAACAACTTCCACTGCCCTTTTTATTTGGTTTACTATCCTCTAAGTCAATTAATTCGTAAAGCATATGCTTTGGTTTTCAAACGTTTTGATTTATCGCTTAAATCTGCATAGACTAAACGGCGCATAAACTTGGATCATAGCCACATTTTATTTTTATTTCAAACATGTTTTGAATAGAAAATTATTTTCTAAATTAAAAAATATAAAAATGCTATAACGAAATATATGAAACTATATAAAACTTTTTTAACACATTGTGCATATTTCAACAAAATATAATTTATGGCCATGGCAAGTTCATGGGCAAGACTAAGTCTCCATTAAACTTAGCCCACATGTGTCGCTCAGTGATTTAAAAAAATGGATGTAATGAAATATTAAAATATGAAAATCATCTTGGAGTGAAATTTCAGAGAAAATTTGAAGCGTGTATGGAAAACCCATCATAATTATTTTTTATGAATATTGTGATTGTAATATGAAATATCTAAAAAATTAAGTGATAATAATATTGACGAACTTGTAATACTCTACAATCTCCTTAAAAACAATGGAATTCGCCTCCATATTCCTGAACTCAATGATAGTCATTTTTAAGCATCTGGATTTTTTTTAGATTTTCAATTTGAAAACAATTTCATAAAGTAATACGATCATCAACTAGTATATAAATTCAGTCCTCTAATATAGTGAAAAATATGTCTTTGAACCCTTAACTCAACTGCGAGTGCGACCACAACATTCCCTGATCCAACGCATCATGCATATCCGAAAAAAACCGCATATCATTCACATGAATTAATTACCACGACCGCACAAAAACGAAAACAAAACAATATTCAAAATCATGAACGTCATATTCATTAGGCCTTAATTAACAAAATAGTTAATATTATGATTAATCACATTTGCAAAAGCCACAAAAAACACATTCACTCGCTTTGCGGACAAAAAAATAGAGAGACACCAAAAGAAGAAGAAAAAACAGCAAAACTTAATGGCAAAAATGGCAGCAAAAATTGTCAGACTCAAAAGGCCTCACCAAACATTCCAAAAGTCGCTTTGTTGTAAGGTTGAAATGGAAAAACAAAGGGCCTTTTTTATCTCTCTCTTTCGTTGCCCACGTTTGTTGTCATTATTGTAATAATTATAATTTTTTGTTTTTGTATTTTTTTACAAGCTATTATTAATATGCATGCTTATATGTGTGTATGTGTATTTGTGTAATGATGGTGTTACGGTATCCGTCTATCATACGACAGATGATTTGTCTATGAAACGTTTTATTGTTTTCTGAATTTTTGATGTTCATTCCAGCTTGGGCCTATATGGCAGCCGAATCTTTCCCTCTCCCTGTGTTTTCTCAGTGTCTGTCATTTCTATTAACCTCAATTGTTGATGAGACTGCCACAAACACGCACATGCATTAATATATTGCACCATTTTACCATCAAATGTGTGGAAGAAATTATGAACAATTAATATTCATATTTACAGTCTGTGGTGGAAATATTGTGGAGAATAATCTGTCAGATAATTGTTGCATTAATAACACTGTATATACTGTTTCAATAAATGGTTATAAGGAAAACTCAGTAGATTATGACGCCATATATACAGGGTGAGATGAAAAAACTGCAACCAACTTCAGACTGCTGTCATTTCAAAGCCACTCGTCCGACAGTTCTTAAAATTATTCCAGTGACAGCTCATTATATTGTTTACAAACGTACAAAAGCATTTTGGTGAGCATTTTCTAGAAAAAAGTTATTTGTGATGGAATTCAAGCGTGATAGTGTGATTTCTTTATATTTGGCTGGAAAACCACAAGTGGGTATCGTTAGAGCACTCCAGCATTTAAATGTGAATAAATCTTTTGTGTCTCGTACCATCGCTTGTGACCGTGATACTGGTAGCGTAGCCCGACGCAAGGAAATGGACGGAAGAAGACAGTAACATCTGCAGTAAAGAAGCGACTTGATCGAAACCAGCGTCGCAGTGGCCAAAAAATGGCTCGTGAGCTGAACATATCGCAATATTCCATTCGCAATATTGAAAAATGAGCTCGGGGTAAAGCCATTGAAATTCCAAAAAGTGCAAGAACTTACACCGCAACAGAAAGAAAATAGACTCAAAAGAGCTAAAAACTTGCTTCGCTTGGCCGAAATGGTGAATTGCGAATATGGTTTTCTCCGATGAGAAACGACTACATCGAATATCCACCAATTCTTAAAAAAAAATGATCGTGTTTACTTGCCAAAGAGGTTAGCTGAAAATGAGCACCTTCGGTTGGCCACCAGAACTCAAGCCATAACAGCCGATGGTCGCTCTCCGCTCGTATTAATCGACCGTGGCATCAGAATAAATGTCAAATATTATCGCAAAAATATTCTGGAGGGTGTATTAAAGCTTTGGGCACGCACACATTTTGGCCACAGACCTTGGACCTTCCAACAGAACTCAACACCACCGCACTCAGTACGCGCCACCCAAGAATAGTTACAAAATGAAGTTTATCGCTTCATTTCTAGCGCACAATGGTCACCAAAATCTCCGGATACCAATCTGTTGGACTATTGTGTCTAAAGTATTTTGGAAAGCAAGGTTGGCACAAAAAAATACTAAAGTGTCGATCACCTCAAGCAAGCGCTTCGGCGTTAATGGCCCAAAATACCACAGAGCAACATTCGGGCAGCGTGTGACGGTTTCATTGGATGTTTGAAGGCCATAATTCGTGCCAAAGGTGACCGATACGAACAAATCTAAACATATTCTAAAATGTAATGCTATTTCTCAATTTTGTTTGCTTTCCTTCCATTAAATAAAAAATTGTAAAAATTATGGCGTTTGACTTTGTTGCAGTTTTTTTATCTCACCCTGTGCGTCTGTCCGACTGTTGTAATCACGCTAGTGTCAAAACGAATCATGATAGGAAGCTAAAATTTTGCACAGATCTGTCTTTTGTCTGCAGGCAGGCCTAGTTCAAAGATGGGCTATATCGGTCCCCCATATAATGGTACCCCCGATATTCTTTATTTTGATGATTTTACAATTATCTGAGATTCTACACAAGAAGTTCTTCGTGACTACTTTACGCCCTGAAAAATAATTGTCTATATAGGTATACGATATCGTATTTCCCCATATAACGGTACCTTCCGATATTCGGCCACATTTTTTTATGGAATTGTCTGAAAATCCACAAAAGGAGTTCTCTCCGAGTACTTTACCCCTGGAAGAGAATTGTCTATATAGGTCCACGTTTTAGTATAGCGCCTATATAACAATACCCCCAGATATTCGATATTTCCATGACTTTAGCGACATTTTTCCCGGGAATTGTTTCAAATTCCGTATTTAAAGTTCAGGTCTACGTCTTCGTATAGACCATTTCCAACGGTACCTCCCTTTATTCCGTATTCTCTTATTAGCAAAACTATTCACCGGAATTGTTTCAAATTTGATAATATTAACGACATTATTCAACGAAATTGTTTCAAATTTCGTGCTTGAAGTTGGGAATTGGTACTACAGCCTATGACAAAAAATTACTTATCCAGGTCCACGTCTAACACATTCACCATATCATCATGAATTTCTTGTCCCGATAATCCTTTTTTATGTAAGTATTTAATGACAGCAGGCATTTCTAATTTTCCATTGCAAAAAAATTGCGGAAGCATCTTTTTTGAACACCTGTTTCAATATGAAGGAGTTGCCAGATCGAAACAAAATTTAACATGTGTTCATAACAGAGATGGAAGTTACCAAAACACTTAACTTTTTTCTGTTTATACCGCGATTTTTGTGCTAGGCTAAGAAGTTTCCGAACTTCCCTCGTATAGCTCCCATTTAACGGGTTTCATTTATATGGTATTTTTCGACAGATTTTTTTGAAGTTCAGCCCGGCCGAACTTTGCTTCTTTTTTACTTGTTATTGATTTATTTTCATTTAGAAGCTGCAATGGCTTTCTAAATTCTTTTTTGCGAAGGAAGGCTATTTTGACCTTAAATATGTGATTTTGGGGTTTTATATAAAAATTCTTGAAATAATATTTACCTTGATGTCTCGTCACCATATTCGTATATATGTATATGTATTTGTTCTTCAGTTAGACAAATTTTAAATTCTGATTTGAGCAAAAATGTATATTTCTATGTAATGCATAAAACATGAATCGCGATATTTGGCACCGACAAGATTTAATTTTGTTTATTTTATTTTTTATTTAAAAAAGTGGAAACAAAACAAAAACTCAAAAAACGTGTTAACGAACAACTGGTTTCATTTCGAGTATTTGCATACAATTTTTGTACCGGCCTTAAAACGAGAAAAAAAAACAATATTTAAATATTTTCAAAGCAATAATAAATATTTTCAAAGCATACGTCGAAGCTAACAAATTTTGATATGCAAATTCGTGACATAACATACAGAATGAGTATGAAAACACAAAACAAACACTTTATTCTCTAACAATAAGTGTAAATCATTTATATAAACAACAAATAGAGAGAGAGACCCCTTTACCACCACCCTCTCTTTTACAAGGCCAAATAAAGTAGCAAGTTTTGTGTGCCGTTTTTAGAAATAAGTTATAAAAGATATTTGTTTTCTGTATTTGAAGTCTAAACAAAATTAAGTTTTACTAAAATTCTTTTGTTTTCCTTTTTTTTTTTTTTGTTTCAGATAAAACTTAAAAAAGTTTTAGGACTCACAGTATGCAGTAATGCAGCCTTGGATTGTTCGCCCATCAGCGGTCTATTGGCATATCCAGCTGGGTAAGTAATTTTTGTAAACAAAATGGTAATCTTTTAAAGGGAATGTTTCTGAGAAGGAAAGGGGGTATCAAGGAATTCAAGACGAAAGCACTGTTTTATTCAGACTGATGCTGCTAAAAGAATGGCTATTTAAAACTTGGCACTTTTACTCTGCAGACTCTTACACTTGATTTTTTGCGAATATTTTATTTTACACTCGAAAAAAATCTGCTGAAAATGTACAAATAAACCTCTTCGACATTGGAATGTCTGTTGGCAATTAAGCAAAGATTCGTTAAACAAAAATTCAAAATTTGTTATGCTTAGCTGGGCCATCAACGTTAATTTATTTTTTGCTTTGCTTTCTTGAATTTTTTCCGCCATTGTTTGTAAATTTGTTATGTAAATTGAGTTTTCGGCAAAATCTTTTATCTATTGACAGTTGAGGGTTAGGTGTGAAATAAATTGCTAATAATTATTATCGAATGTGTTTTTTGTGCATAACATTTTTGAGCAGGTGTCAAAAAATGACTACTTATTTGTCTGCCCATGGATGCAACAAAAGCTGAAAAAGAAGGAATGTTTTTTTAATATTTGTTCATATAAGTGAATTATAGTTTAATTGTTTTTTTTTTCTTAAATATGTAGGAATTTTTTAAAATGTTCACATATCTATCTGGCCATGAAACATATTTTCCAACCTTCTTTTAATCGTAGCAAGTCAAAATATTCTACAAAATTATTTATCTTGAAAATCTACTATAGGTCCTAAAGAAGTCAAGAGTCTAAATCATACCTCAATGCCAGGAATCCAAAATACTAATTTCCAGTAAAATAGATTAGAAAATACAGGGTGAGATAAAAAACTGCAACAAAGTCAAAAAATGAAAGCAAAAAATGTCTGAAAAAGCGTCAAATTTTAGAATAAGTTTAGATTTGTTCGAATTTTTGGCATGAATTATGGACTTCAGACGGCCAATGAAACCGTCACACGCTGCCCGAATGTTGCTTTGTGGTATTTTGGCCCATTCCCGGCGAAGCGCTTGCTTGAGGTGATCGACACTTTGATATTTTTTAGTGCCAACCTTGTTTTCCAAAATTCTCCAGACGTAATAGTCCAACGGATTGGTGTCCGGAGATTTGAGTGGCCACTGTGCGCTGGAAATGAAACGAGGAACCTCATTTTGTAAACATTCTTGGGTGGCGCGTGCTGAGTGCAATGGTGCTGAGTCCTCTTGGTATGTCCAAGGTCTGTGGCCAAAATGTTTGCATTCCCAAGGCTTTAAAACACCCTCCAGTATATTTTCGCGATAATATTCGGCATTTATTCTGATGCCACGGTCGGTAAATACGAGCGGAGAGCGACCATCGGCTGTTATGGCGCCCACACCATCACCATGGCTGGCGCTTGAGTTCTGGTGGCCAACCGAAGGTGCACATTTTCAGCTGACCTCTTTGGCAAACTGCTGGACAACGAATGTATTCTCATCAGAGTAGATTTACATAAGACTTAGTTGAAAATCAGCAATACTGACCCATTCGTTCTGGAGCATCCCCACAAAATGTTAAAATGTTGAATAATAAATCCCACTTAAAGTGGGTATTCAATGTCCGATTTTCTTTAAAATATTCACATCCCAATATTTTTGTCTACATTGAAGCTGTTACCTCTCCCACAAAAGTTTAATAGAATAAGATGTGCTTTTTCGAGTCACTCCCTCTCGTAGCTTAGACCCCAAATATAATAACCATAAATTTAATAGCCTTTAAGAATCCCATCCATTTCTCTTCAATTTTTAAAAATTTGTAGAAAAATCTTTAAACTACCAAGTGCTCAATACTTCGTCAATGAATGGACCACTTTAAAATTTAGATTCGCTCTAACAGTTCGCGTTAGGCCTGCTTAGTACTCAAAATGAATAATAGGAAATTGTTTGCCTTTTACACCAAAAAGTCTTATTTTATTTTGAAGTTTACCGAGAAGAATATTAGTACAATAACTGCACAATGGACCCACATCCAAATTATCTGTCCAAAACTATTTCAACTTCTCCATATGTAAATACCAACAGAGACCTCAATCTATTCCTCTATTCCTTCATCTAATACCTTTACCCAATACCAAATTTAGTACTTTTTGTTCAAATATAGGACGCATTTAAAAGCCCGCGCCAAATCTCAAACAAATATACCTAAATATAAAATTCCCGAATTTTATAACTTTCCCTTCACTCAATACCAAATATTGTACCATTTAGTACTTTTCGAACAATTATAGTACACATTTCTGAAACCACCTCCATATCATAGCCCCAGACACGAACGGTAACATATATATTAAATTTCAGGATTTCAGCTCTATTCCTTTACCCAATACCAAACATTGTACCAAACATTACTTTTCGTACAATTTTAGTACACATTTCCAAACTACCTCCATATGTCCAGACTATACATGAACAGCGAGGAAATTCCAAATTTCAGATTGCAAGCACTATATGTTCATCCAATACCTAATTGTACCAAATATAGTACTATTTAGTATTTTTCGCGCACTTGAAGTATACATTTCCAAAACCATCTCCTTATCACAAACCTACCACCAGCAGAGACCCCAATACAAAGTTTCAAAATTTCAGCTTTATTAGCTCACCTCAAAGCCCAAATGTTCCAAAGTTGGTACTATTTAATACAGTTCGCATGGTTGCTGGAAAAAATTCCAACCCCAACTCCTTATCTTAACCCAAATAAAAACACTACTAATTACCAGCTTCTTCTGTTCACCCAAAACGGAATTGTACCAAGTTTAGTATCATTTAGTACAGTTTTTACACTTAGTACACATTTCCAAAACCACCTCCATACTTCAATCCCATTTCCAAGAATTGATTCTTATACCAATTTCAGGATTTTACCAATATCCGTTTGCATACTTCCAAATGGTACCAAATTTAGTGAATTTCAGTACTTTTGGTACAGGTATTGTAGAATTTCGAAATACCCTTTAGTTTGTCTATCTTAAAAAAACATCAAAGACTCTCACTCCAAATTTCAGAGTACTTTTTATACCCTCAGCCATAAGGCTAGAGAGGGTATATATTATTTGAAACGGCCAAAACGTGCCTCATCGAAACAACGGTTTTGGATCAAATCCGTTGCAGGATATTTGGAGTCGTTCTAGCGATGTACGCCCGTCCGTCCGCACGATAACTCTCAAAGGGAATATCCGATTTGATCCAAACTTGTGATACATCGTAATATTATTATCAAACTTAGATCGAGTTCGGAGATAGGCAATAGCGATTCATTCCTTCTGACACCTCCCCCACATTTTCACAGAAAGAGAAAGGATAATCCGATATTGCTTCAACTTTGCAAATCGTAATATTTGTACCATGTCATGTCATGTGTGAAAATAGACAATATCGGTCCACTCCATCAAGTACTTCTTCTACGAAGGGTCAACATTTTTATTTTAACTCTTATACAATGTGATGTAAGTGTCCGATTCTCTTCAAATTACACACATTTTTATTAAGATGGAATATATCGGTTCACTCCTTCTAGTACCTCCCCCACAAAGGGTCAAAATTTTGAATATTCAATAAGCTTATAAAACACGAAATTAACATCCGATTCCATTCAGACTTGGCACGTCCCAATATTTTCATCAACGCAAGATCTCTTATACAGATGGTAGAGATTTGACCATTTCTTCCGGTACCTCCCCCACAACGGGTCAAATTTTTGAACATCCATGAACCTCATAAAATCCCACATGACACTTCATATACCTCTACCGACCGATTATTGGTGTTTTAGATGTGTTTACCATATTTTCGGGTCAAACTGGACTATTTCATATTTTGGAACATTAATTGATACAACTCTTCTAAAATGTATGAAATTTTGGTCTAGGTATTGAAAATGTTCCCATATATTCTACCGTGGAGGATATAAAAATTGGGATTTCAATGTCATTTTATTTATTAAAATTTCGTACAATTATTTAAACCCATTGGAACACTTGTCACTTTTATTTAGGCTTTATAGGCTTTGATTTATTTTTTTCTTGGGCTTTATGAACGCTTTTTAGCCATTATTTTCAAATATTAACTTTTTTCTTTGAGCATAAAATTGAAACCCAATGTTCACACAAAATCCAACTACTCAAAAGGTGAATAGGGTCAACAGTAGAAAAGTAAAAGCCTACAAATATTCAAATGTTGTGTATTTGAAACAAGTTGGCCGAGCAAGTGCTACCGCATTTAGATCCACAAACCCCCCACCAACAATTGCCCGCAGAAATTCCATTTTCTTTGGCAAAGCTTTTAGAAAAATAGTTGCTGCTCTCCTTTTTGTTTCGTCTTACCACCAAAACAATCTTTGAAAATGGAATAGCTTGGGTGTCTCTTTTTTGCGGAACTTATTTTGTCTACCGCAAAACATTTCTATCCCACAAAAAATGCGCCCACCAAACAAAATCTGTTTCAATCTGTGGCTTGCATTTAGCCTTTCAAACGGCCTGGTTAGTTCACAGAGCTGCCATCCCACTCCAATGTTGTTGGCATCTTCCAAACAATTTCATGAATTAAATGTGTGTTAAAGGTCATTCATTAAACACTCGCTGGCGAAAGTGTTTCCCTTGCAATTGCGCAAGGTTTTTTGTTGTTGTTTTCTTTTATTTGCCAAGCCAGTTGTTGGTCTGGGTGTTTTTAGCTGCTGAGGTGCGGGTTGAATTCTTTCTATTGTACCCCGGTTGCATTGTACTTCAATGCACTTTAGTTTGTTAGGTACTTGAGCTATTTTTCTACAGTTTCCAGATTTTTTCCCTCCTTTTTTGTCGCACACACTTTGTTGGGCAATTGTGCACAGACACCCAAGGTGTGCGATGTTTGAAATGTGAAAAAGGGCAAAATATGTAGAGATGTCGTTGTGGCCGATGAATTAAAATTTCTAAAAAAAATCAATATCAAAATAAAATTGCAAAGCAAATTAAACCCTCTACAATTTATCATTATTAGTAGGACGAAAAATAATAGGTTATTCCTTTAAAATTTTAAATGGTTGTGCAACTAAAAAACCATTTTTTCTGAGGTCTTACTCAGCGTCCCTGTAGTGTAATTAACTATCCTCCAAAAATTTGGGAGCAGTATGAGCCAAATAATCCATTAAAACAGGGTGGGGTAAAAAACTGCAACAAAGTCAAACGCCATAATTTTTACTTTTTTTTTTTTTTGAATGGAAGAAAAGGAAAGAAGAATGGAAATGTCGGAATTATCATCAAATTTTAGAATAAGTTTAGATTTGTTCGAATTAGTCAACTTTAGTACGAATTATGGCCTTCAAACTGTCAATGAAACCGTCACGCGCTGCCCGAATGTTGCTCTGTGGTATTTTAGCCCATTCTCGGCGTAGCTTTTGCTTGAGGTGATCGACATTTTGGTATTTTTTAGTACCAGCCTTGCTTTTCAAAATATTGCAGACACAATAGTCCAACCGATTGGTATTCGGAGATTTTGGTGGCCATTGTGCGCTGGAAATGAATCGAGGAACCTCATTTTGTAACCATTCTTGGGTGGCGCGTACTGAGTGCGATGGTGCTGAGTCCTGTTGGAATGTCCAAGGTCTGGCGGCCAAAATGTTTGCGTGCCCAAGGCTTTAATACACTCTCCAGAATATTTTCGTGATAATATTCGGCATTTATTCTGATGCCACGTTCGATTAATACGAGCGGGGAACGACCATCGGCTGTTATGGCGGCCCAAACTGCTGGACAACGAATGTTTTCTCAACGGAGAAAACCATTTTCGGCAGTTCACCACTTTCGGCAAAGCGAAGCAACTCTCTACCTCTTTTGAGTCTATTTTTTTCCTGTTGCGGTGTAAGTTCATGCACTTTTTGGAATTTCAATGGCTTTACCCCGAGCTCATTTTTCAATATATGCCGAATGGGATATTGCGATATGTTCAGCTCTCAAGCCATTTTGCGACTAATGCGGGTTTCGATCAAGTCGCTTCTTTACTTTTCGAATCAATTTTGCTGATGTTGCTGTTTTGTTTTTTCGTCCACTTCCTTGACGTCGGGCTACGCTACCAGTATCACGGTAACGAGCGATGGTACGAGACACAAAAGACTTATTCACATTTGTGGTTTTCCAGCCAAATATAAAGAAATCACACTATTGCGCTTGAATTCCATCAAGAATAACTTTTTTTCTGGAAAATTCTCACCAAAATGCTTTTGTACGCTTGTAAACAATATAATGAGCTGTCACTGGAATAATTTTAACAGCTTTCGGACGAGTGGCTTAGAAATGACAGAAGTCTGAAGTTGGTTGCAGTTTTTTCATCTAACCCTGTAAATAAATTAACTTCTAAACTGCTAGTATTTTGAAACTAATAGGTTATTTCTCTGCGTCGGTGTTATTCATTACTTGGTAAGCTGAAATGAAAGTTATTTGGGTTTGTAAATTATATAGAATTTTTTTTTGCTTACTGGTAATGCAGAGTATGTAATTGTCCTTATTTTTTGTCATTACTACTTGGATGAATGAGGACATATGCGCTTACCAATTTTTTGCTGGGAAGCTAATCACCATTTCCAAATGATTTAATTATTAAATATTAAGAATTGAAATTTTAGCAGAGTTTAAAAAATAACATTGATTTTTTTTCTTTTTTTTTTTAATGTGTTAACCTCATTGTAGAACCTATATCCGGAAAAATAGCTTAATATTCGAAACAGTAAATCCAATGACAAAAGCTGTTTAAAACCGCAATCTCTGTGTCAATTTATCTCATGACTGTTATCCTACGTAATTTATGTCCACACTTATCTATAAAATTAAATTTCATTGTAATTTAATGTTGACTAAACTCTACCTCTTGTTGGGGTTTTTGTTGTTGCTATTGCTATTGCATCTAGCCATGCACCGCTCATTTTCTGTCACTTCAATTAAGAGTTTAATGGGACGTTGATGTTATTTGAAATGTAAGAAATTAATGCCATTAACGGCAATCGGCAAAAGTAAATCGAATGAAAGGATGGAAAAGAGAAACGTGAGCAGCAGCAGCGCACAGCAAACAAACCAACAAAATGTAATGAAAAATCTAAATGAAAAACTAAACGAAGAAGAGACATAGTTGGGCAAATAAATGTTGAAATGATTTAATTAAATTGTTGTGATTTTGTGGAAACTAGCAGCAACAATATTGTTGCATAAATTGAATGAATCTAGGAGGAAGAGCTATGCAGATAAATATTGAAAACATAACAATATTAACAAATTGAAAATAAAAAAATGTTCAACTTAAGGTTGGAGTAAAGGAAAGGTAATGACATTAAACTTCGGAACTAGCTTAGCGTTACAAAAGTAAAATTACCTTATTTGTTATTTTTTTTTTTTTAATTTGTTATTATTTCTTTCAAAGTTTAAAAAATTAGCCTATTTTTGAACTGTTTCCTCCTCTTTCCATACCCTGGACCATACTATGGAAGGTATATTAGCTTTGTCATTACGTTTGTAACTCCTCGAAATACTTATATCAGACGTGAAATTCTAAGTCGATTTAGCGATGTCCGTCTATTTGTCTGTTGTAATCACGCTATCTTCCCAACGAATTTAGATAGAAGGCTAAAATTTTGCACACATGTGTATTTTCCCAGTAGGTAGGTTAAGTTCGTTAATAGGCCATGTTGGTCCAGGTTTTCGTATAGCCCCCATATAACAAAGTTTGTAATGGGTAATATGCTTCAAAATTTCGTACGCATGTCCACGTCTTCGTATAGCCCCCATATAACGGTACCTTCCGATATTTGGTATTTTGGTGATTTTAACAACACCATTTTACCGAATTGTTTCAAATTTCGTAATGGGTTTTACAGCCTATGACAAAAAATTGTGTATGCAGGGCCACGTCTTCGTATAGCCCCCATATAACGATACCTCCCGATATTCGGTATTTTATTGATTTTAGAGACATTATTTACCTGTATTGTTTCAAATTTTGTATTCGAAGTTTGTAATGAATACTACATCCTATATAAAAGAATTTTCTATACATGTCCACGTCTTCGTATAGCCCCCATATAACGGTACTTCCCGATATTTGGTATTTTGATGATTTTAACGACACCATTCACGCGAATTGTTTCAAAATTCATATTCGAAGTTTGTAATGGGTAATACAGCCTTTTCCTAAAAATTTAACAGTACCTCCCTTTATTCGGTATTTTGATGGTTTTAGAGACACTATTCACCCGAATTGTTTCAAACTTCGTATTTGAAGATCTTAATGGGTACTACAGCCCATGACAAACAATTACTTATGCAGGAATTCATCTTCGTATAGACTCCTTATAGAGCTCCTCATTTAAACGGTATTTTTCGATATTTGTTGAAATTTTTCAAGTTCCTTGCAAATGGTGGAGGGTATCAGAAGTTCGGCCAAAATAAGTTTTTTTTTGAAACTGCATCCCACAATGATCCCGAATTCGACCTCCACCATAAAATAATGGGTATATAAAATTTGTCATTCCTTTTGCCAATTCCTGAAATATTTCTCGTAGACGCCAAAAAGCATACATATTCATAATCAGCGTCAAATTATGTGCCGATTTAGACTTGTCCGTCTGTTTGCCTACCTTTAGCTATAACCTATATAATGGTACGTTTTGTGTCCTCAATTTCCAACCAATTTCCAAAATTGACATTTTTTCATATTCAAAAAAAATATATCACGGAAACTCTTATAGATATTGGACTTGTGTTTTGTTACACTCCTACCTTATACCTGACGTAGGCTTTAGTTCAAAAATACTAATGTTTGCCATATTAAGGGGAAGGTCATTTGTTGATGGATATTTTATAATTTTCCTTTTCAAGTTGAGCTTATAATGAAATCTAGCCAAGCCCACGCATCAACAACTATTCGACGCATTCCAACATTGGTTAAGCGGTTCATCGAATTTTGGGCCTTTCTAAATTCTTATGATTCATAATAAGTCTCAACTATTTCCCATCTAATATATGGTTTTATTTGCCAAGCCGAGATTACCCAGGTTTAGCTAATTCGACTGGACGCTTATGACCGGGGATCCTATGTAAGTTATTCTTTAGCAGGAGTTTTTTCTAAGAAGACATATGTCTCCCCTGCAAACCGAGTTGCAATTTTTTTCTTGTCAAAAGACGGATAAAGCTTCCGATTTCGTATGCATGTTTGCTCCGACTTTTGACCGAAAGTTATATGGAGTACTTGACGTGTTTTCTGAGAGTCAGAAGAAGTCGTTTTTGTTGACTTTCGATCCAAAGTCGAGCCAAACTCGCAAAGATATTATAAGAAACTTAGAAAGGAAATTAGAGTTCTCGGACCGCACTCAGAAATAATATCGTGTGGATTTTTTTGTTAACTTTCTGACCGTTTATGGTTCGAATTCGGAAAAAAGGTCTTATGAAATGCTGATGTTTTCGAAAGTAATGTATTATTATTATTATTTCGTTAGACTTTTGGGGCAGATTCGACGGAAAGTGTTATGAAATCGGTCCCAATTCCTCTACAATTTAAAAGGAGAAAAAATCATCTCAAACTGAAAGAAGGAAGCGCACAGAGTTAAGTCGGTCAGAAGTATCGGACAAAACTTAAGACTTGAAGGTGAAGTGTCAGACATTCGATTCTTGGTTCGCTGGTTATATACACTTTGATGTCGCATACCACTCAGAGAAATCGATTATTTTAATATATCCGTTTTTAAAAAGTTACCATTAAAGGCTGATCCAGGGTCATTGTGGGGTCACCCTTGCATCATTCTCTAATGAGAATTTGTTCAGCTATGAATTTTTTTTTTCTGCAGAAACAATTTTCAATATAGATCTATTATTTTGTAATTAAACATTTTAGTTTCTAAGATATATACTTCTGAATATCAATATTTCTAAAGATATAGTGGTAGTTCCAAAAATTTGGCTGTATTCGCCCTTTGAAAATGTTTAAAGGTTCACATTGTGAAATAAGTATACATATTTCTGTACCAGTCGATTTTGGGTCTTAGACAAAAACATCAAAATTTGCCATCAATGAAAAATTTTAAACTTTAATGAACAGGACACATCATTGTAAAATTTGCCACATGTCGGTGCCTATTTCAGGAGAGAAAATTATTTCCCTCCACATTTGGAAAATTATCAATTTTTATATTCAGTTTTGTTTCTTAACTAGAGATCTTTTTTTGTTTTAGTTAATTTTATAAACTCCTAAAGAATAAATAGGGTCCATAGAATATTAAACACATTCCTCATAATTTTTTGGTTTTTAATTTTTAATTCACAAATTTCTAGATCAGTCCGTTTATCCAGGAGACTTAATTCTTCATTCATGAATATATGAAAAGGCTAAAATATTTAAATTGAAATATGAATTTATCAGTTTTCCGTTAAATTTACATTGTCTATAATTCAAATCACTACACATTGAATATTTGAGGTAAAAATTTTGATTTAAATCTATTTTTTTTTTAATTTCAAATTGACTGACTTAGTGCCTACCCCGTACTCATTAACTCGGTATAGTTACATATTTCTATATCAACACAGAACTCAAAAGAGGATGTAATCAATCTGCTGACAAACGTCATATATCCTGGGGATACACAATTTACAGCTACAACAACAACTAGAAAAACAAACAAACAATATGGCTAGTTATGAAAAATTAACTAAAATATACATTATTAACAATTGTACAACTTGCCACTGCAACAAACCGCTTAAACAGAAACTAACTGTAAAGGATTCTTCATTCATACACACACACGCACACACAATACAACTGCAATGTTGCCAGTGAAAAACGACAGGATCTCTGTAGGCCAAGTGGACAAACAAAGTAACAAACCGAATCACGATTGAGGCCTTCTTCTCTTTGGGCTAGCCGGACATGACAATGTTGGTTGGTTGGCTGACTGACTGGGTGGTTAGTTGCTTAGTTGGTAGTGATGATGGTGATAATGTTGCTTGCCTCTAAGGAAAACAGTCCTTCGAGTAAACAATACAATGGCAAGAACTAAAAAAGGCGGCAACAACAATAACAACAACAACGACAAAATGGGCAACACATTCAAAGTAGCAGCATCCTTGAAATGCAATGACAACGGCACAGTTGTGTAGATAACTGGAGGTGATTTCAATTTATAAACATTGACCCCCTTAACAGAAGTCGAAGTAAGGGTATTACACGGTGGCTGGTGGCTTTTGCTGCTATCGAGGAGGTCCTGGTGTGTCTTGCAGACTAAAGAATCGGAGAATTATAAATGTCTGTAGTGTTCACATAGTTAAAGTCTCAGTAACCTTCATTGGGGTTTCTTTAAGGGCGGAAAACCAAAGGAGGAAAAGAAAAGGGTAACAAAAACTATTAAAACATTTAACTTGGGGTTCAGCAGCAGTACATTACCATTACTAACTAAACGACTGACTGCATAATAAATTAAGTCATGGATGGTTGTCGTCATTGTGTGCTATCTACCAACCAACCAGAAGTGGAAGAGGATAGGAAAAGGGCAACCGTGGAAAAAAATCGTGGCAATTTGTTTTAACCAAATGTTTCCGCTTTATTTAAATTCACTTTCAGTTTTGAGGTTCCTTCACATCTTGTGGCACAATACATAAGTTGCCCTCTGCGAAGCTGGCTTATGCAATTGTTTTTGTTGAATCTCAAAATAAAGGGAAGGGTAAATAGTTTTTCTCTTGCTTCAAATAAAATACCTTTATTTTTTCGCATTTCCAAAAAAAGAAAAACATTTGAATGCTGATTAACCTCTTGTTAAATAATTGATTTTAGTAACCATGAACAAATTTGGGAGTCATATAGGACGAATTATCATTTTCAAAGTAATATAAAGAAGGTAGTATCTTTTGTATCACCAGTAGGTTGAAAAAATAGGTTATTCCTTAAAAATGAACCTTTTTTCTTCGTTATCATTAATGAAACTTTTTGCTCGACATAGTGGGAATACCAATATGAATAATGAAGAGCCACAACACCTAATTTCATTGAGGTCTAATTGGGCGCCATAACTCAATTTTTAAAAAGATTTTTTTTTAAATCGCTTAGTCAGTTTTTATACTCTATAACGAAAATAAAACAAAAAGATGTAATACGATAATAAAAACATATGTCATTTTCGGACCGCATGGAATCTTCCTTGACCCAATAAAACATACTTTCAATATATATCATTTCCTCGGTAGATTCAACGGGAGCATTCGTTCTCATTTGGGGGTGTTTGAAAGAACGAGAGAGAGATAGAGAGAGAGAGAGAGAGATAGAGTTAAATTTCCACATTACCAATTTTTGTAGTTAGTGTGCCCGACAACAGAATATTACAAGTTCAATCTTCAACAACTACAGAAAGAAATTTCTTGTCTGATTTTTTGGTGTGATAGTAAAACGGAAGTTTTTTTTCGAAAAATATTTCGATGAGCGAAGTTCAAACGAAATTTAGGATCTCGTATGCTTTATATGATGCTAGCAAGGGCCCGCCACTTCATCACCGAAAAGTCTACGTTAAAATACTAGATTCCTTCCAACAGTTCGTGTTAGCCCTCTTTAGTACTCAACATGCACAATTTGTTCGGTGTAGCAAATTTTTTGCATCAAACCTTCATACTTCGTACAAAATTTTCAGACTTTTAAAATTTTATATATTGTTTATTTTTTTTTTTCTTTTTCGGAAAGAAAAATAAGAAAATGTTTACCTTTAACGCAAAAAAGTCTTCAAAAGCTTTCATGTTTAAATTTACCGGGGAGGAAATTAGTAAAACCATTGCATAATGGACCCACATCCAATTTATCTAACCTAAACTTTTTCAACGTCTCCATATGCAAACCCTGGAATTCAACAGTGTCCTCAATATCAATTTTCAGCATTTCAGCTCCATTTCTTCCACCACTACCAAATTCAGTACATTTCGTACAATTATAATACACATTTCCAAAACTACCTCCATATCTCAATTCCAGATACCAACAGAGGCCTCAATATCAAATTTGTGAATTGCAGTCCTACCCCTTCACTCAATACCAAATTTTGTACCACTTAACACTTTTCCAAAATCATCTCTTGAACACAAATCTACCACCCACAGGGACCCCAATACAAAATTTTCATTCATCTTCATCTGTTCACCCTAAGTCAAATTGTTCCAAGTGTAGTACCATTTAGTGCAGTTCGCACACTTAGTACAGATTTCCTTCATATATCAAATTTGATTTCCAACCTTGATTCTCATACCAAATTTTAAGATTTTAGGTTTATCTGTTCTCATGATACCAAATAATTCCATTTTAGAAGTTTAGTAACATTTCAGAACTTTTCGTAACCTGAAAGTTTGAATTTTCAAAAACCTTTGGTACATCTATACCACTTTCCATTAGTGACTCTCATTTCAGATTTCTAGCTCATTCCGTTTGTTGAATACAATGTGTAAAATTGTTAGTACATTTTAGTACTTGATACACGCATACGCACCAAGACTGACCCTCGTGCAAAATTTCAAGATTCTAGCTTCAGCCGTTTCGTAGATTCTCAGTCAGTCAGTGATTTAATTATTTCACTACTCTTCTATATATATATATAGATGATTTTTATAATTTTTAGAAGTTTGTACTCTTTGTCGAGAAGGTACCTACATTAAAATCCAATAACGACAAAATGGCAAAATCTAAACACAAATATTTAAAATGTGTCCTTTCTATCTCACACTCCCTGAAACCAGGACACCAAGAGTCAGAGACCATTCAATATTTATTGCACACACAATTCCCAACCAAGTCAGCTGTAATATGATGTTTCGGGCACCCATTGGTTAGATTATCTCTTCTCAAAAAAAGTTCTAAATTGGTCCAAAATTTGTACCGCCCATATAATGGGTATAGATATTCTATATTTTGACAATTTTAGCCACATTTTTCAACGCAATTGCTTAACATTTAGCTTTTAGATGAGTTCTATGCGTTTTTCTATAGGCTCCATTTAACGCTACCTCAAGATATTCACTATGTGATATTAGCCTCATTTCCTAACGGATTTGTTTAGTTCAGTATTTGGAGTTTGTTATATTTTCGATTACATATCACAGATATTTATGTGTGAGATAATAAAAAAAAGATATGGAAACTTTCCTGTCATTGATATGGTATTTAATATAAAAAAGTAAGCAAAGGCTACAGTCGAGTGGGGCCGACCGTTGAATACCCTACAACACTATAATAAACCATACAGTTTATATAGGCGAGATACTCGAAAGAACTCCACAAGATATTGTGACAAATAATAAAAGAAAACCATCATGTTTCGTTCTCTAATTTTCGGATAATAGCAACTTAAACGAATTTGCTCATTTCCAATTTATTGGTAGATGTCGCTGGAATAGACATTTTCGTATTTAGTCTACAAAAGTTGGCAAACTATTGCACACATTGAATATTTTTGGATGGCCATCCAAATGTGCGTGAGGATAGGGCGATAATTACGACCTGCTGGCAATTTGGCAGTTTTTTGGTCCATTTCAACCCCTAAATATATAGCGATCATCTCCAAAAAGAGTAGGCAACTATCCTGACCCTCATCTTATCCACATGAAAAATTTGGTAAGGATCGGGCCATAAATGCGATCTGTATATGATATCCTGATATCCTAACTACTTAGTTTTGTTAGCTGTAGAAGTATTACCAAATGTTTAATTCAAAATGAAAATATGCCAAAAATGTGACAAAATTGAAAAAATATGAGAAAATTATTATTATTATATATTATTATAATTAATAGTGCAGATTGATATGAGATTTTATACATTCAGACGCGCTGTGGTATGTTTCGAAAAATATAAAACTTTTTAAAGAAACACATTTTCACTTCCATTTTTTAATGTTAACCTCAATTTAATAGCAATCAAAATTACAACCATAATAATTTTCTATGCAAATGATTTTGTAATTTAGACATCACAATTTAATTCTGTACAAACTTACATAACAAATATGCAATCTGGCTGGCTGGCAGCCTGGCATGCAGGCGTGCATGCATTTATGCCACTGTTACAGCCCACTAGCCTAGCCAATTTGAAAATGTTACCACCGCCCCAATCTTCTTCCGTCATACCAGGAAGAATGCTAATACTGTTGCAGGTTATGTGCTGTGCTGCTGCCACCATTATCAACCAATCCAAAGCCACTCGTCGTTCCATACTTCATCCCGCAATTCGCATCCACTTGAAAAAAAAATATAATGTTTGCGTTGGCAGTAGGAGCTTTTGATTCCACATCAGGTTACAAACGCGAAATTGCATCTCTAATAAGCCTTGTAAATATTTATGTATGAGCATTTTATTTTTGTTAACATATTCTCTGGCTTTTCATTGGCATGCTGCGGGTTGGAGGGTGGGATAGTGGGAAAAATATTCCACATGACATCATTTCAATCCTTCATAATATTTTCAACACACGTTGGCTGGATGTTTATGAATTCGACCCATAATCCATGTGAAAATATGATGCTGAGGCCAAGAGTCAAGTTGTCTCCCTTCCTAAAATTGGCATTGACAGAAAAACGATGATGATGTCGTTGTTGTAATTGTTGCCTAAAACTTACAACCAACCTACCATCATGCAATATCTCATATATTTCCATAACTTTCCCATATAAATCATTTTCACACATCATTTACGGAAATGCTGCGCTGTGAAAAGTTTTCTCCTTTCCATTCCACGGGTGGCGGTGGTGGTGGCGTTGTCAAAAAATTGAATTCCGTGTGCATATGAATGCACATTAACATGGCTTTTTGTTAGTGTACCAAGATATCACCGGTAATTGGAATATGGCAGGAAATATTGTATGGTCTCTGACAAATGCTCTTGGCATCGTGATTTCAATGGGTGTTGCTGCTGCTGCTGCCGCTCAAGATAGGAAGGATACATTTTAAATATTTGTGATTAGATTTGGTTGTCAAGGACAGCACCGTTATTAGTTTTAATGTAGCCTTATTCGTTCGAGAGGATAATGAATATGTATTAGGAGGAAATTGACAATTTTCACTTTTTATTAAAAATTAATGCTAATAAGTTAGGTTAGTTGGAAAATAGGCAAGATTATCATAATGATATACTATAATAAGATTGAAAGCGTGATTGATATATATCCCGGGTCTGTGACAATTTTCTGGTAGTGAAATAACGGAGTGACTGAGAATCAACGCCCGGACGAAACGGCTGAATCTTGAATCTTTTCTTTGGAATCTTGAAATTTTGCACGAAGTTCGGTCTTGGTACGTAGGTGTGTGATAAGGCCGGGCTTTTGGAAATTCGTACTAAAAGGGTACAAATAGTTAGAATGAAATTTGGTTTTAGAGTCACTGGTGGAGTTCAGGAAAATGTACCAAAGAGTTTTTTGGAAATTTGAAATTTAAGGTTACCAAAAGTTCTAAAATTGTACTAAAATTCTAAATTGGTACAGATAGAGCTAAAAACTAAAATTTGTTATGAGGCTCAAAGTTGGAAAGTAAATTTAATATATGAAGTTGGTTTGGGTATGTGTACTAAGTGTACTAAATGGTACTAAATTCCGAATAGTTTGATTTAGGCTGAACGGATGAAGCTGGAATTTTAAAATTTTGTATGGCAGCCCTATAGGTGGAACGTTTGTGATAATGAGGTGATTTTGAAAATGTATGCTACATGCGCACGAAAAGTACTAAATAGTACGATATTTGGTACAATTTGGTATTGAGAGAACAGATTGCGTTTGAGATCTGAAATTTGGTGTTAGGTTGAAATTATTACCTGGTATTAAGATCTAGAGTTGGTTTTGTAAATGCGTACTAAGTTGTTCGAAAACTAATAAATGGTGCTAAATTTTACTAAATGGTATTGGATGAAGGTATGGGACTGTTATCCTCAAATTTAATATAGATTTCACTGTCTTTGTCTCTGGTTTAGATATGGAAGTGGTTTTGGAAATGTGTCTTATAATTGTACAAAAAGTACTAAATTGTACTAAATTTGGTCTTGGTTGAAGGGATAGAGATAAAATTCTGAAATTTGATATTTAGATAATTATCTGAGGTTTTGATTTGAGGTGGTTTTGAAAACGTGTACTAAATTGAACTACATTTGGTGTTGGGTGAATGGGTAGGGCTGGGATCCTCAAATTTGCTATAGATGTCACTGTTAGTGTCTGTTGTTAAGATATGAAAGTTGTATTGGAGATGTGTACAATAATTGTTCGAAAAATACTAAGTGGTACTATATTGGGTATTGAGTGAATGTATAGAGCTAGAGTCCCGAAATTTGATATTCAGGTATCTGGGATTGAGATATGGAGTTGGTTTTGGAAATATGTGCTAGATTGTACGAAAAGTACCGAAATTGGTATTGGGTGAAGGGATAGAGCTCGAATCATGAGATTTGGTATCGACGTCATTGTTGGTGTCTGTGGTTGAGATGTCATTTTTGGTATCTATGTTCGATATTTGGCGGTTGTTTGGAAATGCGTCCCATATTTGTTCGAAAGGTAATAAACGGTACTAATTTTGGATCACTGTTGGAGACAAAGATGAAGAGATGTAGATTGTTTTGGATATGCGTACTAAATGTTTCTAAATTTAGTATTAGGCATAAAGCTGAAGTTCTAAAATTTGCGTATGTTTCTAGGGTTTGCAAATAGAGACGTTGAAATTGTTTTGGCCAGAAAAATTGGATGTGAGTCCATTATGCAATGGTTTTACAAATATCCTACTCGACTAACTTCAAAATAAAAGATTTTGAATAATATTTGGTGTAAAAGGCAATGTATGAAGTCTAAATAAATTTGAGTACCAGAAAAGACTAACGCAAACTGTTGGAACGATCCTAATTTTTAAGGTGTACTTTTCGCTGACGAAGTAGTGGGCACTTGCTAATAGATTTAGATAGAAATATTTTTTTAAATCTCTCTGCTCTTGACCAGTAAGTACTTGTAAAAAAATCCACGATAGTCTCTAAAAGTAAATTCGTGGAAAAAGTTTGACAAACTAAAATTGAACGAAATCTAGTTAACCATTGTCGTACTTCGGAAAAAAGTCGGATGTAAAAAAGTTTGGGAAAATCAGGGATTTTTTTTAAATTTTGGATTTTGTGGAGGTGATACCAGGTTATGAAAAAGCAACATCAAGATTATTTCTTACCTATTTTCCCTATACGTCCTCTTTATATACAAGCGTCTAATGAATTTCTGAATAAATAAAATGGAAAGTACATTTTTTAATTTATTTCAATATATAATCAACTTCGATTTTAATTCCAAAATTGTTGGTTTTGTTTTTCATTTCAGCTGTACAATTGTTTTATTTAATGCCAAAAGACAGACACAGGCCTATTTGGTCAACACATCCCGCAAAGCATTCACATCGGTGGCATTCTCACGATGTGGTCGCTATGTGGCCACCGGAGAATGTGGCATGAATCCGGCCATAAAAGTATGGGAACTTGAAGCGCCCAATGGTAATTTGGAACATTGTACCGGTGGCAATGTGGTGGCCGAATTTGTCGATCACAAATATGCCGTAACTTGTGTGGTAAGTTTTTGCATCTTCATTTATGATTCTTTTATAACCCTTCTTCTTATCCACATTTCTTTTGCAGGCCTTTTCACCGACTGGTAAATTTTTGGTATCGGTTGGTTCACAGCATGACATGATTGTCAATGTATTCGATTGGAAATCCAATCTCAAAATGGCCTCGAATAAAATTAGTTCTAAGGTCTCGGCAGTGAGTTTTGCCGAAGATGGCAGTTACTTTGTTACCGTCGGTAATCGTCACGTCAAATATTGGTATTTGGAGGGTGGACGCAAATACAAGGACCCTGTCCCCTTGATGGGTCGCAGTGCCATATTGGGTGATTTGCGTGACAATGATTTTTGTGCCGTTGCCTGTGGCAAGGGCGCCTGTGCCGAAAGTACTTACGCCATCACAAGACAGGGTCATTTGGTGGAGTTCAGTTCGAGGCGTCTGCTCGAGAAATGGGTACAGTGTCGCACCACCAATGCCAATTGCATCAGTGTGACCGGCCAATTCATTTTGGTTGGATGTGCTGAGGCGATTATCCGAATATTCAATGCCAGTACATTGGAATATGTAACCACTTTGCCAAGAACCCACTATTTGGGTGTGGATGTAGCTCAGGGTATACATATCAATCATATAATGACAGTACCACCGCAGGCCAAATATCCAGATTGTATTGCCATGGCATATGATGAGCAAAGATCAAAGGTAAGTTGCACACAGAGAGATCCCAAGTGGACCTTATAACTAATTGTTTTTGTATTTTCCATAGGTAACCTGCATCTACAATGACCATTCCCTCTACATTTGGGACATGCGAGATATAAAACGTGTGGGCAAATCACATTCCTTCCTCTATCACTCCACCTGTATTTGGGGTGTTGAAACTGTGCCATATAACATGGAACGTGAACTCTCCCACACTCTGCCCGAAGATTCATTTGTTACCTGTTCTTCCGATGACACCATACGTGTCTGGGGTCTGGAGGGTTGTGCCAATAATGAAATCTATCGCAAAAATATCTACTCCAAGGAGCTGCTTAAGGTCGTATACATCGACGATGATCTGAATTACATAAAAGATTTGGAGATTGTCGGTGACAAGGGCGGCGCGTCCAGCAATTCCAATTACGATGGACGCAATGGCGTTCGTTGTATTAAAATAAGTCCAGAACTAGAGCATTTAGCCAGTGGTGACCGTAGTGGCAATATACGCATTTATAATTTAAATAATTTAAAACTGATAACCGCAATAGAGGCTCATGAATCGGAGGTCTTGTGTTTAGAGTATTCCAATGAGAAAATCGATCGCAAGCTATTGGCCAGTGCAAGTCGTGATCGTCTGATACACGTTTTTGATGTGGCCCAAGACTATAAGCTGCTGCAAACCTTGGACGACCATTCGTCGTCCATAACTTCGATCAAATTTGTGGGAGCTGGTCTTAATTTCCAGATGATATCATGTGGTGCTGACAAATCGATAATGTTTAGAACCTTTCAGGTGAGATTGATCGCAAACCTTTATAATAAACTCTGTAATGATGGAATACTTTCTTTTAGGGCAATATATTCTTACGTGGTACTCACACATCGGGCAAGACAACTCTCTACGACATGGAAGTGGACTCGAATGCCAAACACATACTCACCGCCTGCCAGGATCGTAATATACGCGTGTACGGCACACAGAATTCCAAGCATACGAAAACCTTCAAGGGTTCACATTCCGATGAGGGTAGTCTTATTAAACTTAGTCTGGACCCCAGTGGTATTTACGTGGCCACATCGTGTACGGATAAAACTTTGGCCGTTTATGATTATTATTCGAATGAATGTATGGCCCGCATGTACGGTCACAGTGAATTGGTAACTGGTTTGAAATTCACCAACGATTGTCGCCACCTAATATCGGCCAGTGGTGATGGTTGTATCTTCATTTGGCAAGTTCCACATGATATGATTGTAACAATGCAGGCCAGACTATCGCAGCAACGATTGCGATCAGGCCATGCACCCATACCCAGATCAATTTCACAAGCTTTAATTGCTCCCGAAGGAATTATTGTAGAATCACCCACCCCTGATCTGCACGATGATCATAAATTTGCTATGTCTCCGAATATATTGCAGGGTGAGGTACCCTTAACGCCAGGCTATAAACTTTCCGATGTGGGACAATTGCCACAATGGGCCAAGAGAAAGGCTGGAGTATCAGCTCTGGCCAATGAACCTGAGTCATCGGCAATGAATATACCCTCAGCTGCTAATCCAACATCTATGAACAATTTGAGTTCATCACCAAGTCAGGTGGGTGGTGTGGCGCCTAGACCACGAAATCGCTGGGCCCAGCGTGGACAAATTGATGCCGATACCTTAACTGATATACGATCAAATTCAGAAAGTCCTTTGGGTAGTGTGTCAACTACATCTGGCATTGCACCGGCCATGCATCACCCTGGCTTTGGCAATACTCAGACATCGGACTACAACAGTGCTTCGTCTAAGGACATTATGTACAATCAAACATATTTGAGTGAAGATTCGTCCATTGATTCCGGCATGGAAACCCGAAGGGAATTGAAATTTATCGGTAGCAATAATGCTGGTACAGTACCCACCATTTCTGTGCCGGGAGCAGGGCCAAGCCGAGTCGGAGCATCGTCAACATCCGGCACATTATCCGTTGAACGCAAACCGGGTTTGCGATTTGACACTATATCCAACAATGACCATGACGGTGACATTGAGGATATATCGGATGGTGAGAGAACGAGCTCGGATCATGGCATGTTCTATAACAACATATCACCCAGTACACCAACGTAAGAAAGGATACTTATGTATTTTGGATTTATACTTAACGGTTTTTTATTGTTTACCTTCAGAGATTTTAAGGTCAATGCCATGAATGAAGAAGAACTACGAAAGTCGGTACGTCGTCAAAAATTTGAGAAGGCTGGCCTCACCCTTAGCGGCAATGGTTCACACACGGCCAGTACAGGCACCGGTACCGGCACCTCTGATACCGAAGATGAAGGATCAACACCCAGTGCCGAAAATGCTGATCGCTCTTTGGCCTCAACATTGGGTGGTAGTTCCGAAAGTATACCCCAAGCATCGTCCAGTTTTCTTCAAGCAGCTTTACCCGACGGACCTGGTAATTTGCTCGAAAGAGGCAGTACTAGTAAGATTTATGTTTTTTGTTTTGTCCTTTTTATGTTATAGAAGACAATTTGTTTATTACAAGAAACGAATTAACCAAAATGTTTATTGGTGTTGTGATTTTTGTTGCAGATCGTCGCAGCATAAGTGCCAAACATAATACCGAAAACGGTAAACCTGGTGTTTCCGCCCCGCCTACCATAACCAAATCGTACACCAGTACAAAGAAGGAGGAACTGTTGAAAGTCATAAATGAAGCTAAGCAAAAATTAGATAATGTAAGTTTTTGAAATATTTAATAGTTGGTCATTTTTTATTTTTGTTTTGTTTTGATTTTCCCTTTTTTATTTTTTTGAATACTTTTATCTCCATATATATTTTTTTTATTTGGTTCATGACATACACACTTTATATATATGTATAATCGTATGTGTATAGGGTGCACGCAAAAATGGTGTTAAAAAGTTAACTGCCATACCAGAGGTGAGCACTACTGTTTCGGTAAAGTAGCAAATATACATATTTGCATTTCTATTAGTTATTTTTCCAAATTCTAATTCCATCTGCAGATTTCAGCTTCATAAAATAAAACTAGTTGCAACATCAAATAAATCATTAATTTTTAATCATTAAAATAAATCAAAGTCAACATATAAAAGGTTTACCTCACCTAATTGAATGAAGTCAATTGCGGGCCGACTTTTAACCAAACAAACATTTTAGCATAGCAAAACTAATCAAGCGCTTAGTTAGACTAATTACAATGACCACTCTTTGTTGAAATTGTTAAAATACAACATCAAAATCATTGATTATAAAACCAGAATATTACCCAACACAATAATCATATTTTAATTTAAAAAAAGAATGAATTTATTTGTATTCTTAATATTTATTTTATAGCAAAAGAAATATAATATTTTAAATTTTTGGATTGAACTATTATAGCTAAAGACAATTGAAAATTAAAGCTGTATACAAATTTTGTTTGTTGAATCCGCAATACAATTTGATTTTATTTTTGTAAAGAAAAGTTCGTTGTTAAAATAGCGTCATGCAAGAAGGGAGTTCTTTGAAATATTTTGTAGTTTTACCATAATTATACCTTTCACCTTGGAAAGGAGGGTATATTAACTTTGTTATTCAGTTTATAATATCCCTAGGTTAGGACACGCGGTTGCCTTTTTGGTAACCGCTCCACTCGGAGACCTGCTGGTCCATTGTGTTCATCCTAATAGGAAATTGGAAAAAAGAAGAATAGGGGGAAAAAGTAAGGTATTAGAGGTTTTAAAATATAACTATGAGGGTGATCCACGACTAGAGGTCTTTGCCGTATCGTCTTTAGCCACTTAAATATTCTGGTTAATTGAAGATTTACTGTAGGGTCAGTGTTAGAGAACGAAGACAAATCATGTGACACTCGTTCCCCACCAACCTGTGTCTCACGTTAATGAGTAGTGGACAATGACAGATCAGATGTTCGATCACCTCAATTTCTTCTTCGTCCTAACATATTCTACAGTAATCAATGTCATCGCTGCCCCATTTCGAGGTTATTGCCCTCACCTTGCAACACTGGCCCCAGCGACTTTGTTCTCTTCTACGGGAGTGTGGGCCAAATTCTTTTGGAGATGTTGCATCCCCTTTCGTCCAGCCATTTTTGTTGAATTTTTGCCACCTTTTTTCGCGTATTTGTCTAATGGGTTCTAGCTCGTGTGGCGAAACATTGTACGTATAGGTCCACATTTTCCTATCACGCACATATAACCGATATTCGGTATTTTGATAATCCTAGTCATTTTCCCACCAAATTGTTTCAAATTGGATAATTAAGAAGATTTGGTAGATAACATTCTTTAAAGTATAAAATTTCCTGTATAGGTTCCCGTTTTTGTATGGCCCCCACATAACGGCCTCAGCCACTTAATGTTTTTTTTTGATAAGTTTAACTGCATTATCCAAATGGTCTTACTTATATATGAAGTTTAAAGTGAAACACGCTTGAATTCAGATAATTTTATATAAACATGTTTCCTTTACCCAAAGGTGGGTGGAGGGTATTAAAAGTTCGGTCAGGTCGAACTTAATGTTTTTTTACTCGTTTTTCTATATTTTTGGTTATAAGTCTCTTGTTTTTTGTGCGGATATCGGGGTTTCACTTGTTTGATCTGTATAACGATTTAGCGCTTTCCTAATCGTTTGATTAAGGTGGCAATATAAGTAGATATTTAGCGGCACTTAATTAGAAACAGATGATAAAGAACTTGTTTTGCTACACTACAAACACTTAGTAAGACCTCTACAATATAATTCGTACTTCTGTTCCAATAAAAACTTTAAATGACATTCTGGGAAATCTCAAGTTCGTGTTGATTATTTTTTATATATTATAATAATATATTAATTGGTAACATTTTCATAAATACCTTTAACAAAAGTACTTAGGAAAACCTATGACACTGGTCTTAAAATTATAATTTAGAATATGAAAACATATAATTTGCAAGTCACATATTTTTCTTTTTTTTCTGTTCGGTAACTGTTAGAAATTTCAAAAAATACATAAAACATAATTATAGTAAACCCTTTAGACGTCGAAAAACACTGTACACTGTCCGACATCAGACTGAGATATGTACATATATGTACTTGTTATCTAATCTAAATTATATTAATTTTTAAATAAATTAAACAAACAAACAAATAACTAAAGTATGTTGCCATCAACCCTTACTTGTTATTGTATAAAATTTAAAATATTTTAAACTTTACACAAAACCTATGGAACTTACATACAAACTCATGCTAATTTTTATTTCAATACAGCTATGTTTAGTATAGACTAAATTCCAAACAAATATTATTTTTAGATAAATAATTTTAAAATATAAAAGATGAAAAAACAAGTTGCATCGGCCGGGAATCGAACCCGGGCCGCCCGCGTGGCAGGCGAGCATTCTACCACTGAACCACCGATGCTTGTTGTACATTTACACTACTATTGACAGCACATGCTTTCTCATACCCAACATTATGTTCAGTGATGATGCAGCTTCCAAATAACCAGTTGTATGGCTTTCACTTTAAACTACCAGTGTTTTATAGGAGAGGGGGTTTAAATAGACGAAAGCCAGGCGCAAACATGCTCTAACTGAGAAGCTGCTACTAAAAATAAACCAATGCTTTGTACTTAGCTTTGCCATAACTTAATTAAAAAAAAAAAATTACTAAAAATAGCATCATAACAAAAACAAATTTAAGCAACAGTAAAAAACACACCACAAGAGGTCATTGAGACAACCTCCTCTACAAAGGGAATGCTTTTAACTTTTTAACACAAACCAAAAAAAATGAAAAGAAAAATTCAAACTAATTGTAATCTATGTCACAAGTATAACGCTTGTACCTTTGTGCTTCATCATTACTAATAATTGTTAACTTAATTTTCGGTAGTTTAATATTAACCTCGTTTCACCTAATATTTCAGGTTGGCTATCGGTCACTGCGTGGTAGTCATAGTATCTCAGATTTAAGTTTAGCTGGAAATTTGGATGGTTCACGTTCTGGCTTATCGGCAGCAAATCGTTATGCTAAGACGGGTAAGTTAGAATTACAAAGAGGTTTTAAAGATAGAAATTTATTTGCCTAATTGAAATGATATCAACACTGTTCTTTGCTTAAATTTTATGGATTTCAAATTGGAATTAAAAATCAGGATTTAAAATTTAGGGGGCATCTATAAACATTTATTGAAAGAAACCAGTTTTCTATCGCTTTCAAAGAAACTTATACAATATGTTAAGTTAATAAAATGATCAAAAGTATCTTCATATTTATTGAAGAGTAAGACAGTTATCCATCGTCTTGACTAAATCTTCATTAATTTCCATACGAATCGGCTTGAGATAGAATCTTGAAAAACTCGCACAATTGCCATGGAGTAATCAATATAATTTTAGAAAACGCGCAAAATGATTTAACGTTCTTTGTATCATATACACAGTTTTGTACAGGAGGCGATCGTTAGGAAAGTGCAAACTATGGAGCATACTTTTAGGCGCGAAACACTGTGGAATGTTAAAATAATTATTATTATGCTTATATCAGAGATATACATAGTGAAATATATAAACAATTGAAATAGATTGTAACAACAGGGCATTTCCAACAAATCCATAGCAATGGAAAGAATTGAAGAGGGGATAATTTTAGAAAGCAGATGTAAAGAATAAGGCAACTATAAATTAAATTTAACGTGCTGTTACGTTATGCCTTTGAAAGAATCCGGATCTTATTGAATGTTTAAACAAAAGGCTGGTGAATTTTCCCAAGGTCTTCTACCTTAACATAAAAAAACTATGAGCTGATCTAAAAAGCTCATAAGTATTTTATATTAATGTTTCTCATTTAGAAGACCTTGGGAAAACTCACTAAACTAATTCATGGACTGTAACCTACGCAAGAGCAACAATCAATTTTGTAGGCAATTAACTACAGAAAATGGATAAAATTCCGACCTTATTTAAAATAAAAAGAACTATTTCAAAAGAAGTTGTTTGATATCATTTCTTAGGAAGTACTTTCGCATTTATAATAGACAAATTGTTTAAGCGTAACCGTTTTAACATATATTAAGCTAATAATATATTTTAAAACTCATTTTCCACTCGTTTGTGTCTCTCTTTTTTGTCTCCAAATATCTCAATCTCTTTTTGTATCTTAAAAACATGCCATCCTTGTAATTGTAACAAAAACCAACCCTCTATGTAATGTAATTCTTTTTTGCTAATATATTATTGTATGCTTGATGATTTCGATTGATTACTAATATAAAGCTTTTGATCCCACACATAATAACGAAAATAAACCCCACACACAGTTTGTTAGCCAATCTAATGATGTGGTGGGCAGTGGTGAGAGATCACCTCGGCTGCAGCCACCATCCACGCCACCAACGAATTATTCACCCATACAGTTGATGCCTCCACAACAGCATTTCTTCAATTGCGCTGCTCCGAAATCAGTGCTCCAACAAAATTGTCAAGCAATGCGTCAGGTGCAACAGCAATACCCACCCTATCCACATCATGTAGGTGTTCATCAGATACATCCCCCACCGGGGGTACCTTTTATGGGGCCCACCACACAAAAAGTGCAAGTGCAGCAGCAACAAAAACTGCCGACGGCACAGCAACAGAATAAAACATTTTCTAGTTCCACATTACCGGCCAGTGGTCAGGTTCGTGTAAAGCGCAATCCCAATGGCAATACACGACGCACACCCAGCATATTGAAACATTACAAATCATGCCCCGTCTCACCCGTCCATGAGGAAGTTGAATGGTCTTCGGATAACAAATCGATTATCATTACGGAACCCAAACGTCATTCAGTCTATGCTGATGATGCTCGCACAATACTGGACATGATCCAGGCTGATACTGAAAAGATGATAGAGGAAATTACCAGGAAATATGGTGATCTTGATGATATAGGTGTCGATGTGTATGATCCGGTTTCAGGCACTCGACACTCTCAGATAGTTGCTTCCAAATCAGTTCCTGAAAATCTTGCTGCACATCGTGGCTATTTGCCTATGGGCAGGAAAAATGATTTTGGATTTTCACCTGAGGGCTCCACAAGTCCTCGTATGGTTAGACAGCCATATGTGCCGCTGGCTCCCAAACACTCATTCTCCGAATTTTATGTCTATCAGGAAATTTATCAATGCGAACGCAAGGTATCACTGTCGGACATTTTGCAAGACAACCCTGAACAGATGGCCGAAGCAAGGCGTTTGGAGGAGGCCAGATTTTTGGAAACTCAACGCCATTCCAGTGCTTCATTCTTCTTAACCTCAAATAATCATTTTGCCACCGACAGAAGTCAAGAATCATTGTTATCCGAAGAATTCCTCGATGACGGCAGCTATTGTAATAGCATGGAAAGTATTCTATCAGATGAAAGTGATTGTAAAAGTGCTCCCCTAGAGCAGCAGCAGGTCGTACCCAAACATCCGGGCTTACGCAATTTCATTATTCATGGTCCCACATCAACTATAGCAGCAGCCCAAATGGTTTCCAAGTCATATGGCTCCAGTCCCAATGCCTATGGCAGCTTTGATTATTACATGCAGCAGCGTCACCTACATGCAACCGCACCATCAAATGTCTCACCCTATGAAAGTTTCGATGTTTCTAGCTATAATCTGGAGAAAATACAAACAACAAATGACAGGAAAAATGTACCACCAAAACCTATATCAACCTCAAAAACATATCCTAAATTAGCTGAGCCGTCCTCATTGGTTCAGCGAAATCCGCAACAACAATCATTTTCTTCTTCATCCAAGGTTTCAGACGATATACCCACATTAAAGTGTAAAAATCAACAGTATTCTTCGGGCGTAAGCAAGAGCATTAGCTCGGACTTTGCCCAAACACGTTGGCAGAGAAACACAAATCCCATACAAACGGAAAAGGCCTACAATGAGAAACTATTTCAAAAGAAACCAGTCAAACAAAAGCCACCCGTTCCTGTTAAGCCGGAAAATCTCAAATCGACCCTAACTTCTACGGTGGAATCCGCCACGAAGCTTCAGGTCAAAGAACCGCTCAAAAAGTCATGTTCCTTTGAGGTAAACGCCGATGTGTTGAAATGCAACTCCCGTACGGCCAGTGTGGTTAGGAAATTCGAAAGGAATTTGCAAAAGTTCGAAAGAGAGAAACAGGCAGAGCTACAGGCAAAGAAGAAACAAGGTAGCAATATGAGGCCGTCGGTAAGTTCGGGAGCTTTGGCTGGTCAGAGTTGTTTGAAAAAGGTTTCCAAATTTGACAACTCTCCCACACGGCGGGCCACATCAATGCGCCAGAAGGAGAGACCAAAGATTTCGGTGCGTTTCAACACCGTGTCGCAAATCAAATATACTCCAAGCAATAAAAGGAACAATGGTAATGGATGTGGAAGTACCACCACCACATGCCCTCTGAATGATATTAATCTCAATGTGTCACCCTCGGCAGGATCAAGTCTGCCCACAGACTATGGGGAGAAGACATTCGAAATGTTTATATCAGAGAATGGCAATGATGAGCATGACAACATGACCATGGATAGCCTGAAATTGTACACAAAACCAGGCCTCCAGCAGGTCGTGGATGAAATCAAACATGAACGAGAAAAAAGAGACTCGAAACATAAGAAAAACTTGGCCAATACTGAAATTACTCAAAATCCCCACAGTCCCACAGACGCCTCTACCAGCAACCAATGCAAAAATATTGCCAAGAAAATTGATATTATTGAAAAATTGATAGCCATGGAGGAGCGGAAATTCGAGCAAATACGTTTGGCCACTGAATCACGAATGCGACCCTTCGAATGCAACACCAAACAAAGGGGTTATGTTAAATCACTAACCATGAATTTTGACATGCTAGCCAAAGGTATCGAAAAGGATATTGAAAATGAACAGAGACGTATTTTGGCAGATAATTCAGATGCCGATTTATGCGCCTATGCGCGTCACATCAAAAGGAATGTGAGTCTGCCGGACGTTTTAGAAAGCACTGAAACCTATGCACTGAATAAGAAACTAATGGAACAACAGCAACGTGTCCAACTTGATTGTGATGGTGTTGAAGTGGAATTGGCCAGGGAGGTGAAGGCCGATTCAGATGTCGACAACGAGGATGAGAAAGAGGATGAAAGTGAAAAAGCCTCTATGGAAAATGTAGAGAAATTGCTCGAAGGTTTGCCTCTTTCCCGTTCGTATTGCTGTGATTTTGGCACCATTGATTTTTGTTGTTATTATCATTGGAATTTCCTTTGAGCACCACCTTTTTGTTGGTATTGTTTTTCCATGTTTTACAATGAAGTCATATAATCACTCTTTTTTTTAGTTGAAGTCATACATAAACATTTTTCCTTAGTTTTTCATCCATCATAAAGTATAATTTTGAATTAGTTGTACAAGAATTTATTTTGCATTTTCTTTTAACAATTTTTCATTTGCAGGCAATCCCAAGAATTTGAATCCCATGCCAGTCGATGATTCGTCGTCCTCCATCCGAAGGGCATGTTCCCTTAGTGATTTACACATGGGCAATATGGGTAAAGGTTTGTTTATTCTAACAGTTTGCTATTTATAACAACATAACATAATTAATGTTACTGTTTTCAGCAGGCAAATCAACCAGTTCTTCCCAAAAAACGGGTGCTGCTCACCGCAACAGCTCTGCCACCCGTTCAGCCAGTAAACGTAATAGTCTGCAAATAAAAGGTTCTTCCACTAATTTAAGTGCAAATGCTTCAATGGGTGTACTCAATCAGGTATGTCGAAATAAATTATAATTCGTTCATTTTTAATTCTCAATTTTATATTTTTGTAGAGCGATTCAGAAACTGAAAGTAACAGCCGGGGTCGATCAGGTTCAAGTGGACAAAGCCGAACAAATGGACCCACGGGTAAGTTTTTTTGTATGTAATCCGCAAGAAAGAAATTTTAAACAACATGTTTTATGTTTTTAGCTGCCAATCGTTCGTATAATTCCAAAAATACGAATGGCAACAATAACCGTCGCAAGGGTAACCTACAAACAAGTTTTAATAATGGTAAGTATTTTATATATCATTAATTTATAGACAAGTTAGGGCGCAATAGGGTAGGATAATCTTAACATGTGGGAGTTACCATACTCCAACCAGACCACCCATCTCGCCGGGTAAAGAGTCTAGGAGGTCCTGTATTGAAACTAGCAGTTAAAACAACACAAAATGGTGTCATAGTTTTCTCTAACGGTGATGTAGTTAATTGAGACTTGTTTCAGTGTTTAAATATCGGTACACTTGATATTTGGAACTTGCAGACCTTCCTTTTGCAAGAGGTAGCAACAAAAGATCCAAATCATTTTTGTATATTAAACCTGACCTTTGGCATTGCATTGTCACCCAAATTTTTGCATGATATCTTCACTCATCATTGTCATCCAACTTTTGATATGATATCCTCACTAAATCTTTGGTGTTTTAACCTAACCTTTAACGTAGTATCTTCACTATTGCTACTGGATATTTAGCATACTTACATATGTTTATAAATAAAAACAAAAAATATTGGAAAACGATCGGGTGTTTCATCAGAACACAGGCGTTTCTGCGAACAATTTGGACATGGAAATCGAGGAAGAAGATGAGGACAAACATTTTTTATACCCACTAGCCATATGGCTAGAGAGCGTATATATAATTTGATACGGCCAAAACGTGCCTCATCGAAATAACGGTTTTAGACCCCATCCGTTTTAGGCTATTTGGAATCGATCTAACGATGTTCGTCTGGGTGGTGTGCACGATAACTCTCGAAAGGAGTATCCCATTTGTTCCAAACTTGGTACAACGTAATATTATTGTCAAATTTAAATCGAGTTCGGAGATGGGCCATATCGATCCACTCCATCAAGTACCTCTCCCACAAAGGGCCAACAATTTGAATAATGATAACTCTTATAAAATGTGTTGTAAGTGTCCGATTATCTTCAAATTACACACATCACAATATTTTTATTAACTCTGGTGTGAAAATGGGATATATCGGTTCACTCATTTGATACCTTCGCCACAAAGGATCAACATTTTTAGTAATCATGAAGCTTATAAAACGCAATATTAACAACCGATCCCATTCAGACTTGGCAAATCTCAATATTTCCATCAACACAAGATCTGTTTAAACTTTAAAGTTGGTAGAGATCGGACCATTTCTACGGGTACGTCCCCCACATAGGGTTCAAGATTTTTAAAAACAAAACGTTAAAAGTGAGCGAATTAAACATCCAATTCTCTTCAAATTTCACACACACAAATATTTTTCCTAACACAAGATCTGTTGTAAAGATGACATATATCTACACCTTCTGGTAACTCACCCACAAAGGGTCACAATTTCCAATATATCTGTCATGACTTGGGAAACAAGTAGGCGATTCTTTACGACTTGCCATATCTAAATATTTCTCTTAACCAGAAATCTGATATGAATATGTATTTTAACGAAATTTATGATTTCGCATAAAATTGGATGTTAATGTTCGCTTTTCTTCAAATTTTTCACATACCTATATTTTATCTGTATTAGATGAAGTATGAAATGGAATACTTCGGTCCGCTATATCTGTTATCTCACGCATATTTCTACATTTTCCAATTCACATATCTCATATAAAATATAAGAAGTAGTCGATATAGACAAAAACTGGCACGTTGCAATTGATTGCAATGAGAGATTTTTTGAAGCAACTATCGTAATATCTTATTGATTGTTTAACAGTCTCATCAATCGGTGTATCAATCGACTAGGATCCGCCTTGAGCCACTTCATTCCCTACTCTATTGCTATGTCCTGGAACCAAACAAAGCTTAATGAGCCCACTTGTTTCGAGGAGGACTTTCTTCCAGTCAAGAGTAACTCTCGATTCAATGGCACTTGACTTGATAGCTTTAAGTTCATATATAGTCACTGGCCCTGTTACACCAGCGCCGGACAGGTTACAGAAACTCCAAATCTAGAAAGTGCCATAACGGCATTTTCGAGTTAGAATTTTCACAGTCAATAACTTTTGTAACTTATGCTCTTTTACTTTAGTAATGTATGCTCTTATATTTGTTTGTGGAGGCTTGGATGGTATTTGAATCATTTTCTTATCACAAAAATGGTAATTGCTTCAGTTTTCGATATAACAATACATAGTTTCTAAGTTGTAATTAAGTATGTGAACGATAAATATCTTTCCTATGACTTACCCTTATCTAATGGCTCACATTTGCAACTACTTTGAAAAACATTGAGATTCAATGTAGTTTGCTATATTGCTATTCCCTTAATTTATCGTACTGTTGTTAAACACTATTTCTTTTACATATCTCAATTAAAAGGACACCATCAATTATGTACGAGTGTTGGACTATTGGCTATGTCATGGCATGAGCTATTAATTTTTTCGCACAAATATGCTATTGACAAAGGACTCTTATTTCTCGAAATGCAGCAATTCACCCCTACGTTTTACATTTCCTTCACTTCGGCCCATTCAACAAATAATTTCTTCCTTTGTAATACACTTCTTCAGCTGAGTTTTCAAATATTCGCATTTTGATAATTAAAGCATAATTTTGTTAACGACTAAAACATTATGGGCCTTAATGAATAAAAGTTGCGTGTCCATCCTTTTTATTATTTAACCTTGGACTCTTTTCGAGGAAGTATTTAGCTCCTTACTTGATTTTTGTAAAAACAACAGCGCTTCTTTTTCACGCTGTTATCCCAAAATATGTTTATCGTTCTTAAAATAAACAGTTAATTATCATATATCAATTTTTTAAACTTCACTTTATCTTTTATATCTCTTATATTTCACTTTTAATCAAAACATTAATATTTCTCTCAACAGCACCACCCCAAGATGATTCCAGCTCTGAAGAAACCCAGGGCAGTTCTTCCAATGCAAAACCAATTGTGCCACCACGTCCTCGTAATTTAGCTTTTGATCACAAAAATAAAGTTATTAACAGTCCAAATGTGGTTAAGACTCGAGGAGTTTTAGAAGCTGTCGAATTTGCCGATTTAGACAGCAATGGAGATCGTAAGTTGTGTTTAATTTAGAGAAAATATTGATTTTCATTAATTTTTATATTTTTCAGCAAAATCTCAAGTTCATAATGTTATTAACAAACTATATACAACAACACAAACCGTTTTACAATTGCATGCAAATCTCAGAAATTGTGAGGATTCTTTAATGCTGAAAGAATTGGAGAATGCTGTGATTATGACACAAAATATGTTAACAAATATAACACAAAATAAGTAAGTATTTGGTATATATGTCCAATGTTGTTATTTAATATTGATTTTCTTTTTCGCCTTCTTTCAGAAATGATAAAAATCAACAACCAAATCATGCGTACTCTAGCACAGAGCAGGCAAATTTAGAAAATGGCGACTATATGATGATGGTGAATAATTGCGCCGATCTATTAAGTAATTTCCGTATGAAGCACAAACCCGATGACTGTGAGAAAAACTCCTAGTGTGTAAATTGAAAAAAAAGAGAAACGTAAAAAACAAAACACAGAAGTGAAACTGAACTTAAACTACAAAACTAAAAAGAAAACAAAAGGGAAATGCGAAAATAAAAGTAAAATCATAATTAATTTAATATTCATAATTATAATTAATTTAAATTAAAATTACAACTAAACAATTATTAAGATAAATTTACATTTAAATACAAATATTAGTAGCTAACAATGTTTTTTTATTATATATTATAATTAATATTAATATAAATATGATAATTATATTATTAATATTATTATTAATGAATTAATTAAATGTAAAATATTTAACTAAAACAAAATACACATCTATATTATTTAACAAATGAAATTACAATTGTAATATTTTTTTCTCGTTTTTGTAAGGCAATGTGGTTTGATGATAAAATATTGCAATATAAACATTTTTAATTTACCCGAGAAACGAAAATCGAATTTTTCGTTTAATTATTTGTTAGCACAAGGGGCTGAAATGGAATAGAAAAAATATTTTCGTCACTTTAAAATTATATATGATATTTAATGCTTCGTACATCAAATCAAACACTTTTTTTTCTAAAATAGGCATGTTTTTGTTTGAAGACTTCATAAACAAAATTAAGTTTGGCATCAACAAACTGCATTTCAGCCCCTGTGTTTAATCAAAGATGCAGCCAAATATTCCATGGTTTGCAAATCTTTTTGTGTATTTCCACACCGCAAATATGGCATTTTTTAAAATAATATATTTTTTATTTTTTTTTTTTTTTTTCATTATTGTTTTATTTCGATGTAGAAAACAAAAAGACGAAGATAAAGAACTTGAGACGCTTGTTTTGTTATAAACTTATTTGTTATGTTACGTTTTTTGATTCTTTGCGTGTTTTGGGCGTGATTACATCTACTCTAGCTTTTAGTCTAATTTGATAATAATTTTTGTCCATGTGTCTTGTTTCTTTGCTAATCAAATAATCAAAACCAATCACAACAATATTAAGTTAATCCTAAATAAAATTTATATAATTCACAAAATCATAATTTTCAATGAAATATTATTGTGTTAAGAGCTTAGATATGAAAGTTTGTTTTTAATTACATTTATAAACCACACACTTATACACAACTAAATACTTACATCCTAATTTAGCTTTAATTTGAAATTGAAGAAAAGAAAATAATAATAATAAATATTTAAAACTATATTTGATATTGGAAAATAAAATCATATAATTTAAATACGAAAAGAATAATAATACTAAAAATGCTATACCACAATATTTGTTTTTGTTGTTTCATTGTGTTCATGTATAACTGTGATTTGTTTTCATGGCAAATGCAGAGCTTTATTTGTTTTTAAGCCTAAATTTTTAAACTACTATGGAGTTGATTGATTGATATGACTCAAATAGAATTTTCGATGTAGCCTAATTAATTTCAACAAGAAAAAAAAACAAGTACGTTCGACTGGGCCGAACTTTTCCCTCCACCATTTGGAAGGAACTTGAAAATTTCAAAAAAATCCGATAACTACCACTTAAATGAAACCGGTTATATTGGGACTACGAAGACGTGGACCTGCATACGAAATGTTGCCATAGGCTGTAGTATCCATTAGGAACTTTAAATACGAGTTTTGAAACAATTTCAGTCGCTAAATGTCGCTAAAATCATGAAAAACCGAATATCGGGAGATACTGTTATATAAGGTTTATATAGGGGCTATATAGGCATGGACCTGCATACGACATTTTTTATCATAGATTGTAGTACGCATTACGAAGTTCGACTACGAAAATTTGAAATTTAAAATACGAAATTTGAAACGATTCCGGAGAATAAAGTTGCTGAAATCATCCAAATACCGAATATCGGGAGCTACAAACTTTTTTTTCATAGCCTGTAGTATCCATTACGAACTTCAAATACGAAATGTGAAATAATTCCGGTAAATAATGTCGCTAAAATCATGAATATCGAGAGGTATCTTTATATGGGGGCTATCCGTGGACCGACATGGCTCATTTACAAACTTAATCTGCCTGCTGGGAAAATTTGCATTTATGCAAAATTTTAGCTTTCTATCTCAATTCATTCGACACACATCCAGACAGACGGACATCGCTTAGTTTTACGCTGATTCACTTTACGCTTTGTAGGGTCTATCTTGAATATTTCGGGGAGTTAAAAACGGAACGACTAAGCTAATATACCCTCCGTAGAACGGTGGAGGGTATAACAACTATGCCACATTTATTAATTAAGGGGGACAGAGACCATAAATCATAAATTTAAAATATGACGCTACAGAAAGGCTACAGGAATATTAAGGTAAATAAGCAGATACTCAATCGAAACCTTTTGAAAAACTGACTTGCATTTACAACAAAGAAAATATCTTAAGGGCTGATAATTGAATTGGGCCAAAACTACCCTCGCTTGTCTATATCGCCGACGTTTTTCAGTTGCAAAGGAAGATGGGTATTAATACTATAAAGATTTATAACATCAATGAATATATTTGACATATTCTCCCTTTAATCCCCATTACGCCATCGTCATCTCAGCCTTCCAATGTCTTTTAATCAAGACCACTGTGAGCTTCTTCCCTTAGTATTTAGGGAGAGTAAGATATTGATGCTTCCACTCCAGTAGCATACTTCGCATGTTCTCCAGAGAAAGCACTTTAAATTCTGCATATGTTATAATTTAGTGGTGTATTGAAATTGATTTAGGGGCCAAGTTCTCAACGGCCGGATCAACGTTTTTACACCCTTCACAAGTAAAGTAATGAGTTACTAGTTGTGCAAATATAAATGTGGTGAAATTTTCCAAATACCTAAAATCCGAGGGCATTGCACTGCACTACATAAAATTGGGTGGAACTATAGAAGAATAGAAGCCTATTGTTAGGGAAGATGATCGCAAAACAATATGGGGATAAAATGGACCAAAAACTGATTTTATTCACTGTTCACAATACGGTCTATAATTGTCGAAGTGTAATTTTGCATCTACGTTTTCGTATACGCCCATATCACGGTACCTCCCGATATTCGGTTTTTTAGCATAATGTTCTACCCGAATTGTTTAAAATTTGGTACTTATATATATAGCGCCCATATAACGATACCTCCATATATTCGGTATTCTGATGAATATAGCCTTTTTTCTAACAGAATTGTTTTAAATTCGGTACTTAGGGCACTGCCTCCTGTGGCAGATCATTTTATATATAAGTTCACTTTTTCCTATAGACCCCATTTTTCGTTATTTCGGAATTCTTATGAATTTACAAACATTTTAAAGCGGAATCGTTTAAAAATCGGTGTGTAGAGTTTGACTGAAGACTGCTGGAACCGGTCCATTATTTCTCGTATCAACTCCAAATATTTTGTATTTAGTAAATTTCGGCCGCATTTTTTAAGAGAATTCGTTAAAATTTGGCATTTAAAACTCGCAATAGATAGATCACTGTAGCAGGAAATCAGGACCATATACTTTACATTATTTTAAAGACTTTTTATCAACCGATTTCATTGGCAAAATGGAAGTGGACCAAATATTCAATACCGAATCCGTGGAGGGTATTAAGTGGGTATTTTATACCCTCCACCATAGTATGGAGGGTATATTAAGTTTGTCATTCCGTTTATAACATCTCGAAATATACATTTTAGACCCCACGAAGGATATAAATTCTTGATCAACATAAAATTCTATGTCGATTTAGCAATGTCCATCCACGTCTTCGTATAGCCCCCAAATAACGGTATCTCCCGATATTCGGTATTTTGATGATTTTAGCGACATTATTTACCGGAATTGTTTCAAATTTAGTAGTTGAATTTCGTAATGAATACTACAGCCCATGACAGAAAATTATCTGTGCAGGTCCACGTCTTCGAATAGCCCCCATATAACGGTTCACCCCAATATTCGGTATTTTGATGATTTTATCGACATTATTTACCGGAATTGTTTCAAATTTCGCATTTAAATTCGTAATAGATACTACAGCATAAAACAGAAAATGGGCAATGTAGGTCCACTTCTTCGTATAGCCCCCATATAACGGTACCTCAGGATATCCGGTTCTTTGTTGATTTTAGCGACATTATTTACCGGAATTGTTTCAAATTTAGTATTTGAAGTTCGTAATAGATACTACTGCTTAAGACAGAAAATAGGTCATGTAGGTCCACGTCTTCGTATAGCCCCCATATAACGGTACCTCCCGATATTGGGTATTTTGATGATTAATTTAGCGAAATTATTTACTGGAATTGTTTCAAATTTAGTAGTTGAATTTCGTAATGAATACTACAGCCCATGACAGAAAATTATCTGTGCAGGTCCACGTCTTCGAATAGACCCCATACAACGGTACACCCCAATATTCGGTATTTTGATGATTTTATCGACATTTTTTACCGGAATTGTTTCAAATTTCGCATTTGAAATTCGTAATGGATACTACAGCCTAGGACAGAAAATTGTCTGTGCGGGTTTACGTCTTCGTATAGGCCCCATATAACGGAACCCCCGATATTCGGTATTTTGATGATTTTAACGACATTATTTACCGGAATCATTTCACATTTTGTATTTGTAGTTCGTAATGGATTCTTCAGCCTATGAAAGAATATTGTCTGTGCAGGTCCACGTTTTATAACCCCCATGGTACCTCCTTTTAATGATTTTAGCTACATTATAAACAGATTTTTTTTCAAGTTTCGCATTTGAATATTGTAGCTTGTGACAAAAGTTGCCTATGCAGGTACCGTCGTCTTATAGACCCAAATATGCAGCTACATTCGGTATTTTTAAAATTTTAACAGAATTTTTTAACGGATTTTATTTTTTTGAAAATTGCCAAATTTTTACCCAATGGTGGAGGGTATTCCAAGTTCGGCCCGGCCGAACTTACAGCCTTTTTACTTGTTACTTATTAATATAGAAAGTCACTTTCTGAGGAAATCGCTAGTACATTAAATTGACACATCTGACCTTTAAATCGATGCTGATTTCGTAGACTTATATAGTCTGAAATCGGAGACATTGCAAAATATACACTCGAAACTAAACTTTCAAATGGCCACGAGAGTGGACGTAAACATAAGAGAATTACCACGGAATTGGTCATTGTCTTGTGGTTCTGGTCATGTACGAACTGAATAATGTAATAATGACAACAATAACTTGAAAACAGGAATTTATTACATATAGAGCAAAGCACCGATAAATGTATACAGAAAAAAGTGCTCTCTCTGGGATGAATAAAAATATGCAACAAAATCTGGAAAAATCACATTTGTTTTACCAAGAGCATACGTTTAATTGCCTTAGAAGAATCATTCCTAGGAGATTTATATGTTCTAGAAAGTTGTGTTTTGAGATTACAGTTGGAAATTTGCCTTGAATTTTTAAATAGCAATACGGACCGGAATACGATTTGTTTTGTTTAAAAAACAACTGATTATTGAACAGCTGATGTTGCAGGGGAAATTTTCACCTTTTTTCAACACCTTCCAATTAAAATTTGTACAAATTATTAGGTACACGAACACTCCTAGCGTTATTAATGAGTTGCCTTCGTTTAGTAGAAACTATAATTAAGAACTACACAGTGTAGTGTAAAATTTACAGAATATTCCAAATTTGGCTCTTGACCTTAAATTATCGTTTAGTTGAAATGCAATTTTTTTAAAATGGAAATAAATGTCAAATAAGCAATTCTAGTAGGTAAATTTGTTTTGCCAAAATATTAAAGTATAGCCTATTAATATCAAAAAATTAGGAGTATTATATTAAAAATTCCAAAAAGCTTTTATTGATAAGTATTTTCAATTTTATCTACTCACATAAATTAAAAAAAAAAACTAAATTCACAAAAGAACTTGTATTTACTTAATCATTAATAAAAAAAATACAAAACATGGAATGTAATGAATATTATACATAAAAATATCTATAACATAAGAATAAGGAGTGAAAAATATTTTAAATTGTATTCAAAAAGAACCTCTACTCAACTATTAATTTTATCAAAACCAAAACAGAATTAATAAATAATAAATAAGTTTTTGCAAGAATACATATTTGTTTGTTTGCTTTACATTCAAACCAGTAAAGAAAGGTAAACATTCGGGCGGGACAACTTGATGATAATCTGAACCACAACGTGTATTTAGTACAACTACATATAACAAATAAATAACAATATAGGAAATTTATGTAAAGTAGATTCTATCAACTATGAACCATTTTTGAATGTTATAATTTGAATCCGAAAGAAGCTAAATGCTAGCATATACATAATGTTAGAGTCATATATAGCATTTTCAGATTAAATGAAACCTTTTGCAATTCAAATTAAACTTTTTGCAGCGGGAATGAAACCTTTTGCAGTGGAATTGAAACCTTTTGCAGTGGAAATGAAACCTTTTGCAGTGGAAATGAAACCTTTTGCAACGGGAATGAAACCTTTTGCAACCGAAATGAAACTTTTTGCAAATCAAGTGAAACTTTTAGATTTTTAGAAGGAAAAATAACAAAACATTTTTATTTTTAGTAGGTTTAAAATTAAATCAACTAATTATAACTAATATATAGTTAAAGAGGAATTTTTATTAATTATTAATATCTATGTTTTTATAATTTTTTTCTTAAAGCTTCCATAAAACACAAGTGTAGCTGCAGAAAGAATGAAAAAAGTTTTTCAAGGTATTTTTTTCAAAGGACCCGAATTAGGTACCTTTTTATAATCTCCTCCATGGAAATGAGGATATATTAAATTTGTCATTCGGTTTGTAACACCTCTAAATACTCGTCGTAGACCCCATAAAGTATATACAATCATGATCATAGTTGATTTAATGATTTCCACTTATCTGTCTATTGAAATCACGACTGCTCTATCTCCATAATCAATAAAGCTGCGAAGCGGGAATCCTTTATTAGGTAAGATTAATAGTATACTATAACTAGCGTTATAGTATACTATACTTAACTTAGCGTTAAGCATTTGGAATTTAATAATATGGAAGCATTTTATATCAAATCAATAAAGAACCATTTGTTATTACAATAATTGAAAATTTAAGAAATAATATAAATAAATGTAGATATTTATAATCAATAAAAAATCCTCTTTGTCAATATATTAGTTATAATTAATTGATTTAATTTGAAAACTACTAAAAATAAAAATGTTTTGTTATTTTTCCTTCTATAAATTTAAAAGTTTCATTTGATTTGAAAAAAGTTTCATTTCGGTTGCAAATGGTTTTATTTCGGTTGCAAAAGGTTTCATTTCCGCTGCAAAAGGTTTCATTTCCTCTGCAAAAGGTATCATTTCCACTGCAAAAGGTTTCAATTCCACTGCAAAAGGTTTCATTTCCGCTGCAAAAAGTTTCATTTGAATTGCAAAAGGTTTCATTTAATCTGAAAATGCTATATATAGCTATATTTTCCATATGTATGTTAAGAATTTTAATAACATACTTTGAGGCGCTTTACACAATTAGTTACTTCAAAGGAAACGCTTTATCAGGCATGTCACAAGAATGAATTAGGTAGGAAAGTGATTTTAATTTCGTATTTAGTTTCTCCAGAAAATGTAAATCGCAAAATTTTTTATACCCTCCAACGTACATAGTATGGAGGGTATATTAAGTTCGTCATTCCGTTTGTAACTCATCGATACAATCATTTTAGACATAACAAAGTATATATATTCTTGATCAGAGTAAAATTCTAAGACGATTTAGCCCTGTCCGTCTGTCCGACTATTGTAATCACGCTAGAGTCAAAACGAATAAAGATAGAAAGCTAAAAGATTGCACAGACCAGGTTGTCTGCAGGCAGGTCAAGTTCGAAGATGGACTATATCGGTCCATGATATCGTATAGCCCCCATACAACTGTACCCTTCGATATTCGGTATTTTGATCATTTTAGCCACATTTTCCAAAGGAATTGTCTGAAAATCCACGCAAGGAGTTCATTCTGAGAACTTTACCCTCTGGAAGAGAATTGTTTATATAGGTCCACGATATCGTATAGGCCCTATACAACGATACCCCCCCCCCTCCTTTTTCGGTATTTTGATGATTTTAGCCACATTTTCCAATGAAATTTTCTGAAAATAAGCACGATATATTCAGTATTTTGATGATTTTCTTTCCTATCACTTTACTCCCGGGAAGAGAAATATCTATATAGGTTCAAGATATCGTATAGCCCACATACAACGGAACCCCCCGATATTAGATATTTGTTTTTGAGGACGTTATTCACCGAATTGTTTGAAATTGCGTACCTAGAATTCGTAATGGGTACTATAGCCTATAACAAAAAATTGTTTATGGAGACTCACTTCTTCGTATAGCCTCCATATAATGGTACATCCCAATATTCGATATTTTGATAATTTTAGCGACATAATTCACCGGAGTTGTTTCAAATTTCGTATTTAGAGTTCGTAATGGGAACTACAGTCTATGACAGAAAATTGTCTATGCGGATCCAGGAAAACATCTGGTGATCCAGAGGGTATATATCATTTATAACGTCGCTCATTGAAATAACGGTTTTAGACGCTATGTCTCTTTGGATCAAATCCGTTTTAGGATATTTGTAATCGACCTAGGAGAGACAGGCGGTCACTCCTTGTTGGCTTGTGCGTACGAAAACTTTCGAAGGGAATATCCGATTCTGACCAAACTTGGTTCATCGTAATAAAAAAATAAATAAAAAAATAATGAATTTTGTTCAAACTTTGCAAATCCTAATAGTTTTATCTGTGATATGTCTTCTTGTACCTCCCCAAAAAAGGTTTAATATTAAAAAATATAAAAGTACAAAAAATGAGTCTGATTATCTTCAAATTTCGAAAATATAAATATTTCTACCAACATAGAATCTGGTGTGAAGATGAAATATATGGGACCACTCCTTTTGGAACTTCCCCAACAACGGTTCAAAATTTTGAATATTTAAATCACTAATAAACGCGATAAGCTTCTGATTCTCTTTAAATTTCACACATACCGATATTTTTATCAGCGCAAGATCTAGTATGATGAATGGATATAACGGACCACTCCTACTGGTACCTCCCGCACAAACGGTCAACATTTCATGTTTACATGTATTAAAAAACCACATTTGGAAAATCACACTTTTGAAGTAATTAGATCCAGTATTCGAGTGGTATATATTAAGATTTGGTATCGCAAATTTCTAATAACAGATATAACATAGTTATTAGAAACTTGCGATACCAAATCTTAATATATCCTCCAAAGTACTGTGGTGGGTATAATAAAAGCGGGCTACATTTAATTATTTTTTGAGATGTGGTACCCTTTGAGTTAATGAGTGTTATGCGACAAAGTCATAAGGGGAGCGTGGTCGCAATGCTTTCATTACAAACGTCCGGCACCAAGAAAGCCTATTCAGATTAAAATTAACAGAATTGATCAATAAAATTTATATTTGTTTAAAATTATCCTGCTTACAAATTTCGAACATTCAATGGTGAATTTATTAAAACATTTCTTTGGATTATGTCAGACTGCGCCATCTTTTGTCAAACATAAGAACATACGTTATCCGTTTAAATATGTATTTTATCCGGAATGGTTTATGAACTAGATATTTACTATTCAAGTAGCAAACCAGTGTTAGATAACTATCTACAAGATAAATGTTGTTATTATTGTCATTCTCTTTTGATAGGTGGCGCTATATAACAATGTAGGAGATGCCACCTTCTTCTGACTTCACAGAAATATGCTGAAATATATTGTTACGAATATAACTTTAGATTTAAGTTAATTTAGATGAATTCCGTTAATTTAAGAATTTGAATTGTAACGTAAATTTCTACTACGCAGTTTATTTGAATAACTTCACAACAACAACTACTGTATAGATTTTTCTACATCCTTCCATTTCCTCTTTCATTTTCTATTTTGTTGCTGACGTACAATTCTTGTTAAACGTCATCATTGATGATCGCTTAATTCCTCTTTCTTTGTTACCCCCTCGCCTGTGTATGTGTTGTTGTTATTGTTCACTCAATGTAAGTTTGTATGTGTTCGTTGCATTGGTAGATTGTTCGTAATCTAGGCGTTACCAGATCGTCTAGAAACTTCTGTAGCGACAGGCGAGGCTCATATAAATAGGGGAAATGGAAAGGCAGTTAGTCAGTTGTGAATCAGATCGCGAATTGAAACCGTCGAGTAAAGTAAAGTTGTGTGAATAAAATCATTGTAATAATCGTAATCCGAAAGAACCCGCGTTTTATTTGGTACGAGCTGTATTGGGAAATAAAACAACGTCTACACGGGATTAAGTAAAATCCAAGAACGTAACAATTGGTGTCGGAAGTGAGATTACGATAATACTACGATGAAGTTTAAGGATCTACGAGTGGAAGACTTGAAGAAGGAACTTAATAAATTGGAATTGTCCTCTACTGGCAACAAGGCTGAACTACAAAAACGTCTGTTGGATGAGTTCGAGCGCCGTGGTATGAACATCGATACATATGAGTTTGACAGTAAGGATGAAGTGGATTTATCGGAAATGGGCGAATCCAACGGTGGGGAAGTCTCGTCAGTAGCTGCCAGGGGTGACGATTTCAGAGAAATGCTAGCCAAAATGTTTGAGGAAAATTTCAGAAGGTTCGAAGAAAATTCGAGAATAACGAACGAGAAACTCGAGTACATTACAGAAGTTATTGGAAGGAGAATGGAAACCGTGGAGGTCCAAATTAAAGAGTTGGATAAGAAAGTGCAGTCGGTTGACGAGAAATTTCTGTCCCACGACCATAGGGTTACAAATCTGGAGAAGAAAATTTCGGAACTGGAAATCAAAGGTGGTCCGGTGCGAGTTCCTGATAACACACTAAAAATCAAACCTCCTGTATTCGACGGCTCTACGTCATTCAATGTTTTCAAGTTACAGTTCGAGACAGTGGCTTCTAGAAATTCGTGGAACGACAGCGACAAAGCGGTTGCACTACTTCTGGCATTGAAGGGCAGTGCTGCTGATGTTATACAGAGTATTCCTGTCGCTTCTAGAAACAACTATGAAGATGTTATTGCTGCACTGGAACGTAAGTACGATGGCGAACATAAACGAAACATCTACCTTATGGAATTAAGGGGAAGAGTACAGAGGGCAAACGAGACGTTACAAGACTTTGCAGCTGAGGTGGAACGTTTGGTGCTAATGACGTATCCAGGAGAGGATCACCCATTGCTGGACCGTATGAAAATCGAAACCTTTGTGAATGGCATACGTGACCCTGAGATTAAGTATGCAACATATGCGTCACCAAAAGCATCATTTTCCGAAACTGTGTCGTTTGCCCTTGCCCAAGAGACGGCAAGAATAGTTGTTAAGCCCCAGACCCACAAGATTCGCCAACTGGAGACCGAAGGTTGCGAACCCAAATCTCTCGTTAACTCGATCGAAGACGCCATGAGGCGGGTAATAGAAGAGACAAAGTTAGTTGGGATGACTAAGCCCAGGGTTAGATGCTACAACTGCGATAAAGCAGGTCATATTGCGCGCGAATGCAGAGCTAAGCGCAAACGATCCAGGTCATCGTCACCACCTCCAACGAAAGATGGTAGAAGAATGGCCCAACAGTCCACCAATGAGTCACAGTTAAACTAAATCGAGCCAGTCCAGCGGGGCATGAACTGGCTCCCATCGACGATGGCCCCACAATCTCCATAGCAATAGTACAACAGGAAAGTCACAACCTAACAACAACTGGGTACATCAATGGTGATAAGCGAGTTCTGACGTTAGATACTGGCGCATCAAAGTCCATCGTAAGATCAGATCTGGTAAAGGGAAAAATAACGCAACTTAATGGAGTCAGACTGCGCACAGCAACGGGGGAGCCCGCGGCAGTACACGGCAAGATTACCCTGAGACTAACTATTGCCAATAAATCGGAGAATTACGAGTTTATAGTTGCCGATATCGTAGACGAAGTGATAATAGGCGCAGATTTTATGATTGCCTTTGGTATCAATCTGGATATGAAAGAACGTGTGATGACCTGGTCTAACGTCGAAATTCCGTTAAACGTGGACTACGATGAAAGTACACCCATTAGACGTCTGACCACGGACCATCCAGAGATAATACCGCCCTGTGCCGAAGCAATAATATGGGTACCAATGAATGGAGATTGTGGAGCCGAGAAGTTGTGGGTGGTGGAACCAGCAGAAAACAGTAACATCCTAATAGCGAATGCCCTGGTGAAAAGCAACAAGGACGGATTAATTCCTGTTAGAGTTTTGAACCTGTCAAACAAGCAGGAGCAAATTTGCCAATTTTCCGATGTTGGACAATGCACACCAGCTGAAGCTGTAGTTAATTTGGAAACTAGCACCGAAAAGCCAGCTGCCATGGAGAAGAAGCACCTCGACGGCTACATAAAAGAGTGGACACACCAATTATCACCTTCCGAGAGGAACAAGGCTAAGCAGCTATTATGGAAATATGCCTCTACCTTTGCGTTGACAAAAGAGCACCAAGGAAGAACATCAGTGGTGAAGCATGAAATCAATACAGCAGACGCGAGACCCATTAAACAGCCTCCAAGAAGTGTTCCCCTGGCAAAAAGAGACGAGGTTCAGAAGCTGATAAGTGAAATGGAAAAGAGTGGTGTAATAGAACCATCGTCAAGTCCATGGTGCTCACCAGTGGTCTTGGTCAAGAAGAAAGACGGAAGCACCCGATTTTGTGTGGACTACAGAAAGTTGAATGATGTCACCAAGAAAGACAGCTATCCGCTCCCAAGAATCGACGACACATTGGACACATTAGCCGTGACGTCATGGTTCTCCACCCTCGACCTGCAGAGTGGGTACTGGCAAGTAGAGATCGCCGAGAAAGATAAGGAGAAAACAGCGTTTGGCGTAAATGGGGGTCTCTGGCAGTTCAATGTCATGCCATTCGGACTCTGCAACGCCCCGGCTACATTTGAAAGGCTGATGGAGCGTGTGTTAAAAGGGCTGCAGTGGAAGTCGTGCCTCATATACCTGGATGACATCATAGTCATGGGACGCAACTTCGACGAACACATCAAGAACTTAAAGGATGTTCTACAGCAGCTTTCGTCTTCAGGCCTCAAGCTGAACCCAAAGAAGTGCAGTCTCTTCCAACGAGAGGTGAAGTTCCTGGGGCACCACGTGACGCCGGAGGGCATATCGACGGATAAGGAGAAAATTCAAGCCGTCAGAGATTGGCCGCAGCCCCGAAATCTCCATGAGCTGCGAAGCTTTCTGGGTCTCTGCACATACTACCGTCGATTTGTCCAAAATTTTGCCAACATCGCCGCCTGTCTACACCGTTTGACGCAAAAAGGCCAGAGGTTTCAGTGGGGCAACGACCAGGAGGAGGCATTCAGAAAGCTCAAAGACATGCTATGCAGAGCCCCCATTTTGGCATACCCTATACCTGGCGGCAAGTTTGTCCTGGACACAGACGCAAGTGCGTGCGGCATCGGTGGTGTCCTTTCCCAGGAAATCGACGGACAGGAAAAAGTCATCGGGTACTACAGCCGGACATTGTCGAAACCTGAGAGGAATTACTGTGTGACGAGGAGAGAGCTGCTTGCTGTCCTTGAGTGCGTTAAACACTTCCACAAATACCTATATGGCCAGCATTTCCTGCTGAGGACCGACCACGCTGCTCTCCAATGGTTGCTGCAGTTTAAGAATCCGGAAGGTCAACTAGCCCGTTGGATCGAGAGGCTCCAGAGTTATGACTTCAGAATCGAGCACAGAAAAGGCGGAAAACACGGTAATGCTGATGCCCTGTCTCGTCGGCCATGCAAAGTAGAATGCAAGCACTGCTCAAAGGCTGAGAATAAAGAGAATATCGTTGATGTCCGACTATTGCAATTTGAGTCGGGTGAAGATTGGTCGACGGAACAACGAAGAGATCCCATTCTGGGCAAAGTAATTTCGGCCATAGAAACGGGCAAACGACCTAGTCGCAAAGAAATTACCTCCGAAAGCCCTCTTTTAAAATCCTATTGGGCCCAGTGGGACAGTCTACTTATAATAGATGGTTGCCTATATCGCAAATGGGAAAGTGAGGACGGTAAATCTCACCGGAACTTGATCGTCGTCCCAGACTCCAGACTCTTGTCGGAGTTTCACGATGGGCCAAGTGGAGGACATCTTGGCATAGCAAAAACCGCTGAAAAGGTAAAGCAGAGATTCTACTGGGTCGGCTGTCAAAAATCCATTGCCGACTGGATCGCCAATTGTGAAAGGTGCATAAGAGCTAAAGGTCCAACACGGAAGAGTCGAGGCTACATGCAGCAGTATAATTCAGGAGCCCCTTTTGAAAGAATCGCAATGGATGTAGCTGGACCGTTCCCAACAAGCGACTCTGGGAACCGGTATGTCTTAGTGGTCATGGATTACTTCAGTAAATGGCCAGAGGTTTATGCTATCCCAAATCAAGGAGCCAGGACAATTGTGGATGTGTTCAGCAGAAATTGGATTTGTCGCTATGGTGTTCCATCTGAGGTTCATTCCGATCAAGGGAGGAATTTTGAATCAGCGATCTTCAAGGAAATGTGTGACTCCTACGGAATCAAGAAAACCAGAACGACGCCCCTACATCCACAATCAGATGGCATGGTGGAAAGATTCAATCGCACCCTGGAAGAACATCTACGGAAAGTGGTGGACAGTGGCCAACGAGACTGGGATGAGCATATTCCCAAGTTTTTACTGGCTTATAGATCGGCCATTCATGATTCCACATCCCGGACCCCAGCCAAAGTTCTGTTCGGAAATGAATTAAAGCTACCTGGCGATTTGATATTCGGTGCTATCCCAAACGACGATGTGAACCAAGATGAAGACAGTCAAAACTCTTTTAGTAAAGTCCACGATGCAGTCCGACATCGAATAAAAATGGCTAGCAACCGCATGAAGGTTTGTATGTGTTCGTTGCATTGGTAGATTGTTCGTAATCTAGGCGTTACCAGATCGTCTAGAAACTTCTGTAGCGACAGGCGAGGCTCATATAAATAGGGGAAATGGAAAGGCAGTTAGTCAGTTGTGAATCAGATCGCGAATTGAAACCGTCGAGTAAAGTAAAGTAAAGTTGTGTGAATAAAATCATTGTAATAATCGTAATCCGAAAGAACCCGCGTTTTATTTGGTACGAGCTGTATTGGGAAATAAAACAACGTCTACACGGGATTAAGTAAAATCCAAGAACGTAACAATATAATAATGAATATATTTTATTGAATGTATCTTCAAGCCAATTTAATCCTACTCCGGGACCGAATAAAAAGTACAATGACTCCAGACTGAATTCTATATTCCATTTTAACATTCTTGATGACGAAAAGTTAATTTTGGATGCCAAAAACCATATTCTCTATAATACTAATGTGGAAGTATTGCTGTCTACCAAAGAACTATGAAAGGTAGTAATTTTAATTCAGCGATTTCCGATACGTTCCGGAATAACACCAAAACTCACAATTTTTTTGCTAAGAGGTCTTCATTCACATAAAACATCCTGCCAGGATTCAAGACTTTTTGAAAAATTTAAACTCTTGAGGGGGAGGCAGTAGAGAAATACCTCATAAGTTTTTTTTTAACTTTTTTTAAAAAATAAATTTGATAAATTATTAACATATTCGGATTTTAAATCATTCACCTTGTATAAGATTTCTCAAAGTTTTGACCGTTTGTGAGAGGAGTTGCCAGAAGAAGTAACTCTTGCCACACTTCATCTAATTTCCGTAAATGCAGTGTGTTTATGATATTTGGAATTTTGACCATCAAGAATGCGGTGTAAATGTTCTAAGTTTAAAAGAACTAACTTAGAAGTATTAGTCATTTTCGCAGACAAATGTATACCCTCAGCCAATGTCCGTATTTGTATGCCCTCCACCATATATTAACTTTGTCATTCCGTTTGTAACTCCTCGAAATACTTGTGTCAGACCCAACAAAGTATATATATTCTTGATCAGCGTAATATTCTAAGTCGATTTAGCGATGCCCATCCATCTGTCTGTCTGTTGTAATCACGTTATCTTTCGAACAAATTGAAGTTAGAAGGCTAAAATTTTGCACACATGTTTATTTTGCCAGTAGGCAGGGTCATGTAGGTCCACGTTTTCATATAGTCCCCATATAACGGTACCTCCCTATATTCGGTATTTTGATGATTTTAGCGACATTATTCACTGAAATTGTTTTAAATTTGGCATTTGAAGTTCGTAATGGATACTACAGCTTAAGACAGAAAATTGTCTATGCAGGTCCACGTCTTCGTATAGCCCCCCCATATAACGGCACCTCCCTATATTCGATATTTTAATGATTTTAGAGCCATTATTCACCGGAGTATTTCCAATTTACGTATTTAGAGTTCGTAATGGAAACTACAGTCTGTGACAGAAAATTGTCTATGCAGGTCCAGGTCTTCTTATAGGCCTCATATATCAGTACCTTCCTATATTCGGTATTTTGACGATTTTAGGTACAATTCTTGCCGAAATTGTTTGAGATGTCGCATTTGAAGTTCGTAATGGATGCTACAGCCTGTGACAGAAAATTGTCTATGCTGATCCAGGTCTTCGCACAGCTCCGATATAACGGTACCTCCCTATATACGATATTTTGATGATTTTAGCTACATTATTCACCGTTGATTTCAAGTTTCGAATTTGAATGTGGTAATGGCTTATAATAACAATGCCTATGTAGGTCCATGTCTTATAGACCCCAATATAACGGCTACTTTCGATATTTTCATAATTTTAAGTTTTTTTTTTAAGTTTTTGGCCTTGACTTTTCGGAATAACATTAAAACTGTGAACTCTTCGTTCACATAAAAAATCCTGCCAATATTAAAACTTTTTGCCAAAAATTTGAACTCTTGTGGGGGAAGTAGTAGAGAAATGTCTCCAAAGTTTTTTTTTAAACTTGACATAAATTTTATAAAATATTAGAAAATTTGGATTTTAAATCATTCGCCTTATATAGGTATTAAATTGTCCACGATTACTGTTGCTAACTCCCTGCCTGTTTTGGCGAGAGAGTTCGCTATCTCGCTACCTCTAATTGTAATTAGGACGTTTACGGTAGTCGGTCTCGTGTTAGCATTAAACCAGTACAGACACTCTGCTATCGCCCGGATCTCCGCTTGAAGGATCTTATTGTGATCCGGCAAGCGGAAAGAGATTACGATATTTGGTTCTTCAATAAAAAGTCCCAACCCCGCTCTCTCTTCCCTAGCACTGAGCCATTTGTATAACAATAGTTTTCAGTCGGCAATTTTTTATGATAATTCACGTGGACTTTATCTATCCACCCGTCCGTGGCCTTGATCCTTATGACCACTTCATACCGTATCTGAATTCTATTGGATGTACATATAAAATTGTCTCTAAAGCCCTAATTGGTATTGTCCTCATTACACCACAAATGCTTAAGCAGCACATTCGTTGGACTTTCTTTTGGTATTAAATTTTTTATCCCTAGATGTCCACCATGCTACTGATGCGTAGTCCACCAGACTATTAATTACACTTTTGAATAGCCATTGTGTCATCTTTGGATTGGAACCTCATTTTGAGCATATAGCCCTTCTACGCGTTGCCGTTGGATGTGGTGGTGTTTCTCCAATTAAGTTTCCTATCTAGAATCACACCTAGATATTTAACCTTATTGGAAATGTCTTGCTCAGAAAGACAGGTTCATCGATGTGCGACAGTTTTCTTTTCCCCATGAAAAGACATATTTCAGTTTTTATTGGGTTAACGTTAAGACCTCTTGATCTGATCCAGTTGTTAAAGTGCTTAAAAGACTGCTTATGGTAGTGACCCACAGGAGAGGTGGCGTTCCTTGACTAACTTTGTCCCATATGGTTTATCTAGTACCTGAGGGCGCGGTCAAACATTAAGGATTGGATAAGTGTTATTGAAAGCGCCTTCGATATCAATGTATACTGTCAGTGTATGCATCTTTTCATCGAAAGTGTTTTCGATGTGGTGTACCGATTGTGCGTTTCATGGTTTTGAGTAAGAACGATGTTAGATTTATAACGATAAGACTTACAAGATGAAATGAAAAAACTGCAACCAACTTCATTTCTAAGCCACTCGTCCGACAGCTGTTAAAATTATTCCGGTGTCAGCTCATTATATTGTTTACAAGCGTATAAAAGCATTTTGGTCAGAATTTTCCAGGAAAAAAGTTATTCGTGATGGAATTCAAGCGTGATAGTGTGAGTTCTTTATATTTGGTTAGAAAACCACAAGTGGCTATCGTTAGAGCACTCCAGCATTTAAATGTGAATAAATCTTTTGTGTCTCGTACCATTGCTCGTTACCGTGATACTGGTAGCGTAGCCAGACGTCAAGGAATTGGACGGAAGAAACCAGCAACATCAGCAGGAATGGTTCGAAAAGTAAAGGAGCGACTTGATCGAAACCCGCGTCGCAGTGGCCGAAAAATGGCTCATGAGCTGAACATATCGCAATATTCCATTCGGCAAATATTGAAAAATGAGCTCGGGGTAAAGCCATTGAAATTCCAAAAAGTGCAAGAACTTACAACACAACAGAAAGAAAATAGACTCAAAAGAGCTAAAGATTGCATCCAATGGCCGAAAGTGATGAACTGTCGAATTTGGTTTTCTCCGATGAGAAAACATTCGTTGTCCAGCAGTTTGTAAACCAACAAAATTATCGTGTTTACTTGCCAAAGTTTTCAGCTAAAAATGTGCACCTTCGGTTGGCCACCAGAACGCAAGCGCCGGCCATGGTGATGGTGTGGGCCGCCATAACAGCCCATGGCCGCTTTCCGCTCGTATTTATCGACCATGTCATCAGAATAAACGCCGAATATTATCGCGAAAATATTCTGGAGGGTGTATTAAAGCCTTGGGCACGCAAACATTTTGGCCGCAGACCTTGGACATTTCAACATGACTCAGCACCATCGCACTCAGTACACTCGTACAAAATGAGGTTCCTCACTTGTTTCGCAAGTGCTGAAAATGCTGACCTTCTGCGGGAGAAGTACCAGGAGGGTTAACCACTTTGTGGGGGATGTACCAGAAAGAGTGGACCGATATCTACCGTTCACACCAGATCTTGTGCTGATAGAAATATTGGGTTGTGCCTAATTCCAAAGGAATTGGAAGTCCATTTCGCGCTTTATGAACTTCATTTTTATTCGAAATTTTCATTCGTGGCGATGGAGGAACTAGAAAGAGTAGTCCATTCTATCCGTTCTTCGTTTGAAGTCAATTGGATTCTTATTTCACGTTTTATAAGAATTATAAATATTCAAATATTTGACCCTTAGTGGGGGAGGTACTTGATGGAATTGACAGATATTGTCAATTTTCAAAGCTGATATGGCCCTGATTTGCAAAGTTTGAACAAAATTGGACAATCTTTTTTTTTCTATGAAAAAAATTACTTTCTTTGAAAATTTCGACCTTTTGTAGTTTGAGGAAGTACCAGAAAAAGTTGGCCGATGTTGCCCATCTTCGAGCTCGATCTAAGTTTGACAAAAATATTGAGATGTACCAAGTTTGGGCCAAATCGGATATTCCCTTCGAGAGTTATCGTGCGCACCAGCCAGACAGACGGAAGGACGGACACCCCTAGATCGTCTCAAAATGTCCTGAAATTGATTTGATCCAAAGAGTCCTAGGTTCTAAGACCGATGTTTCGATGAGGTACTTTTTGGCCGTATCAAATGATATATACCATCTATTGCGATATGGTGGAGGGTATAAAAAATGCGCTATTTCTGATTTTTTTGTTTTCATCTACTTCAAGTTAGTCTACCTAGCTTTATGTCCCATACAAAGTACATCGCAGACTAAAGCTTTAACCGCTTGTTTTATACATTAGACAAATTATATAGCAAGCATAAAGTGTGGACTAATATCAATGGGTAGGGATCTAAAAAGGTCGGATTATATCTAAAGTATATAATGTAATGTAATTAAAGACGAATTTCTGAGATTCCAGGGTTTACATGTCTGCAAACAGATTGTCCTACATATACCAACATACCGACTTAGTGATTATAGCGATTTATACAACACTGCAAGACCTGCAATATTTCTTTGTTTAATTGTGAAAATCTTATTAAATAAAGTACACAAAAGTTAACAACATAAAAGAAATAAAGAAATTTTAATTTCTTTAAACCCTAAGGACTAAATAAAGTTATCCATTTAATAATGTCTTTTCCCACCCCGTAATTCGTCTTAGACACCAGCTATGAAATGTTGTGAGACTCACCGCAGTACAGAGTTGCTTAATTCAATATTGACTTCAGTTAATTGATGCCAAATACAACAACAGCAACTGTAATAAACGTAAACATCTTCCAGGAGAAACAACAACAACACCAACAAACACCATATTAATGTCGATAAAAAGTTTGGTTAACTGAACAACGTTGGGTACGTTGAGCGAGCTCTCATACCTCTGAACAATTATTCCCTTGGCAAACATAACGTCAAACATTTAACTTATTTGACCCCAAGGTATAGCTTTGTTCCTTAACACCGGCAATGGTTAAATCAATTTTGCTCCCCTCCCCAAATGCCATGAATAACACAATGTTACAGGTTATACATACAAATATGTGTGATACATTCAAACAATTTCTTGACGGGTGGGTGGATTGGCCGAATCGATTATCCACTTCCAAAGGCGGAGAGAAAAAAATTTTAAAGTCCCCCATTATTTTCATTGAAAATGAATCACGCTGTGAAAACTGGACACAATTAATTGACTTGTATTACGACATATGTGAGTGTGTGTGCTGTGATGTGCCTGAATTTGTTCCAGCATAAAAAGTACCCGAAGTTATTATTAAGGTGCTTAAAATTCCTTGTTGGTAGAAAGTAAGTTTAAGGGTGGCTATTGTTGTCAGTTACACTATATAACCTTAGGAATCGTTTTAATATGTTTATTGTTATATGCCGATATTATTTCACACTACAGGATTGAAAGTTTGTGCTAATATATCAATAATATAAATTAATATACACTTTAGCGACATTAAATAAAAATTTAGCGGAAAAGTAATATTTATTTTCTCGAAAGAGTCTCGAAATTGAAACCAAGAAATTAGGCAACGCTATTCGAAAGTAAAAGACACAAAATAAGAAAAAAATATACTGTCATTTTGTTAGCTATTATCTCTTTGGCAACAGCTCACGTACGTTTCGTGTTTTGTTTCACTGTCAAACATTTTCATTTTGGTCTATAATTTACCCAAAATCGTCTTACAAGCGAAAGCTTGTATATCATTGAATTTTGATACACTCCACCTTGGAAAGGAGGGTATATTAACTTTGTCATTCGTCATAAACCCCATAAATCATAATTAGCATAAAATTCTAAGTCGATCTAACGATGTCCGTCTGACTGTCTGTCTGTTGAAATCACGATACAGCCCACATTATTTGACATAGAGCGTCAAAATTTAGCAGAATAATTTGTATTTTGTCTAGGGTGGTTTGTATAGAAAATGAGATATATCGGTCCACGTTTTGGTATAGTCTCATTTTTACGGTTTTGTCTAAAAATTGGTATTTGTAGGTCATAATGGTTTCTATCTTGAAAAATTTTGCGTATAGGTCTACGTTTTGGTATAGTCCCCATATAACGGTACCTGCCAATATTCGATATTTTGATGATTTTTTGCCACATTTTTCCCGTATTTTTCAAAAAATGGGTATTTGTAGTTCATGATGGGTTTTAGTCCGGTGGCAGAACTTTGAATATTTAGTTCCATGATTTCCTATAGCGCACATGTAACAATACTCACCAATATTCGGTATTTTGATAATCCTAGTAACATTTACCCACGAAATTGGTTTTCAAATTTGTTATTTTAGAAGATTTGACAGATAGAAATCCTTGAAGTATAAAATTGTCCCCAGAGGTTTCTGTGTTGGTATGGCCCTATATAACGGCCTCATTCACTTTATGTTTTTTTTATAAGTTTAATTTCATTATCCAAACGGTCTAACTGGTATATGACGTTTATATGAAGTGAAAAACGCTTGAATTCACATATTCTTATATATGAAAATGTTTCCTTTAACGTAAGGTGGAGGGTATTAAAATTCCTGCCCGGCCGAACTTAATGCTTTTTACTTGTTATTATCAAAATGCGTTTTTCGTTAAGAACGTTGATCGCGAACTTCTTCCATTTTGCGAAGCGCGTTTTGCTCTCAATTGGTACGAAAATAAGCAGGATTGTCGATTCCAGAAGCATAGCACAAGCTACCAATGAGGCCGCTACCATTGATGCATTGGAAGACAACATTGAAGCATTTATTCGTGAGAAACCGGTGGAAATATTGAAAAGAGTATGCCAAGATCGGACTTTGCGGATGGATCATTTGAGGCGCAGTCTCGGTCAACATTTGTATGAAATAATCTTCAAACATTAAAATATATGGACCATACTATCAATTCAAATAAAGATTTTATGAATTTATCTGAATTTAAGCCACTACACCACATAGTGGCCAGGGTTATTGTAACATGGAGAAGGAAGCGAGATAGACCCATAGTCACTTTTGAAGATCTGCGTATAACCAGATAGATTAAGCAGCGGATCATCTGGCACTGCGAGAATATGAGTCAAGTTATATTTATGTGGCATTTTGTACGGCTGACTGAAAATGACTGTTGTGGAAAGTCTGGACTGGAAGGAATCAATGTAGCAACAAGGACTGCATAGTCGAGCGATTTTTGATCACAGTCCAACCGGGGATTCGTTTTTTAAACTACTCGAAAGAAAATGAGGCTATTAGCAAAATACCGTCTAATGGGAAACTAGTTAACTCCAATACTCACCTTATTTCTTGAAATGGAACCAAATTCAATTTGGTCAGTCTCTAATACCAAATTTATTTGTTTATTTTTTCGAGACGATTTTATTTATTTAACACGATGTCGTGGGTTGTATAGAGAAAAACCTAAACGTTTTTAGTTTTTCACTTTGGCAGCCTTTCTCGATATTGGGGGAGCCTTCAATAACGTCACCTCGAGGCAATTCACAGTTCCCTAGTGAAACTTAGTATACCACCACTCTTAGTTGACTGGATTGATGACATGCTCAGTAGCAGAATCATCAACTCAAGCATCGGAGAGTGAAATCTGTTACTAGGGGCACCCCGCAAGGAGGGGTTCTACACCACTACTCTGGCTTTTGGTGATAAATGAAATTCCAATCGAGCTGGAACAAGGCGGGACAAAGGTCGTGACTTACGCCGATGATGTTGTCTTGCTGATTGCTGGGAAATTTCCCCAAACTGTTTCAGATCTTATGCAGGGAGCTCTAGTTAAACTCTCCAGATGGGCACGCTGCAATGGACTTGGCGTGAACCCATCAAAAACTGAGCTCGTACTTTTCACAAGGAAGCGGAAAATACCAGACTTTTCGCTGCCTATCCTTGATGGTGTTTTACCAAGTCTTTCCTCAAAATCCAAATATCTCGGTACCATCCCAGACCAGAAGCTAAACTGGAAGAGGAACATCGAAGAGCGAGCGCAAAAGGGCTTAATTGCACTTTTAAAGCTCCATAGGAAAAAGCTCGGGTCTCAAGCCGCACAGAATCAAATGGTTATATGAGTCTGTCGTTCTTGGGGGGCTTGTTTGGTGGCATTCCTTAGGGAAAACAACCTTCAGCAATAGAATTGATAAAGTCCAAAGAGTTGCATCGCTACTAATTGCAGGCGTGTTTAGAAGCACACCCCAATCCACACAAGACACTCAACCTACTCAATGAACTGAATCAATGGCGGGGTCAACCATTCGGACACTCTGCCATTATCAAGTATGTGGGAAGTATAGTAAATCAGGCTATAGCTAGTGATTATGTATCACCTAGGCACAGCTTGAAAAGACTTGATATCCATATACCTAACAGAGACATTTGGACTCGTGACACTTCACCTTTTAATGGTATAGCCGTCTATACTGATGGATCAAAGATGGAAAGTGGAGCGGGAAGTATGGCGGTTCTGGAATGCAGGAATGTTCTGGAAAAGGCTAAATCGTTTGTCAAACTCTGTTGGGTCCCTGGACATTGCAACATATCTGGCAATGAATCTGCTGATGAATTAGCCAGGCGCGGATCTGAGTCCGTAGATCTAGAGATTGAGAGCAGAGTGAAGCCAACCATATGTCACTTTTTCCAAATTCTTCATAAGCATTATTTTGGAAAATTTTAGCAAAACTGGCTAACTGGAAGGGGATGTAATGCCTACAAAAAGGTCTGGCCTGTGATCTCCGAAAGGAGGTCAAGGTCACTTGTATCCATGACGAAGCGGTCTCGATAAAATTTGGCAAAGGTATTTCCGAGCTCCACATGATAAATGGTACTAAATATCTTTGTGGTCGTACTTGCTTCTAGACTGAATTCGGCTGGAAGCGCCAAAATTCAGTTCATTTGGACTTATATTGGCCATTTGGTGCATAATTAAGATGAAATCGAAACATCTAAATCTGATCCGATTATCGCCAATTTTAATAGTCCTTGGGCCAAACAAATATTTTTTGGAAAATCTTAAATCTCAATTGGATAATAAATGCTACCTGTATTTTGTTCACAAGAATACATGGACAGACCGACTGACAAGGATAAATCGACTCAGAAAGTGATTCTATGAAGTTCCTCAAAAGTGACAATGGGTCTATCACGCTTCCTTCTCCATGTTACAAACAAATGCACAAAGACATACTACACCTACCACTATGTGGTGTAGGGTATAAAAATGAAGTTGGAAATCCATGTACTGACTGTTATGCGACAGGATTGGCCGTTGAATAAGCGACCTGTCGGGCTTATTTGGTAGAATGCAAAAACAATTTGCGAAATTAATAATTTAAACACAACTAACGATCTATATACGTAACAAATAAACTCACTCAATGCTAGGTACGCCCTGTTTTTTTCCTTTAAGAATAAATAAAAAATAAAATAAACAAGTAAAAAACCAGTAAAGAAAGTCTTAAAGTCGGGCGGGGCCGACTTTATGATACACTACACCGCTTTGCTTATTTAGTAGAGCTCATCATAACAATTAATTTATGGGAGGATTTTTTTTATGGGAGGATTCAATCATACACGCTATGATTATAATTATAATTTAAAGTGCAAAGGACTAAATATGCCGAAGCATTTGTATTTTTTAAATTCGGACTTGTATTGCCCATTTGGTGCACAATTTACTTGAAATCAGATAAAAATATATATGGGAGCTATATCCAAATCTGAAACGATATATCTCGTTTTCAATACCAACCATCCTAGACACAATACAAATTGTTCTGCGCCAAAAAATTTGGGCTGTATCGTGATTTCAACAGACAGACAGATAGACGGACATCGTTAAATCGATTTAGAATTTTGTGATGATCATGAATATATATACTTTAAGGGGTCTACGACGAATATTTACGGATGTTACAAACGGAATGACAAAATTAATATACCCTGCTTTTCAAGGTGGAGGGTATACAAATGTTTTCAAATGTTTTGTTTTAACATACAGCTGGACATATTGTTTTTATACCCTCAGCCATATGACTAGAGAGGGTATATATCATTTGAAACGGCCAAAATGTGCCTAAACGAAATAATGTGCCAACTTCATATCAGGGCACTTGGAGTCGAGTTCGTCCGTCCGTCTGTCTGACTTGTGCGCCCGATAACTCTCGGAGGGGGTAGCCGATTTGGAACAAACTTGATACATCGTAGTATTATTATCAAACTTAGATCGAGTTTGGATATGGTCAACATCGGACCACTCCTTCTGGTACCTCTCCCACAAAAGATCAAAGTTTTCAAAAAAAAAAAAAAATAAAATAAATAAATAGATAAATAAACTCATAGAAAGAGAAAGGATCATTCAAACTTGGCAAATATAATATTTGAATAAGTGCTAGGTGAGGTGCTAATATGGACAATATCGGCCCTCACAAAGTACTAAAATTTTTAATAATGGAAAAGTTTATAAAATGTGAATGGAAAAATAAAATGTGTGTGCATTAAAAATTTGCATATATCAATTTTCTAACAATCCTAGGTCTGGTATGAAGATGGGATAGATCGCACACCTCCACCACAAAGGGCAACATTTTGAATAAAGGGAACGGTTATAAAATGTGAAGCAAGAATCCGATTATAATAATGGAATAGATCAAACTACTCCTTCTGGTACCTCTCCCACAGCGGGTCAATATGTTGTGATTGGTATAATCACACTTATAAAATGCAAAATGAACATCCGATTCTTTTCTAACTTGGTACATCCCAACATTTTTACAAACAAAATATCTGTTGTGAATATGGGATTTATTACCCCACTCCTTCTAATACTTCCGCTACAAGGGGTCGAAATTTTTAATATTTGTATGTCTCATCACATTCGAAACAGGCTAGGGAAAACAGGTGAAAATTGTGTGTCTCTTTACTTTCGAAACACAATTGTTGTTTAAACTTCGTGTATCTCAATATTTCTATTGGCCATAGATCCAATGAAAATATGGGATATGTTCTACCCCCAGAAATGTTCATGATATGTGCTGAGGGTATACATCCGTCGGCAAATCTGACGGATATTTTTTATCTTGTTTGTTGTTACTACTTCCCCTTAAAACCTTTTTATGATGATCATAGTAGACAGGTCTCTGAGTGCAGTACTTATCAAACAGGCACCTAAGAATCTTCTAACTAATACAAGTCGGGGGTCACATTGTACAATGAATATAATAAAACTTGATTTAATATTGGGCAATGTTCGGATAATTTAACATTAGAGTTACATATATAGCTCCTTATCAAAATCTAGACCCTTATTGAACATTTTTTTGGAAATCACAAATCTTTACATCGTCTCTTTTTAAAACTTTTAAGCCCCCATCCCATTTAAGTTATGTTCATTACATTACCAAACAATGACAATCAGGAAAAAATACGTCTCCCCTACCCATCTTCTTGCCAATCATTCCAATTTCCACAAATTGCCCTATTAATGCGCAATTGTTTCAAGGTGTGAATAAGTTTTTAAGCATCTTTTCTGCCTTCATCATTACCAGGCAGCATATGTGTGTGTGTGTATGTACGTTCTTTGGATGGGACTTAACAACCAACACATACACTTCAGTTGTGTGTGTGTGTGTTTGTGGAGGACATTTCTTTTTTGTGCACAGCCATCCAGCGTACAGACAAACTTAATCCTACCATTGTTTGGGTGTCCTTTGTAACGTTTGGGCTTTTTTGTTGGGCCAAAATAAATTGTCAACTGTAACGGTGTAAAATCCATAAGGACATTATCTGTTTGTGTGTGCGAGAGTGTGCGTGGGTAGCAGTGGGAACAATGGGGCAGCCAAGCATCGCCTGATCGTATTCATTAACAACATCAACACCATCAGCCTCACCATCATCATCATCGTCCTCATGGTGATGGGTATTTTATTCAGTAAGGTTGTCGCCGTTCCAGGCTCGCCTTCCAAAAAACAGCCAGCCATGCCATGTCGCACTATTTGAGTGTTTGCATTCGAATTTGTTGAACCGTCATAATTGATCCGTATTATGTTGACATGAATAACTTTGAATACATGGCACCCAGTGCAGTGGCTGTGATGCTGATGAGGGTGGGGGCGATGTCTTAGTCCTTTTGTGGCGTCGAGTATGAACATCATTTGTGCAAATTCACATCCTCCAGTACTGGAGAGGCATCTCTCTCACTCTCTCTTTATTCATTGCTGCTGATTCCATTCATGGCGTTGTCATTCTTTTCGCATTCGCATTCAGGTTTGCACGCTTTCCACGTGAGTTATTTCGCCGTCCTTATTAATGGTGACACTTTGGTAATTTTGTTACAAAAAAAGTGAAACAGCCAAAGAAAGAAGATTTTATTTTTATTAATGAATACTTCAACGACGTTGTTTGCCTCACCTTTCGCCTTTCTTTGTGTGCTATGATTCTTGTTGTTATTTATTAGAATCTAAAGAAAAGTTCTGTATAGAACAAAAAGGAGGAAGCCATGTTAAGAAGCTATTCTTTTCAAAATTTTCTTTTCAAATGATACTCCACATGATAACTCATTTAGAAATGACAATTTCCTATTTGGTCTTTCGTAGATAATTATTGAGAAAAATGAGGGTCCCTTTTGTATAAAGTCATGGCATCACAACAATCTTCATGCAAAGCAAGTCGGGCATATTAAAAACTCTTGAGAGGTCTTTTAACAAGATGGAATGGTTGGATTTTTTGTTTTATGGAAATAGTGACAGGGACTCTTATACTTTTTCAAAATCTAATTAGTCAGACATTTTCAGGCACATTTTCAGAACAAGATGTATTTGTAGAAGTTTAAAATAATACTATGGTTTCACAGGCCTCGGGTCACTATTAACAGGAATTTACTTCATATGCGGGTAAAATTCCAGAAGATCTTCAAATTTGGTCTTCAGATATCCGGATTGAAATAGAAGCGAAAAATTTTACTCTATTGCAGTGGTTTCCAAAGTTTAAAATGGAATATATCGGTCCACTCCTTCTGGTACCTACTCCACAAAAGGTCAAAATTTTGAGTACCATGAAGCTCATAAAACGTGAAATTAATATCCGATTCCATTCAGTCTTGGTACTTCTCAATATTTCCATCAATACAAGATCTGTTATATATCTGGTAGAGATCGGAACGTTTTTTCTGGTACCTCTTCACACAGGGTTCCAGAAACAAAACGCTCAACGAAAGCGAAATAAGCATACAACTCTCTTCAGATTTCACACATATAAACGTTTTTGGTAACAAAAAATTTGTTGTGAAGATGGTATATATCTGCGAACCCCTTCTGATACATCACCCACAAAGGGTCACAATTTTCTATACGAAGACGTGGACCTGTATGCCGAATTTTTTGTCACAGGCTGTAGTACATTTGAATAAATTCCTGTAAACAATATCGCTAAAGTCATCAAAATACTGAATATTGGGAGGCACCGTTACATAGGGGCTATACGAAGTCGAGGATCCGCATATTCAATTGTCTGTCATAGACAGTAGCTCCAACAGGGAACTATAAATACGAAATGTGAAACAATTTTGGTGAATAATGTCGCTAAAATAATCAAAATACCGAATAAAGGGAGGTACTGTTATATGGGGATTATACCAAAACGTGGACTTATATATATCTCATTTTCAATACCAAAAGTCCTGTAGACCAAACACACATCTGTGTAAAATTTTATCAACCTACTTCAATTGGCTCGGAAGCTAGAGTGATTTCCACAGACGGAGAGACGGAAAGACGGACGGACATCGCTAAATCGACATAGAATTTTATGCTGATCATGAATATACATACTTTGAAGGGTCTAAAATGTATATTTCGTGGTGTTACAAGCGGAATAACATACCTTATATACCCTCCATACTATAGGGGAGGGTATACATCTGTCGGCAAAACCGACAGATACTTTTTAATTTGTTTTCTATTAAGTTTGTCATTCCGTTTGTAACACCTCGAGATATAGAAAATCAACGCCTAGACGAAACGGCTGAAGCTAGAATATTAAAATTTTGAACGAGGGTCAACCTTGGTGCGTAGGCATGTGAAACGGCTGGGTTTTTGGAAATCCATACTAAAAGGTTACGAAAAGAAAGTAAGTACGAATTTTAAAGTTATGAAAAGTTCTAAAATGGTACTAAACATCTAAAATGGTACCATGTGAACGGATAGACCCTTGACTTCAAATTTAATATAAGAATCATAGTTGAAAAGTTAGTTTGATATAAAAAGGTGGTTTTGGAAATATGTACTAAGTGTGCGAACTGTACTAAATGGTACTAGATTTGAAACAGTTTGGTTTAGGGTGAACAGATGAAATTGGAATTTTGAAATGTTGTTGTATTGGGATCACTGTTGGTGGTAGTTTTAAGAATTAAAATTGGGTTTGGAACTGTAAAATGTTGGTATTGGGGTATCTGCTGGCAGTAGGGTTTGATAAAGAGTTGGGTTTGGAAATGCGTTCTGAAAGAGTACGAAAGGTACTAAATGGTACTAAATATGGTTTGGCATGAACGGATACTGTTTAAAATCTGAAATTTGGCATTAGGTCCACTGTTAGATTTGGATGTAGTGTTGCAAGCACGTACTAAAAAGTACTAAATGATATTAAATTTGGTATATGGGCAATGGATTGAGTATGAAGTCTAAAATTTCGCACTGGGATCACCTTTTGTGCTGTTTGGTTGATACATGGCGGGGAATATGGAAATACGTACTAAAAAAAGTAATTGTATTAACTATGATATTGGGTGAAAATGTGTATTACAATTGTACGAAAAGTACTAAATAGAGGACACTGTTGGGGGCTGTGGTTGAGAGGAGATGGTTTTGGATACGCGTACTATAATTGTACTAAATGGTACAAAATTTGGTAATGGGGGAAATTAAAGTGCTGAAATCCTGAACTTTGATAATGAGGTCTCCGTTGGTATCTGGATTGAGAGATGCATATTGATTTGGATATACGTACTAAATGTAACTAAATTTGGTATTGGATGAAGGGATAGAGCTAAAATTCGGAAATTGTTTTGTACAGAAAAATTGGAAATGGGTCCATTGTGCAATGGCTTTACTAATATCCTTCTCCGTAAACATCAAAATCAAAGATGTTGAAGACTTTTTGTGTAAAAAGTTAAACATTTTCCTATTATCCTTTTCGAAAAGGGAAATACTTGAATAATATATAAAAAATTGATTTAAGAAAATTCCGTTAAGTTTTGATTAAAACATTTTGTCAAACTGAACAAATTGTACATTAAGAGTACTAAAAAGCCTTACACGAACTGTGGGAATAAATCTAACATTTAAAGGTAGACTTTCTGCTGACGAAGTAGCGGGTACTTGCTAGTTTTACCTATAAATGCTTGGACAAGTAACCGTAAAGGCTGAGATGAAAAAACTGCAAACAACTTCAGACTGCTGTCATTTCTATGTCATTTCCGACTGCTGTTAACTTTATTCCAGTGACAGCTCATTATATTATTTATAAGCGTACAAAAGCATTTTGGTGAGAATTTTCCAGAAAAATAGTTATTCAAGCGGAATTCAAGCGTGATAGTGTATTTCTTTATATTTGGCTGGAAAACCACAAGTGGCTATCGTTAGAGCACTCCAGCATTTAAATGTGAATAAATCTTTTTTGTCTCGTACCATCGCTCGCTACCGTGACTGGTAGCGTAACCCGACGGGGAAGAAAACAGCAATATCAGCAGAAATGGTTCGAAAAGTAAAGAAGCGACTTGATTGAAACCCGTGTCGCAGTGGCCGAATAAATGGCTCGTGAGCTGAACATATCGCAATAATATGAGCTCGGGGTAAAGCCCTTGAAATTCCATAAAGTGCAAGAGCTTACACCGCAACATAAAGAAAATAGACTCAAAAGAGCTAAAGAGTTGCTTCGCTTGGACGAAAGTGGTGAACTGCCGAATTTGGTTTTCTCCTATGAGAAAACATTCGCCATAACAGCCGCTCGTATTAATCGAGTATTTTGGAAAGCAAGGTTGGCACTAAAAAATACCAAAGTGTTGATTACCTCAAGCAAGCGCTTCACCGGGAATAGGCCCAAATACCGCAGAGAAACATTCGGGTGGCGTGTGACGGTTTCATTGGCCGTTTGAAGGCCATAATTCGTGCCAATTCGAACAAATCTAAACTTATTCTAAAATCAAGGTGGAGGGTATACAAATGTTTTCAAATGTTTTGTTTTAACATACAGCTGGACATATTGTTTTTATACCCTCAGCCATATGACTAGAGAGGGTATATATCATTTGAAACGGCCAAAATGTGCCTAAACGAAATAATGTGCCAACTTCATATCAGGGCACTTGGAGTCGAGTTCGTCCGTCCGTCTGTCTGACTTGTGCGCCCGATAACTCTCGGAGGGGGTAGCCGATTTGGAACAAACTTGATACATCGTAGTATTATTATCAAACTTAGATCGAGTTTGGATATGGTCAACATCGGACCACTCCTTCTGGTACCTCTCCCACAAAAGATCAAAGTTTTCAAAAAAAAAAAAAATAAAATAAATAAATAGATAAATAAACTCATAGAAAGAGAAAGGATCATTCAAACTTGGCAAATATAATATTTGAATAAGTGCTAGGTGAGGTGCTAATATGGACAATATCGGCCCTCACAAAGTACTAAAATTTTTAATAATGGAAAAGTTTATAAAATGTGAATGGAAAAATAAAATGTGTGTGCATTAAAAATTTGCATATATCAATTTTCTAACAATCCTAGGTCTGGTATGAAGATGGGATAGATCGCACACCTCCACCACAAAGGGCAACATTTTGAATAAAGGGAACGGTTATAAAATGTGAAGCAAGAATCCGATTATAATAATGGAATAGATCAAACTACTCCTTCTGGTACCTCTCCCACAGCGGGTCAATATGTTGTGATTGGTATAATCACACTTATAAAATGCAAAATGAACATCCGATTCTTTTCTAACTTGGTACATCCCAACATTTTTACAAACAAAATATCTGTTGTGAATATGGGATTTATTACCCCACTCCTTCTAATACTTCCGCTACAAGGGGTCGAAATTTTTAATATTTGTATGTCTCATCACATTCGAAACAGGCTAGGGAAAACAGGTGAAAATTGTGTGTCTCTTTACTTTCGAAACACAATTGTTGTTTAAACTTCGTGTATCTCAATATTTCTATTGGCCATAGATCCAATGAAAATATGGGATATGTTCTACCCCCAGAAATGTTCATGATATGTGCTGAGGGTATACATCCGTCGGCAAATCTGACGGATATTTTTTATCTTGTTTGTTGTTACTACTTCCCCTTAAAACCTTTTTATGATGATCATAGTAGACAGGTCTCTGAGTGCAGTACTTATCAAACAGGCACCTAAGAATCTTCTAACTAATACAAGTCGGGGGTCACATTGTACAATGAATATAATAAAACTTGATTTAATATTGGGCAATGTTCGGATAATTTAACATTAGAGTTACATATATAGCTCCTTATCAAAATCTAGACCCTTATTGAACATTTTTTTGGAAATCACAAATCTTTACATCGTCTCTTTTTAAAACTTTTAAGCCCCCATCCCATTTAAGTTATGTTCATTACATTACCAAACAATGACAATCAGGAAAAAATACGTCTCCCCTACCCATCTTCTTGCCAATCATTCCAATTTCCACAAATTGCCCTATTAATGCGCAATTGTTTCAAGGTGTGAATAAGTTTTTAAGCATCTTTTCTGCCTTCATCATTACCAGGCAGCATATGTGTGTGTGTGTATGTACGTTCTTTGGATGGGACTTAACAACCAACACATACACTTCAGTTGTGTGTGTGTGTGTTTGTGGAGGACATTTCTTTTTTGTGCACAGCCATCCAGCGTACAGACAAACTTAATCCTACCATTGTTTGGGTGTCCTTTGTAACGTTTGGGCTTTTTTGTTGGGCCAAAATAAATTGTCAACTGTAACGGTGTAAAATCCATAAGGACATTATCTGTTTGTGTGTGCGAGAGTGTGCGTGGGTAGCAGTGGGAACAATGGGGCAGCCAAGCATCGCCTGATCGTATTCATTAACAACATCAACACCATCAGCCTCACCATCATCATCATCGTCCTCATGGTGATGGGTATTTTATTCAGTAAGGTTGTCGCCGTTCCAGGCTCGCCTTCCAAAAAACAGCCAGCCATGCCATGTCGCACTATTTGAGTGTTTGCATTCGAATTTGTTGAACCGTCATAATTGATCCGTATTATGTTGACATGAATAACTTTGAATACATGGCACCCAGTGCAGTGGCTGTGATGCTGATGAGGGTGGGGGCGATGTCTTAGTCCTTTTGTGGCGTCGAGTATGAACATCATTTGTGCAAATTCACATCCTCCAGTACTGGAGAGGCATCTCTCTCACTCTCTCTTTATTCATTGCTGCTGATTCCATTCATGGCGTTGTCATTCTTTTCGCATTCGCATTCAGGTTTGCACGCTTTCCACGTGAGTTATTTCGCCGTCCTTATTAATGGTGACACTTTGGTAATTTTGTTACAAAAAAAGTGAAACAGCCAAAGAAAGAAGATTTTATTTTTATTAATGAATACTTCAACGACGTTGTTTGCCTCACCTTTCGCCTTTCTTTGTGTGCTATGATTCTTGTTGTTATTTATTAGAATCTAAAGAAAAGTTCTGTATAGAACAAAAAGGAGGAAGCCATGTTAAGAAGCTATTCTTTTCAAAATTTTCTTTTCAAATGATACTCCACATGATAACTCATTTAGAAATGACAATTTCCTATTTGGTCTTTCGTAGATAATTATTGAGAAAAATGAGGGTCCCTTTTGTATAAAGTCATGGCATCACAACAATCTTCATGCAAAGCAAGTCGGGCATATTAAAAACTCTTGAGAGGTCTTTTAACAAGATGGAATGGTTGGATTTTTTGTTTTATGGAAATAGTGACAGGGACTCTTATACTTTTTCAAAATCTAATTAGTCAGACATTTTCAGGCACATTTTCAGAACAAGATGTATTTGTAGAAGTTTAAAATAATACTATGGTTTCACAGGCCTCGGGTCACTATTAACAGGAATTTACTTCATATGCGGGTAAAATTCCAGAAGATCTTCAAATTTGGTCTTCAGATATCCGGATTGAAATAGAAGCGAAAAATTTTACTCTATTGCAGTGGTTTCCAAAGTTTAAAATGGAATATATCGGTCCACTCCTTCTGGTACCTACTCCACAAAAGGTCAAAATTTTGAGTACCATGAAGCTCATAAAACGTGAAATTAATATCCGATTCCATTCAGTCTTGGTACTTCTCAATATTTCCATCAATACAAGATCTGTTATATATCTGGTAGAGATCGGAACGTTTTTTCTGGTACCTCTTCACACAGGGTTCCAGAAACAAAACGCTCAACGAAAGCGAAATAAGCATACAACTCTCTTCAGATTTCACACATATAAACGTTTTTGGTAACAAAAAATTTGTTGTGAAGATGGTATATATCTGCGAACCCCTTCTGATACATCACCCACAAAGGGTCACAATTTTCTATACGAAGACGTGGACCTGTATGCCGAATTTTTTGTCACAGGCTGTAGTACATTTGAATAAATTCCTGTAAACAATATCGCTAAAGTCATCAAAATACTGAATATTGGGAGGCACCGTTACATAGGGGCTATACGAAGTCGAGGATCCGCATATTCAATTGTCTGTCATAGACAGTAGCTCCAACAGGGAACTATAAATACGAAATGTGAAACAATTTTGGTGAATAATGTCGCTAAAATAATCAAAATACCGAATAAAGGGAGGTACTGTTATATGGGGATTATACCAAAACGTGGACTTATATATATCTCATTTTCAATACCAAAAGTCCTGTAGACCAAACACACATCTGTGTAAAATTTTATCAACCTACTTCAATTGGCTCGGAAGCTAGAGTGATTTCCACAGACGGAGAGACGGAAAGACGGACGGACATCGCTAAATCGACATAGAATTTTATGCTGATCATGAATATACATACTTTGAAGGGTCTAAAATGTATATTTCGTGGTGTTACAAGCGGAATAACATACCTTATATACCCTCCATACTATAGGGGAGGGTATACATCTGTCGGCAAAACCGACAGATACTTTTTAATTTGTTTTCTATTAAGTTTGTCATTCCGTTTGTAACACCTCGAGATATAGAAAATCAACGCCTAGACGAAACGGCTGAAGCTAGAATATTAAAATTTTGAACGAGGGTCAACCTTGGTGCGTAGGCATGTGAAACGGCTGGGTTTTTGGAAATCCATACTAAAAGGTTACGAAAAGAAAGTAAGTACGAATTTTAAAGTTATGAAAAGTTCTAAAATGGTACTAAACATCTAAAATGGTACCATGTGAACGGATAGACCCTTGACTTCAAATTTAATATAAGAATCATAGTTGAAAAGTTAGTTTGATATAAAAAGGTGGTTTTGGAAATATGTACTAAGTGTGCGAACTGTACTAAATGGTACTAGATTTGAAACAGTTTGGTTTAGGGTGAACAGATGAAATTGGAATTTTGAAATGTTGTTGTATTGGGATCACTGTTGGTGGTAGTTTTAAGAATTAAAATTGGGTTTGGAACTGTAAAATGTTGGTATTGGGGTATCTGCTGGCAGTAGGGTTTGATAAAGAGTTGGGTTTGGAAATGCGTTCTGAAAGAGTACGAAAGGTACTAAATGGTACTAAATATGGTTTGGCATGAACGGATACTGTTTAAAATCTGAAATTTGGCATTAGGTCCACTGTTAGATTTGGATGTAGTGTTGCAAGCACGTACTAAAAAGTACTAAATGATATTAAATTTGGTATATGGGCAATGGATTGAGTATGAAGTCTAAAATTTCGCACTGGGATCACCTTTTGTGCTGTTTGGTTGATACATGGCGGGGAATATGGAAATACGTACTAAAAAAAGTAATTGTATTAACTATGATATTGGGTGAAAATGTGTATTACAATTGTACGAAAAGTACTAAATAGAGGACACTGTTGGGGGCTGTGGTTGAGAGGAGATGGTTTTGGATACGCGTACTATAATTGTACTAAATGGTACAAAATTTGGTAATGGGGGAAATTAAAGTGCTGAAATCCTGAACTTTGATAATGAGGTCTCCGTTGGTATCTGGATTGAGAGATGCATATTGATTTGGATATACGTACTAAATGTAACTAAATTTGGTATTGGATGAAGGGATAGAGCTAAAATTCGGAAATTGTTTTGTACAGAAAAATTGGAAATGGGTCCATTGTGCAATGGCTTTACTAATATCCTTCTCCGTAAACATCAAAATCAAAGATGTTGAAGACTTTTTGTGTAAAAAGTTAAACATTTTCCTATTATCCTTTTCGAAAAGGGAAATACTTGAATAATATATAAAAAATTGATTTAAGAAAATTCCGTTAAGTTTTGATTAAAACATTTTGTCAAACTGAACAAATTGTACATTAAGAGTACTAAAAAGCCTTACACGAACTGTGGGAATAAATCTAACATTTAAAGGTAGACTTTCTGCTGACGAAGTAGCGGGTACTTGCTAGTTTTACCTATAAATGCTTGGACAAGTAACCGTAAAGGCTGAGATGAAAAAACTGCAAACAACTTCAGACTGCTGTCATTTCTATGTCATTTCCGACTGCTGTTAACTTTATTCCAGTGACAGCTCATTATATTATTTATAAGCGTACAAAAGCATTTTGGTGAGAATTTTCCAGAAAAATAGTTATTCAAGCGGAATTCAAGCGTGATAGTGTATTTCTTTATATTTGGCTGGAAAACCACAAGTGGCTATCGTTAGAGCACTCCAGCATTTAAATGTGAATAAATCTTTTTTGTCTCGTACCATCGCTCGCTACCGTGACTGGTAGCGTAACCCGACGGGGAAGAAAACAGCAATATCAGCAGAAATGGTTCGAAAAGTAAAGAAGCGACTTGATTGAAACCCGTGTCGCAGTGGCCGAATAAATGGCTCGTGAGCTGAACATATCGCAATAATATGAGCTCGGGGTAAAGCCCTTGAAATTCCATAAAGTGCAAGAGCTTACACCGCAACATAAAGAAAATAGACTCAAAAGAGCTAAAGAGTTGCTTCGCTTGGACGAAAGTGGTGAACTGCCGAATTTGGTTTTCTCCTATGAGAAAACATTCGCCATAACAGCCGCTCGTATTAATCGAGTATTTTGGAAAGCAAGGTTGGCACTAAAAAATACCAAAGTGTTGATTACCTCAAGCAAGCGCTTCACCGGGAATAGGCCCAAATACCGCAGAGAAACATTCGGGTGGCGTGTGACGGTTTCATTGGCCGTTTGAAGGCCATAATTCGTGCCAATTCGAACAAATCTAAACTTATTCTAAAATGGTCGCAACCTATTCATTTGCCTCCCTGACATGTCTTCAAGTTCTAAAATATCTATAACATTTATTAAATCAATATAATTTTTAATTATTAGTTTCCACGACTTATTTATTTCGACGAGTTCCTTGCTCGACGCAATTATTTTTTATTGCGTTTCCACGGCAATAAACTAATAAAATCACAATTTTCAAATAGACCATAATTGTGAAGTATTCAAATATTCATCAAATTAAATTATTTAACTCATCTCATATCATCGATAAAAAAAAAATACCTCAGCTCTTTTCATCCCCATCGGCCACAATCCATAATCATCAATACCATCGCGATGCATGAATAAACGTGTGTGTGTGAATATTATGCAAAACGAAAAGAAAAGCAAATCCAGAAAAAGCCCACCCACTTTGACAAAATTTTCACCCATCGGCAATGAAAGGAAAGCATACGCAACTCTAAAGAAGAGACTAAAGGGCATTATGAATAATTTATGGCAAGTGCCCAATCGAAATTCAGGCATTCGTCATTCATTCCTGCCTGGCAAATATGTTTGTTGTGCCCCACCTAATGCTAGAAGCAAAAAAAAGAAGACACGCAAACAAAAACAAGTGAATTGAAAACTGGCAAAGTTCATAAAAAATATATATTTGTTTACCAGGAGTAACGTGGAATATCTCCACCATTCTCGAATTGATATGAGCTGTTGTGTGCTACAGTCGTGGCTGGCTGGCTGGATAGATAGTAACCAACTTTGGTAAACACACAACAACTACAACAACTACGATTATGACAGCAGCAACAACTGGCAATCGGAAAGCCTCATGAAGAAGATTTACCGAGAACTACCACCAAATTTCAAAAACAGAACACGCCCCTGCCAAATGACACTCAAGGGGGAGCATTGTGAATTTTTGTGCCGTATCAGATGTTGCCATTTTATTTTGTTCGGAGTGTATCGATATGTAAATATCGATACGTATATTTTCTTTAAGGTATAATACGCATATAAAAGTTTACATATATTTGGTAGTTGCACAGAGTGAATTAATAGATGAAAGAGGTTGTTACCATAGATATACATGCGGAGTTTATAAGGTATTAGAACTCTGCATGAAACTACAACACATTTTTTAAACAACTTTGATACTTAAATAGGGTCTTACATCTCGATTCAAATGTTTCAAAAAATTATGAATATATCAAATGAAATAAATCAAACACCCGATTTAGTCTAAACTTGGTCCGTAGTAATTTGAATATCAGACTTATATCAGAATATAACATGGAAAATATGGGTACCCTCTTGTCGCCCCCACCCCTGAAGAAAGGTGAAAATCAACTCCCAGTTTACTTTAAACCTCTCATATCCCAATAAGACAATAATTGACCTAGCATGAAGATGTGCTGTGTCGGTTCACTCCCTCTGGTAAATCACCCAAAAAAGGTTTACACCTTAAATAACCGCAACTCCCATGGAATGCGATATTATTCTTAAGTTCCGTTCAAAGCTCGAACATTGCAATAATTCTACTAACATTAGATCTAGTGTGAACATGAGATATGTGTATTTGTCGTTAAAAGTTTCGGCCACATTTTCTAAAGGAATTGTCACAAATTCGGCAATCCTTATGCGGCAAATTGTCTACATACAGTACGTCACATATTCATATTTATACCCTACAACACTATGTGTTGGGGTATTGTAAGTCCGATTGGGCCAAAAATTATGTAACACCTCGAAATATTGTTTTCCCACATAGGAAAGTATATATGGATCTTCCTATCTAGCCGAGCTGACTTGATCTTTCTATGTATGTCCTTCCGTCCGTCCATGTTAATTTGTAATCACGCTAAAGGTCGCAATTATGGCCCGATCCTCACGAAATTGAAAATGAAGGTGGGGATAGGGTCAGAATAGAACCCTATTGCCTTTGGAGATGATCACATAATATTTAGGAGTTGAAATGGACCAAAAACTAGACCAATCGACGCGGAAGTTAATATGGGGCTAGAGCTTTGGGCTGGGCAGAAGCCTTCAAATTTTCATGGTCATCGGGTAATATTTAGCGGGTGAAATACACCATAACATAAAAGTCAAATTTTCCATTAAACCGCTAATACTTTTAATTCCGGCGAAATCATACATAGACGAAGAGGTCAATTCTGACCTTTACGTAGATGCCAATAGTAAATATATCGCATATATATTGCGAAATATATACAATGTTTGTATACAAAGGAAAGTCATGTTAGATTGAATGCTTATATCTCAAGAATGGCTGGACCTATTTTGACAAATTTTGTCAATTCAGAATGCCCTCTTGGCATAAAAGAATAAATTATAAAAAAATCGCATAAAAAGATGCCCATAATGATGTTAACATAGATTTTGTAGTATTTTGTGATTTTTTTTTTTATTTTTTTCACATTTTTTATCGCATGCAATTTTTTCAAATTGACTTATAATATTGAAGTGTACATTTTGTAATCTTTTTTCACCTTACAACACAGGTTGAGGTTATTATATACAGATTGCAATTATCGTCCGATTCTAACGAAAATTGTCATAAGGGTAGGGTTAGGCTCAGCAGTGCTAAGCCTATTGTTTTTTTAGATGTCCGGAATGTATTTAGTGGTTGAAATGGACCAACAACAAAAAATGTTTCTGATTTTACAGCTGTTATAAAGGTCACAAATGGAAACCAAAGGACACGTAATGAAGTTAGAATTTAGGAAGTAGGAGTTTAGGACAGCGGGTAGAATGGATCACTACTTTTGTGTGAAAAAATACCAACATCTCCATTCCAAAATATTTAGGGGCTCAAATGAACCATAAACCGAAAAATTTTCCCGATCACACAATTGAAACCAATAGACACGGAATTTTGCATGAGAAGAGAGTTAAGGACAGGGAAAAAGTCTAGCATTTTGGGTGACCGTTGGATTATAATTAGCTGTAACTAACAGCAAAACGGAGTACGTAAATATTGGCAAATTTCCCTAGTCAAAAACCTAAGGGTAATATCTAGACAGTGCTCTATGACATAATTTCAAAAGCGAAATCTTCCAAAATGGATTTGGACAAAAGGGAACTTCTACCATATTGTAGTGTTTTAGGGTATCAAATAGTCGGCCCCGCACGACTATAGCCTTTGCTTACTTGTTTTCAAATTGTTTCTTAAAATTTCACATGGCATTAAAGTGCCTGATTTTTTACACTATTTTAATTCAGAGTTTTAAACTATAATATAATGCAGAAAACTTTTCCAATTTTTAAACATTAGACACTAAGTTTAAACAAAAAATAAATCTACTAGAATTTTCAGGTGTTACAAAATACTTTACTCAAATCACATTTTTCATTTACTTTTCCAGAAATTCGTCGAAAAATAGTTGTTTATCGTTAGTTATGTTAGTTGATTAAATTAGTGATTAGTCCTCTTATCTTGTTAGTAACTTTTGTTTTAAGCTTAAAGCTTAAAACATTTTTAATCACTTGGCCATTAAAGTGATGCTGATATTCAAGATATAGGATATATAGGGAATTAGGTACAATCAATATGTAAAAGAAATTGATGTTAGTTATTCTGTTTATGTGGCAAGAACCGACGGGCTGATTTTCACAATTCTCATCAGTTCGGAATGGTCCTTTGCTAGAATAGGATAAAACCTAAGAAAATCGCGTAGAAATATGCCAATAAAAAGTGAATATTTTTTGTTACATGTTTTCAATTTTTGTCATATTTTTTATCGCATGTGATGTGGGTTTCAAATGGCCCATAAACAAAAAATAAAATTTTCGTGATTTTGCAGCCGCCCTACAGGACACAATTGAAAACCAAATGTCATGGAATTGTGCTTGAGGAGAGAGTTAATGGCAAGACAGAGGTCTAACTTTTTGGATTACTATGGGATTATATTTAGCGAGTCAAATAGACCACAACTTTTTGTGAAATTGTTTTGAATAATTATCACCACGAATACTGAATACTTATCATAGGGTAAGGTCAAAAACCAAACGAAACATTTGTGCAGTGTTGTATGGCATTATTTCAAAAACGAAATCTACCAAAATGGACTTGAACCCAAGGGGCTTCCAAATACTATAGTGTGGTAGGGTATCACATGGTCGGCCCCGCACGTCTATAGCCTTTGTATGTTGCTTGTTTTTGTTGTTTTTTAGTGTATAATTTTTATAAATTTGATTTTTTTCCGAATAAGAATAATAAAAATAAAAACCAGACAGATCTCGGGTACAGATTATTATGTCGATTATATTGTGTTGGTTGGATGCCTGGTGAATGGTAAACCTCAGAAGGTCTTCGATTGTCTCAGCAAGATCATGTAGGAACGATCGTCATAGATTTTTCAATCTTCGTTGCATTTGTGCATGGCGGGAGCAGAGAATAAGTCTTGAGTTTTGTACGTTGAAGAAACAATGTAGATTTTCATATTTTAAAGTTCAGTCTTGAAAGATACTATTTGATCCCATTTTATCACTCCCATTGGTGTGCGACTGACGCCTTTGGAAGTTCATAAGAGGCAGATCCTCCTCTTGTTAGTTCGTCTGCTTTTGCGTTACCAACAAGACCTTTATGACCTGGAAGAAATACTATGGCCAGATATACTAGCTTAGAAAAGTCCTTCTTTAAATTCTTTCACTAGCTTTGATGTGATAATATTTGAATTCAATGCTAGAAGCTCCGTTTGACTGTCGACAAAAATTTCTATATAGTTTAGTGAATTGGTATTGTAGAAATATATTAAAGGCTTCCAGTATAGTAGTTTTTTTTGATGCTGATATGTTTGCGTCTTCCGAGTAGATACGAGATTCGATTCCACAGTTCATCTTAGAGCCCTCTCTGTATATCTTGATGTGATGTTCCGTTATTCCACCATTAGTGATGTTCCGTTATTCCACTTTTCTGCTTGAAAATTTAACTTACTGAGACTGATCAAATGTTATTGCCTCCCCCATTCGGTATTTCGATACTATAGGTCATATTGTTTAAAATTCGGCATTTACAGTCCAAGTGATAGAATATTGTCTTTATTGATCCAAGTTTTCCTGTAGATGATGATTGAAAAGGCATACAATTGCGTTTAAAGGACAAACCCCTTATGGTGTCATCGATGTTTATAAAAAATATATTTTAAAAGAGAAATTGTCCTTGATACTTTTCGAATGAAAACGAATTAAACCTCACATAAATATAAGTTCTTCACTACATTTTGTTAACATTCCATAACTGTAGAAAAACAATGAAAAGAAATTGGGAAGTTTTGTTATTTTCACCCTTAGCGCGGCCATTCACCAATCATGAAGAGGATTAATGGAGAAACAGAATAACTCCAACATCACCACCATCGTTTGAATGATTTCATTTTAGTCCTGCTCAGACTTGTTGTTTTTGTTACAAACACCCTAAAGAGCAACCAATTGTATTTGTATCCATCTGTGTCGGGGGGTGTTGTATCTGTGTGGGCTCGTTTCTATTTGTTTTCAATATTCGTTGTCTGAATGGATTTGTAAGTGTTATTTATCGTCTTTTTTTCTCCGCATTTCCCCTTACTCAAGTAGTTCCCGTGAAATTGAATTTTGTTCTGTTGAAATGTTTTTTTTTTTCGCTTTATTTATCCGTTGCCAATGACGGTTTTCATAAATTTATGATTTGAAATGGAGATGGCACAGTGTTCTCGAGGTACATTGGGTCATTCCGGTAATCCAAGTTGTGCCTCTTCTTGTGTCAGTAGGGACTTACTTTGGGAGTTACACTAATTTTTGAGCCGTTAAGTCCCTATTAACGGAATAATGTTAAGACTTGCTCAGACTTTCCAAATAGCTGTGGCTTAATCTTTATGCAAGATATAAACTACGTCGTTGAAAATTATTACTGAAAGTTCAGTAAATGAGTAAAGATTAAATGAGCTATTTCAGCTGAGAATATACAATTTTTAATGGAAAAATAATTAATAAAATGAATTTATTAATAAAATGAATTTATTGTAATGTCGAAAAGTTATTTTTAGTGCAAACCCTTTGTCGGCAAAGTAAACGGGAGCTGACAGTTTTTATACCCTACACCACATAGTGGTAAGGGTATTATGTCTTTGTGCATTTGTTTGTAACATGGAGAAGGAAACGAGATAGACCCATAGTTACTTTTGAGAACCTTCATAGAATCACTTTCTGAGTCGATTTATGCATGTCAGTCCGTCTGTCCGTCCGTCCGTCCGTCCGTCTGTCCATGTATTTTTGTGAACAAAATGCAGGTCGCATTTATTATCCGATTGAGATGAAATTTTCCAAACAATATTTTTTTGGCCCAAGGACGAACCCTATTGAAATTGTTGAGAATCGGATAAAATTTAGGTATAGCTCCCATATATATCTTCATCCGATTTCGGGTTAAATGTGCACCAAATGTCCACTATCAGTCCAAATTACCTGAATTTTGGCACACCCAACCGAGTTCGGCCTAGAAGCAAGTATATCGAATTTGGAAAAATCGGTTCAGATATAGCTATAGCTCCCATATATATCTTTCATCCGATTTGATCTTTAAGTCCCTCACATTCCTACTATGCATTCCACAACCGTGATATTTGGTACCATGTATTAGATGTAGCACAGAAATAGCTGTTTTAAATTTTATCGAAATCGGTTCAGATTTGGATATAGCTCCCATATATATCTTCATCCGATTTCGGGTTAAATGTGCACTAAATGGTCAATATCAGCCCAAATCACCTGATACGTAAAATTTGGAGAAACCCGGTTCGGAGATAGCTATAGTTCGTAAAATGCACGATAGAATTAGATAGATTTTGATTTTGTACCAAATATCATACAGCTCTGAAATGCCCTGTATAAACCTTTTTACGAGAGCTCTACTAAATATGCATAGTGGTGTAGGGTATCATATAGTCGGCCCCGCCCGACTTTTGAGCTTTCCTTACTGGTTTTTATTACCTCCACATGGAAAAGGAGGGTATATTAACTTTGTCATTCCGTTTGTAACATCCCTAAATATTCGTCGTAGACCCCTTGAAGTATATATATTCATGATCAGCATAAAAGCATAAAATTCTAAGTCAATCCAACGATGTCAGTCTGTCTGTTGAAATCACGATACAGCCCACATTATTTGACGTAGAGCTTCAAAATTTGGCACAACAATTTGTATTGTGTCTAGGATGAAAATTATTATTGAAAATGAGATATATCGGTTCACGTTTTGGTATAGCCGCCTTATAACGATACTTCCCAATATTCGTTATTTTAATGATTTTCGCTACATTTTTCACGGATTTGTCCAAAAATTGGTATTTGTAGTTTGTAAGGGGTTCTAGCTCCAGTGGCAGAACATTGAACATTTAGGTCTAAGTTTTCCTATAGCGAACATACATATAACGATACCCACCGATGTTCGGTATTTTGATAATCCTAGTCACATTTACCCACGAAATTGTTTCAAATTTTGTATTTAAGAATATTTGGTGGATGGCAATCCTTGAAGTATAAAATTATCTGTAGAGGTTCCCATTTTGGTACGGACCTATATAACGGCCTCACTGCATTATCCAAACGGTCTTACCAGTATATGAAGCTTACCTTAAGGTGGAGGGTATTAATGTTTTTATACCCTCCAGCATACTACGGAAGGTATATTAACTTTGTTATTCCGTTTTCAACTCCTCGAAATACTCATGTCAGACCCTACAAAGTATATATATTCTTGATCAGCGTAAAATTCTAAGTCGATTTAGCGGTGTCCCTCTGTCTGTTGTAATCACAATACCTTTCGAACGAATTGAGAAAGAAGGCTACGATTTTACAAACATGTTTACTTTGCAAGTAGGCAGTCGTAAATGGGTCATGAAGGTCCGCGTTTTCATACAGCCCCCATATAACGGTAACTCCCGATATTCGGTATTTTGATTATATCGAATTTATTCACCGGAATTGTTTCAAATTAGGCATTTAAAGTTCCAAATGGATGCTACAGCCTAAGACAGAAAATTGACTGTGCAGGTCCACGTCTTCGTATAGTCCCCATATAACGGTACCTCCCTATATTCGGTATTTTGATGATTTTAGCGACGTTATTCACCGGAATTGTTTCAAATTTGGTATTTGAAGTTTGTAATGCATACTACAGCTTATGACAGAAAATTGTATGTGAAGGTCCATGTCTTCGTATATCCCCCATATAACGGTATCTCCCAATATTCGGTATTTTGATGATTTTATCGTCATTATTCGCCGGAGTAGTTTCAAATTACGTATTTAGAGTTCGTAATAGGTACTACAGTCTGTGACAGAAAATTGTCTATGTAGGTTTAGGTCTTTGTATAGGCCCCATATATCAGTACCTCCCTATATTCGGTATTTTGATGAGTTTAGGTACAATACTCATCGAAATTGTTTGAGATTTCGTATTTGAAGTTCGTTATGGATGCTACAGCCTGTGACAGAGAATTGCAGGTTCAGGTCTTCGTATAGCTCTGATATAACGGTATCTCCCTATATACGGTATTTTTATGATTTTAGCTACATTATTCACCGTTTATTTCACGTTTCGAATTTGAAAATGGCTTATGGCAAACAATGCTTATGTAGGTGCACGTCGATTTAAGATTTTAAATGAATTTTTAACGGATTTCATTTTTTGAAAATTTTCAAATTCGTTCCAAATGGTTAAGGATATTCAAAGTTCGGCCCGGCCGGCTTTTTAACTTGTTTTACTTGTTTTTAATATCGCCGTTATGGGTGGGAACTGCATTAGATGAACCAAAGGTTCAAATTATTTTCCTACGCCCTATATTGCTTGGCGATCTACCATCAAAAAATGATTATTTCTTGTCATCATGCGGAACAAGCAGGACAGTTTCACATTCTTAGAGAATTGATACACCGCCTGAATATCTAACAAATAAAACTTTGCAACAAAAAAGCTAAGTATTACAATTTGTTTCACTGCTCTCTGGACTTCAGAATCACTGGCAACTTCATTGCTTTGACCTTGTAATAAATCCCCAAGTACATCAAATTTTGATATTGCGGTTTGATACTACATTTTGTAAAATCCATAACCCTTAAGTCTCTTGGATTGCAGCTGAACAAGTTTATCATTACGTATTTTTAGTGGTTATTAATGCCAAGTTATTATCACAAAATTAGTCGTTTGTTACTCACTGTCCATCCGGATAGATCAACCTCCTCAGAATTCCCGTTATTGTTAGAATTTATCAATTTCGATGAAAATATTCCCTAACAAATATGAAAAATATGACGGTTATTTGCCATGGCCACAACACGGACTACATTTTGCCATGACAACATTGCCTTGCTCAGCTATTCATATGCCAATGGGGCTTTTTTCTTTTATTTATATCCGACAATAACGGTAGTTTTGCATTATGGAGTGCTGGTTTTGGCACTTCAGTTCGCATTGATAACCAACCGGAGTTGTGAGAATGATGCGAACGATGGTCAATTAGATGTTGATTAAAATATTTTGAAATTGATTTGATCATTAAAACGTGTATTCCAGGAATAACTTAAATTTTTTCTGTGATTTGTTTATCGTTAGTTAGTGCTAATTAAATGTTCATCGATTCGTATTAAAACAAGCTAAAAGTTTATTCTTAATATTAAAGTACAATTCACTTACATAATCGAGTGGATTTCAACATCATCATGTATATATCACTAGCTGAACCCGGTGCGCTTCGCTACCGCTTTTGATTTTATATGCATTCAAAATTTTATTTACGAACTAGCTGGCCCGGTCCGCGTTGCCGGCCCGTAATTTTAGTCTTTAATGCTATTATATCATCCACCTTGGAAAGGAGGGTATATTAACTTTTAATTCCATTTGTAACATCACTAAATGTTCGTCATAGACCCCATTAAATATGCATATATATATTCATAATCAGCATAAAACTCTAAGTCGATTTGTCCGTCTGTATGTCTGTTTGTTTAAATTACGATACAGCCCACATTATTTGACGTATAGCGTCAAAATTTAGCCGAAAAATTTGTATTGTGTGTAGGATGGTTGGTATTGAAAATGATCTATCGGTTCACGTTTTGGTATAGTCCCCATAGAACGGTATCTCTCAAAATTCGGTATTTTGATGATTTTTGCCACATTTCTCCTCGGATTTGTCTAACACATATAACGATACCTTCCTATATTGGGTATGTTGATAATCCACATTTACGCGTATAATTGTTTCAAATTTGGTATTTTAGAAGGTTTGATAGATGACAATCCACAGAGGTTCCCGTTTTGGTATGGCCCCATAAAGGGCCTCATTCACTTTATGGTTTTTTGATAAGTTAACTGCATTATTCAAACAGTCTTACTGGTATATGAAGTTTAAAGTGAAACACGCTTGAATTTAGATACTTTTATGTAAAAATGCTTCCTTTACCCTCAGATGGATGATAGTAATAATTCTGCCCGGCCGAACTTAATTTTTTTACTTGTTTTTAAAGTAATATGAATTATTTGTCATTGAAATTGCGCGTTGGAGACCCCATAATTTCCATATCTTTTATCATAGTATAATTCAAAGACGATTAAACAAATGTCCGGTTCCTTAAATCATATGATGGTTATACAAAACGTGATCAGTTTTTGCATAGATGGTTTCTTCCCAAATTACCAACATTTGCCGAAATTAGTATGAAAATATGGTTAAAATGTAAGATATACTTGAAATCGGGTTGTATCCTTATCCGGGGGTTATGGCCCATATCATGAACTGCAAAAGTGATTTAAGGTATCGTGAAAGTTTAGGAAGAATTTCTGAAAGAATAGAAATCCTTTTCCCTTTATATTCGGTATTTCACTGATTGCAGTCCCAATGAATTTTGCATATTGAGTTCTCATTGGACGGATTATTGTCATGTGATAGAAGTAGGTAGGTCCACGTGTTGAAATGAGTCCCATAACGTTTTGTGGCTTATTTTTGCTTATTTAAATGTGTTCGCATCTTCCAGCTGAAGCACGATGTAGATCCTGGAGTTGAAAGCTAAATGCAAATTTCAGACATGAAAGATCGCCATTTAACATCTTATTGCGCACTATTTCATTTTTGATATTATTCATTCAGAATTCTAAACAATAAAAAATGTACACTTCTATATAGTTTTTAAATTTAAAAAATTTCACGCCAAAAGGATTTCTTCTTTTATATTTTTATTGGCATATTTTACGCAATTTTTTTTTTGCAAGATTCCATTCCGAAGTTGTATGAATTGTGAAAATCCGTCAAAACGAACTTGAGTTATAAACATAGTAACTAATAAACAAATTGAAAAAAATCTTCAACTTGTTCGCTGGGTTTTTACAGCCAATATTTAAAGGTCCTTACTATTATATTGAAATTTGATTCCATTGAAAAAATGTTCTCAGTTTTTCCCTATTTTAGAGTTTTTGCAGTGAAATATGCTCTTTTTTGATTTTTTAGCAATTTTGGTTTGACCACGTTAAATTATTTTGACATCATCTATTCAGTTCCGCCACTCCATAATTTTCGTCGCTTTCTACTACCCAAAAAGACTACACATCATATTGGAATTCAAAAAAAAAAAAAAAAAAAAAAAAAAAACACTACAAATGTACATTCCGAAGTAGTAAGTCTAAATGAAAAAAAAATCATGCAAAATAAAACATTACTATTGTACACTTCAAAAGTCAAAATGAAAAATTTAACTAACACAACTTCCTTATAGACAGATTAGAAGTATGCGTGGTCAGTTCCCTGGCGCCCAAATAAATTACTAAGTTTGGAGGGAAAGTCAACAGTATCTCGTGTAATAATGTTCAAACCGATATCTTCATTATCTGGCAAATATAAAGATTTTAGATAAATCAAGATAGTGGGCGTAAAAGTAGGCGTGGTCAATATTTTTTTCTTTAAAAACCTAACTCGGGGTATGACGAACGTTTGTACAAAAAATTATGCAAATCGGTCCAGCCAGTTACCAGAATGAGTGGACCAATATATTCCATTTTCACACCAGGCTGGGGTTAATAAAAATATTGTGATGTGTGTAATTTGAATTCAATTGGACTCTTACATCACATTTAATAAGAGTTGTAATTATTCAAAATTTTGACCCTTTGTGGGGAAGGTACTTGATGGAGTTAACCGATATTTTCCATTTTCGCACCTGACATAGCACTGACGCAAACATTGGGATTTGCAAAGTTGGAGCAAAATCGAATTATCGTTTCTCTTTCTGTGCAGAAAATATATTTTCGAAATTTTCGACCTTTTGTGGGGGAGGTAGCAGAAGGAGTGGACCAATATATTCAATCTTTACAACAAACCTTGGGTTAATAAAACTATTGGGATGTGTGAAATTTGAAGACAATCGGACTCTTACACCACTTTTTATAAGAGTTATAATTTTTGAAAATTTTGACCCTTTGTGGGGGAGGTACTGAATGGAGTGAACCCATATTAGGATTTGCAAATTTGGAGCCAAATCGGATTATCCTTTCACTTTCTGTGCAGAAAATATATATTTTTGAAAATATCGACCTTTTGTGGGGAGGTACCAGAAGGAGTGGACCGATATTGCCCATTTCCGAACTCGATCTAAATTTGACAAAAATATTGAGATGTACCAAGTTTGGACCAAATCGGATACTCCCTTCGAGAGGAGTCCGTCCAGACAGACAGACGGACATCGCTAGATCGACTACAAATGTCCTGAAACGGATCCCAAGAGACCTAGGGTCAAAAATAGGCTGTAGTACCTATTACGAACTTTAACAAGTAAAAGAGAAGGAAATTAAAAAATTTCAAAGAAATCCGAAAACTACCACTTAAATGAAAACCGTTATATTGGGGCTATACGAAGACGTGGACCTACATACGATATTTTTTGCCATAGGCTGTAGTGCCCATTACGAACTTCAAATACCAAATCTGGTGAATAATGTCGCTAAAATCGTCAAAATACGAATATCGGGAGGTAGCGTTATATGGGGGCTATACGAAGACGTGAACATGCACAGACAATTTTCTGTCTTAGGATGTAGTACCCATTAGAATCTTCCAGTACGAAATTTGAAACGATTCCGGTGAATAATGTTGCTGAAATCATCAAAATACCGAATATTGGGAGATACCGTTATATGGGGGATATACGAAGACATGGACCTTCACATACAATTTTCTGTCATAAGCTGTAGTATCCATTACAAACTTCAAATACCAAATTTGAAACAATTCCAGTGAACAATGTCGCTAAAATCATCAAAATACCGAATATCGGGAGGTGCCGTTATATGGGGGGCTATATCAAAACGTGGACCTACATGGCCCATTTTCAATACCAAAAGTTCTGCAGACATAATATACAATTGAGTAAAATTTTATCAATCTACTTCAATTTGTTCGGAAGCTAGAGTGATTTCCACAGACGGATAGACAGACAGACGGACCGACATTCTTGATCAGCGTAGAATTTTATGCTGATCAAGAATATATATACTTTGTGGGTCTAAAATGTATACTGTCATTATTCTGAAAATTTCAGAATGATTTATTTGGTTGAGGTGTATTTGTGGGTCAATATTTTACAGCAATAATGATCCCACTACATATGGGAGCCGATTTCATTTGGTTTATGATATATATCTTCTATATCTATAAAAGAGGAAAATGTTTGTATGTTTGTTTGTTTGTTTGTTTGTTTGTTTGTAATTTATGGACTCGAAAACCGCTAAACAGATTTTCCTGAAAATTTGCATGTATACTGCAACATCGCCTGAAAGTAACATAGGCCATATACATTTTTGAAATTCCACTTGGAAGTGGAGATATAGCATCAGAATCTGAGGTACCTCCCAAAAATTTAGACTTTGTATGCACATATCTATTGATCGGTTACAGATATTGTTTCCAAATTTGGAATGCGTAACGGAATTTGGAACAAAAATAAATTTGACAAATTATATTGAAATCGGTTCAGATTTGGATATAGCTTCCATATATATTTTCGACCGATTTCATGTATTTGGTGCAACAATCACGATATGTATGTCCAATTTTAATGAAATTTGAAACGTGTGATGGATTTTATCTAAAAAATTGATTCCCCAAATTATATTGAAATCGGTTCAGATTTGGATATAGCTTCCATATATATTTTCGACCGATTTCATGTATTTGGTGCAACAATCACGATATGTATGTCCAATTTTAATGAAATTTGAAATGAGTAACGAAATTGGGAGCAAAAATGAATTTGTCAAATTATATTGAAATCGGTTCAGATTTGGATACAGCTCCCATATATATATTTTCGACCGATTTCATGTATTTGATGCACCAAACACGCCATGTATCTCTACTTTCAATGAAATTTGGAATGTGTAGCGGAAATTAAAACGAATATACATTTGTCAAATTATATGGAAATCGGTTCAGATTTGGATATAGCTCCCATATATATCTTCAACCGATTTCGTTTATTTGATGCACCAAACACGATGTGTATGTTCGATTTCAATGAAATTTGGAATGTGTTTCGGGATTTTGATTAAAAAATAAATTATTCAAATTATATTAAAATCGGTTCATATTTGGATATGGATTTCATGTATTTTATGCACCATACACGATATGTATGTTCGATTCCAAAAAAATTTGGAATATGTGACGGGATTTTGATTAGAAAATAAATTAGTCAAATTATATTAAAATCGGTTCAGATTTGGATATAGCTCCCATATATATTTTCCGCCGATTTCACATATTTGATGCACAAAACACGATACGTATTTCCAATTCCAATGAAATTCGCCATGAGTGACTAAATTTGGTACAAAAATAGATTTGACAAATTATATTCAAATTCGCTCAGATTTGATTATAGTTCCCATATATATACTCAGCCGATTTCACATATTTGATGCACCCAAAGCGAGAGATATGAAATCTGGCACCAGAAAAAAATTGCTAAATTATATTGAAATCGGTTGAGGTTTGGGTAGAGCTAACATATATATTCTCGGCCGATTTCACATATTTGACGCACCAATTTCAATGAAATATGAAAGTTGTGGCGGAATTTGGTGTAAAAGTAAATTTTTTAAAATTATATTTAAATTGGATCAGATTGGGATATGATTTTAATAAGAATCATTGACCCACAACGCCTTAGGCTAACACTAAAAACAACACAACAATTAATTTGAAATACGCTTATTACGGGGAAGTATGTTGCTACCTCGAATTCAATAATAGCAATAGAAATGCCACTCAACTTCAAAAAATTGCAGTTTCTTGCACACTTGGTATTTGCAATATTTTTTTTATATTTTATTTAATTTTTAAATTTGTTTTTTTTTTTATCCAACATATATCTATATATATAAAAATCAATTGTTGTTTGTTGGTAACAGAATCAGTTGAAAACGGCTGGACCGATTTGCATAATTTTTTGTACAAACGTTCGTCATACCCCGAGTTAGGTTTTTAAAGAAAAAAAATATTGACCACGCCTACTTTTACGCCCACTATCTTGATTTATCTAAAATCTTTATATTTGCCAGATAATGAAGATATCGGTTTGAACATTATTACACGAGATACTGTTGACTTTCCCTCCAAACTTAGTAATTTATTTGGGCGCCAGGGAACTGACCACGCATACTTCTAATCTGTCTATAAGGAAGTTGTGTTAGTTAAATTTTTCATTTTGACTTTTGAAGTGTACAATAGTAATGTTTTATTTTGCATGATTTTTTTTTCATTTAGACTTACTACTTCGGAATGTACATTTGTAGTGTTTTTTTTTTTTTTTTTTTTTGAATTCCAATATGATGTGTAGTCTTTTTGGGTAGTAGAAAGCGACGAAAATTATGGAGTGGCGGAACTGAATAGATGATGTCAAAATAATTTAACGTGGTCAAACCAAAATTGCTAAAAAATCAAAAAAGAGCATATTTCACTGCAAAAACTCTAAAATAGGGGAAAACTGAGAACATTTTTTCAATGGAATCAAATTTCAATATAATAGTAAGGACCTTTAAATATTGGCTGTAAAAACCCAGCGAACAAGTTGAAGATTTTTTTCAATTTGTTTATTAGTTACTATGTTTATAACTCAAGATCGTTTTGACGGATTTTCACAATTCATACAACTTCGGAATGGAATCTTGCAAAAAAAAAATTGCGTAAAATATGCCAATAAAAATATAAAAGAAGAAATCCTTTTGGCGTGAAATTTTTTAAATTTAAAAACTATATAGAAGTGTACATTTTTTATTGTTTAGAATTCTGAATGAATAATATCAAAAATGAAATAGTGCGCAATAAGATGTTAAATGGCGATCTTTCATGTCTGAAATTTGCATTTAGCTTTCAACTCCAGGATCTACATCGTGCTTCAGCTGGAAGATGCGAACACATTTAAATAAGCAAAAATAAGCCACAAAACGTTATGGGACTCATTTCAACACGTGGACCTACCTACTTCTATCACATGACAATAATCCGTCCAATGAGAACTCAATATGCAAAATTCATTGGGACTGCAATCAGTGAAATACCGAATATAAAGGGAAAAGGATTTCTATTCTTTCAGAAATTCTTCCTAAACTTTCACGATACCTTAAATCACTTTTGCAGTTCATGATATGGGCCATAACCCCCGGATAAGGATACAACCCGATTTCAAGTATATCTTACATTTTAACCATATTTTCATACTAATTTCGGCAAATGTTGGTAATTTGGGAAGAAACCATCTATGCAAAAACTGATCACGTTTTGTATAACCATCATATGATTTAAGGAACCGGACATTTGTTTAATCGTCTTTGAATTATACTATGATAAAAGATATGGAAATTATGGGGTCTCCAACGCGCAATTTCAATGACAAATAATTCATATTACTTTAAAAACAAGTAAAAAAATTAAGTTCGGCCGGGCAGAATTATTACTATCATCCATCTGAGGGTAAAGGAAGCATTTTTACATAAAAGTATCTAAATTCAAGCGTGTTTCACTTTAAACTTCATATACCAGTAAGACTGTTTGAATAATGCAGTTAACTTATCAAAAAACCATAAAGTGAATGAGGCCCTTTATGGGGCCATACCAAAACGGGAACCTCTGTGGATTGTCATCTATCAAACCTTCTAAAATACCAAATTTGAAACAATTATACGCGTAAATGTGGATTATCAACATACCCAATATAGGAAGGTATCGTTATATGTGTTAGACAAATCCGAGGAGAAATGTGGCAAAAATCATCAAAATACCGAATTTTGAGAGATACCGTTCTATGGGGACTATACCAAAACGTGAACCGATAGATCATTTTCAATACCAACCATCCTACACACAATACAAATTTTTCGGCTAAATTTTGACGCTATACGTCAAATAATGTGGGCTGTATCGTAATTTAAACAAACAGACATACAGACGGACAAATCGACTTAGAGTTTTATGCTGATTATGAATATATATATGCATATTTAATGGGGTCTATGACGAACATTTAGTGATGTTACAAATGGAATTAAAAGTTAATATACCCTCCTTTCCAAGGTGGATGATATAATAGCATTAAAGACTAAAATTACGGGCCGGCAACGCGGACCGGGCCAGCTAGTAAAAATATAAAAGAAGAAATCCTTTTGGCGTGAAATTTTTTAAATTTAAAAACTATATAGAAGTGTACATTTTTTATTGTTTAGAATTCTGAATGAATAATATCAAAAATGAAATAGTGCGCAATAAGATGTTAAATGGCGATCTTTCATGTCTGAAATTTGCATTTAGCTTTCAACTCCAGGATCTACATCGTGCTTCAGCTGGAAGATGCGAACACATTTAAATAAGCAAAAATAAGCCACAAAACGTTATGGGACTCATTTCAACACGTGGACCTACCTACTTCTATCACATGACAATAATCCGTCCAATGAGAACTCAATATGCAAAATTCATTGGGACTGCAATCAGTGAAATACCGAATATAAAGGGAAAAGGATTTCTATTCTTTCAGAAATTCTTCCTAAACTTTCACGATACCTTAAATCACTTTTGCAGTTCATGATATGGGCCATAACCCCCGGATAAGGATACAACCCGATTTCAAGTATATCTTACATTTTAACCATATTTTCATACTAATTTCGGCAAATGTTGGTAATTTGGGAAGAAACCATCTATGCAAAAACTGATCACGTTTTGTATAACCATCATATGATTTAAGGAACCGGACATTTGTTTAATCGTCTTTGAATTATACTATGATAAAAGATATGGAAATTATGGGGTCTCCAACGCGCAATTTCAATGACAAATAATTCATATTACTTTAAAAACAAGTAAAAAAATTAAGTTCGGCCGGGCAGAATTATTACTATCATCCATCTGAGGGTAAAGGAAGCATTTTTACATAAAAGTATCTAAATTCAAGCGTGTTTCACTTTAAACTTCATATACCAGTAAGACTGTTTGAATAATGCAGTTAACTTATCAAAAAACCATAAAGTGAATGAGGCCCTTTATGGGGCCATACCAAAACGGGAACCTCTGTGGACAATTTTATACTTCAAGGATTGTCATCTATCAAACCTTCTAAAATACCAAATTTGAAACAATTATACGCGTAAATGTGGATTATCAACATACCCAATATAGGAAGGTATCGTTATATGTGTTAGACAAATCCGAGGAGAAATGTGGCAAAAATCATCAAAATACCGAATTTTGAGAGATACCGTTCTATGGGGACTATACCAAAACGTGAACCGATAGATCATTTTCAATACCAACCATCCTACACACAATACAAATTTTTCGGCTAAATTTTGACGCTATACGTCAAATAATGTGGGCTGTATCGTAATTTAAACAAACAGACATACAGACGGACAAATCGACTTAGAGTTTTATGCTGATTATGAATATATATATGCATATTTAATGGGGTCTATGACGAACATTTAGTGATGTTACAAATGGAATTAAAAGTTAATATACCCTCCTTTCCAAGGTGGATGATATAATAGCATTAAAGACTAAAATTACGGGCCGGCAACGCGGACCGGGCCAGCTAGTGTATTATAATTGTACGAAAGATACTAAATGGTACTAAATTTGGTAAAAGAGGAAATTGCAGAGCTGAGTTACAGAAATATGATACTAAAATCATTGTTGGTATCTGACCATTTGATTTGGAGTTGGGTTGGTAGATGTGAGTTGTTTGAAACGTACTAAATTGAACTAAATTTGGTAGTAGGTGAAGGAATAAAGCTGAAATCCTGAAATTGGATAGTTAGATTACTGATGGTGTCTGTGTTTGAGACATGGAGGTGGTTTTCGAAATGTGTACTATAATTGTACGGAAAGTACTAATTTGTATTAAATATGGTATTGGGGAAGGAATAGAGCTTAAATCCTGAAATTTGATTTTGATGTCACTGTTAGTGTTTGTTGTTGAGAGAAGGAACTAGTTTTGAAAATGTTGTGCAAGAATCGAAGAACAATTTGTGCATTTTGAGTACTAAAACAAGTAAAAAAGCTGTATGTTCGGCCGGGCCGAACTTTGAATACCCTCCTCCATTTGGAACGATGGCAATTCTCAAAAACAATGAAATCCGTTAAAAATTCTGTTGAAATCTTGAAGATGCCGAATGTTGCTGTTATATTAAGGTCTATACGACGACATGAACCTGCATAGGTAACATTTGTCATAAGCCATTACAATATTCAAATGCGAAACTTAAAAAAATCGGTTATAATGTCGATAAAATCAAAATATCTAATACCGGGTGGTAGCATTATATGGGGGCTATACCAAAACGTCGACCTGCACAGACAATTTTTCGTCATAGGCTGTAACATCCGTTACGAACATCAAATACCAAATTTGAAACAATTCCGGTGAATAAAGTCGCAAAAATCATCAAAATACAGAATATCGAGAGGTACCGTTACATGGGGGCTATACGAAGACGTGGATCTGTACAAACAATTTATTGTCTTAGGCTGTAGTATCCACTACAAACTTTAAATACTAAATTTGAAACAATTCCGGTGAATAATGTCGCTAAAATTATCAAAATACCGAATATCGGGAGTTACCGTTATATGGGGGCTATACCAAAACGTGGACCTACATGGCCCATTTTTAATACCAAAAGTCCTGCAGACAGAACATACATGTGAGTAAAATTTTATCAATCTACTTCAAATCGTTCGGAAGCTAGAGTGATTTCCACAGACGGATGGACGGACATCGCTAAATCGACGTAGAATTTTATGCTGATCAAGAATATATATACTTTCTGGGGTCTAAAATGTATATTTCGGGGTGTCACAAACGGGATGACAAACTTAATACTATAGTGGAGGGTATAAAAAATTAAGTGGTGGAATCCAAAATTTTAAGGTGGGCTTTTCGCTGACAAGGTAGAGCGGCCCTTGCTAGTTTACGATAAAATTTCTTGTAGGGGTGGCCCCCACCCGACGTAGCCAGGCTGGAGACCATAGGAGCCCTCCCCCTCCGAAGTGTAAAATTTTTATACAATTTTACTTGAAAATCTAATTTTTGTCGGTTGCGAATTTTAATAATAAATTTTAAAAAATTCTATTGAATACCCACGCACCGCTATATGGGCTGCAGAAAAAACTTAAACCTATATAGACCATTTTCTTTCTAAGAGGCTGGTGTCCACTTCAAATACCAATTTTTACAGAATTTCGTTAGAAAATGTGGCTATTATTATCAAAATACGCAGAGAGACCATAAGCATGAAATTTGGGACTTTAAAGTAATTTCACAACCGAATTGAAATTTGGAATAATAACTCGGATATATCATTTTCGAATATATTTGCGTACTCTCAAAGGCGGAGGGTCTGAAAAACAGCGATCATATATGTTAATCCTCCCCCATCTTCTTTTTTATTTAGAAACACCATCCCCGACCGAGGCGACGCGTCGAGGTGGCACACAATTAAGGGATGTGCCGACCTTTTCAGTGGAGAGAACTGGACCACCAATAATTTCCGTTTAAAATTGTCTATATTTACAAACTGTTAATGGAAAAAACATATGTGAATTATAACTTATAGCTACATATTCGGTGGACCATGTGTCGGGAAATTAAAAAATAGGATATTTATTAAGTGCCCTTTGGAAGCGGAACTAGTCATTAGAATGTGTGCACTAAGAATGTCCCTATGCGCATTTATGATATACATTTGGAGCGGTGACAAATATAGTTTAGGTGAAATTCATTGTACTACTACAAACGATTTCTTTATTTTGGCCGCTAACTTTACGAAAATATTCGTTTATTAGCAGAATTATAAGCATTTTTATTTTAACGATTTTTTCGGGAACTCAAAAAATAATGAGATAGAGAATCTCACTAATCGATTTTTTTGACATTAGTAAAGACTTTCCAATGTGCAATTTTGTTAAATCATTAATTAGTGGTAAAAAGATTATCAATTAGTAACGGTTGGGTGGTCTACACTTAAATAAAACAATTGAAAATAACTGTAAAATAATAATCAAGAAAAACGGGTTACCATGTACCTTCACAAAGTTAATTTGTGGGATGAGTTGATAGGAATGAATTCCCAGTTCCATCCTTTTAGTTATCTCGCCATTATTGAATTTCAAAAATGGTAACAGAAAATTGATTTTTAGAATCTGCAACTTTTTTAAAATTTCTTCTTAAATAATTCCGAATTGACTTGCACGACAAGTGCTATTGCTATTTTTTTATTAAAAATCCTGTAGACGTACTATTTTGCGTTAGATAAAATATTTGCTACGCATAGCTTCTTTCTTAAGCATTTACTTTTAATTTAACGAATGCACATTTTTAATATTTTAAAGAAATTCATTTTACAGTTAGAAAATATTCCTTAATTTTTATATCCACCATTATTGTATGGAGGGTATAATAAGTTTATCATTCCGTTTGTAACACTTCGAAATATATATTTTAGACCTCACAAAGTATATATATTCTTGATCAGCATAAATTCAATGTCGATTTAGCGATGTCCGTCCGTCTGTGGAAATCACTCTAGCTTCCGATCAAAATGAAGTAGTTTGATAAGATTTAACTCAAATATATATTATGTCTGCAGGACTTTTGGTATTGAAAATCGGTCATGTAGGACCACCTTTTGGTATAGCCCCCATATAGTGGCACCTCCCTATTTTCGGTATTTTGGTGGTTTTAGCGACATTATTCACTGGAATTGTTTCAAATATGGTATTTGAAGTTCGTAATGAATACTATGACAGAAAATTGTCTATGCAGATCTACGTCTTCGTATAGCCCTCATATAAGGGTACCTCCCGATATTTTCGCATAGTAGTTCAGTATGTTAATGATTTTTGCCACATTTTTCCACCGGTTTGGTTTTTGTAGTTCATAATGGGTTCTAGCTCCGGCGACAGATCATTGAATATTTAGGTCCCCGTTTTCCTATAGCTCACGATATCCACCGAAATTCGATATTTTGAAATCCTACCCACTACAATTTGGTAGATGACAATCCTTGAAGTATAAAATTGTCAATAGAGGTTCCACGTTTTGGTATAGCCCCCATAAAACGGCCTCAGCCACTTATGTTTTTTTTTTTTTGAAAAGTTTAACATCATTATCCAAGCAGTCTTACTTTGAGATTTGATAGAGATCTTTGGATAGGAATCTCTATTCGAAGATTTCTAAAAGTATGGTTACTTTTTGGTTACTTTTCGATATAAACTTACAAAACGCTGATAAAAGTGTCCTCTTTTTTTTTCTCTACTTTCAAATCTGCTAGATTTCAACGTAATTACTTTTTGTGTTGCACTATATTATTAGAATCTTTTTTCAACCAAATATGTATTTTCGAGTTTTATAAGACAGAAAATCTACGAACACAAAACCATCAAAATTGATTAACGTTTTGGGGTCTCAAGGTATATCTTGATAGTATGCAGGGAAAAGTTTTGGTCAAAAACATGCCTCTGTCAAATTTTGTGGAAAACGATTTAAAGTTGGATATATATAGAAATAGTTTCCTCTGATTCCAAATAATAACTGCTCTAAAGCCCTAATACGAATTCATAAAAGATTCATACTTGGTATTAAGGTTCATACTAGGGCTGGAATCCTGAAAATACAAATTTACATTACTGACGAAGTGTAGGATTGGGATATGGAGATAATTCGAAATTTGTAGCTAGAATGTTGAAATTCGGAAATAAGATTACTATTGCATTGTAGGATTAGGGTATGTGGGATGCTTTGGAAGTTCGTACTTATGTATACTAAATGGTACTAAATTTGGTCCAATTTAAATTTTGGGAGAACTGGTAGAGTTTGAATCCTGAGATTTGGAATCCGATAGAAAATTCCATAATTACGTACGGATTTTACTTATATGTATTATATGGTACTAAATTTGGTACGATTTGAATTTTGGTGAACCAATTGAGCTAGTATCCTGAAATTTGGAAATAACATTACTGTCAGAACGTAAAATTGTGATATGGCGGTAGTTTCAGATATTTGTACTTAAATGTACTAAATTTGGTACAATTTGGATTTGGGTGAACCGAAGATTTCTATTGGATTGTACGATACAGGTTGTTATGGAAATTTGTAGTTGTGTGTACTAAATAGTACTACATTTGGTACAATTTGTATTTGGGAACCAATAAAGCGGGTATTCTTAAATTTGGAAATAAGATTACTGTTTTCAAAATTTGTACTTATTGACACCATTTGTATTTGGGCGAGTCCTGAAATTTTGAACTGGGGTTACTGTGGGAGTGTAGTATTTGGGTATGTAGGAAGTCTTGGAATTTCATAATTATGTGTACTAAATGGTACTAAATTTGGTACAAATTGGATTTGGTTGAACCTATAGAGCCGGAGTTCTGAACTTTGAAATTATTTTTGGAAATCAATACTCCAAGAGTGCAAAAGGTAATAATTGTTCGAAAAGTACTAAATAGTACTATATTTGATATTGGGTGAACAGATAGTGCTTGAAATCTGAATGGAACTATAATTGGTATTGGGTGAACGGATAGGACTGGAATTCTCAAATTTGATATTTGATAACTGTTCGCATCTAAGGTTGAGATTTGGACGTCGGTTTGGAAATGCGTACTATAGTTGAACGGAAAGTATTAAATCGAACTAAATTTGGTATTGGGTGAAGGGATAGAAGTGAAACCATGAAATTTTAGATTGTGGTAACTGTTGTTATCTAGGATTGAGATAGGAAAAGGTTTTGAAAATGTGTACTAAAATTATACCAAAAAAATACCAAATGTTACAACATTTTGTATTGAGTGAATGTATAGAGCTGGAATCCCGAGAGTTGATATTGATGCGTCTTTTGGTATTTGGTGGTGGTTTTGCAAATGCGTCCTATATTTTTTCGAAGAGTACTAAATGGTACTAATTTTGGATCACTATTGGTTTCTAGAATGAAAAGATGTGCATTATTTTGGTTTCATTTATATCCTCCTTCAATATATAAAGATTTGGAAGACTTTTTATTGTAATAGGTAAACAGTTTCCTATTATTCTTTCCGAAAAAGAACTATTTTATAAAACCTAACCTGAGGACTAATATATCTATATCTATAAAAGAGGAAAATGTTTGTACGTTTGTTTGTTTGTTTGTTTGTTTGTTTGTAATTTATGGACTCGAAAACTGCTGAATAGATTTTTCTGAAAATTTCCATATATACTGCAACATCGCCTGAAAGTAACATAGTCTATATAAATTTTTGAATTTCCACTTGGAACTGGAGATATAGCATCAGAATCGGAGGTACCTCCCAAAAATTTAGATTTTATATGCACATATCTATTGATCGGTTAAAGATACAGTCTCCAAATTTGGAATGTGTAACGGAATTTGGAACAAAAATAAGTTTGCTAAATTATATTGTAATCGGTTCAGATTTGGATATAGCTCCCATATATATTTTCGACCGATTTCGTTCATTTGATGCCTCAAACACAATATGAATGTTCGATTCCAATGAAATTTGGAATATGTGACGGGATTTGATCCGAAAATAAATTTGTCAAATTATATTGAAATCGGTTCAGATTTGGATATAGCTCCCATATATATTTTCGGCCGATTTCAAGCATTTGATGCACCAAACACGCTATGTATCCCCAATTTCAATGAAATTTAAAACGTGTGATAGATTTTATCTAAAAAAATTTATTTCCCAAATTATATTGAAATCGGTTCAGATTTGGATATAGCTCCCATATACATTTTCGGCCGATTTCATGTGATTGGTGGACCAAACAAGATATGTATGTCCAAATTTAATGAAATTTAAAATAAGTAACGGAATCGGGAGCAAAAATGAATTTTTCAAATTATATTGAAATCGGTTCAGATTTGGATATAGCTCCCATATATATTTTCGACCGATTTCATGTATTTGATGCACCAAACACGCTATGTATCTCTAATTTCAATGAAATTTGAAATGTGTAGCGGAAATTAAAACAAATATACATTTGTCAAATTATATTAAAATCGGTTCAGATTTGGATATAGCTCTCATATATATTTTCGACCGATTTCAAGTATTTTATGCACCATACACGATATGTATGTTCGATTTCCAAGAATTTTGGAATATGTAACGGGATTTTGATTAGAAAATAAATTAGTCAAATTATATTAAAATCGGTTCAGATTTGGATATAGCTCCCATATATATTATCCGCCGATTTCACATATTTGATGCACATTTGACAAATTATATTCAAATACGCTCAGATGTGATTATAGCTCCATATATATACTCAGCCGATTTCACATATTTGATGCACCCAAAGCGAGAGAGACAAAATCTGGCACCAGCAAAAATTGCACAATTATATTGAAATCAGTTGAGGTTTGGATATAGCTAACATATATATTTCGGCCGATTTCATACATATTATGCACCAAACACGATATATATGACCGATTCCAATGAAATTCAGAATGTGTGGCGGAATTTTGTTATAATAATAAATGTGATAAATTAATTGGAAATTAGTTAAGATTTGGATATAGCTCCCATATATATATTCTCGGCCGATTTCACATATTTGACGCACCAATTTCAATTAAATATGAAAGGTGTAGCGGAGTTTGGTGTAAAAGTAATTTTTTTTTAAATTATATTTAAATCGGATCAGATTGGGATATGATTTTAATAAGAACCATTGACCCACAACGCCTTAGGCTAACACTAAAAAACAACACAACAATTTAATTGAAATACGCTTATTACGGCGAAGTATGTTGCTATCTCGAATTCACTACTTGCAATAGAAATGCCACTCTACTTAAAAAAATTGCAGTTTCCTGCACGCTTGGTATTTGCTATGAAATAAATAAATCCAAAGGACAAACCCTTCGTGTATGCATGTCATGTTACTGCTTTTGTAATGATTTTGTTTATTAACGCATTAAATTAGTGCAATATTTTTTTTTTTTAATTTTTAAATTTGTTTTTCTTTATCCAACATATATTCGTAAATAAAATTTTGAATGCATATAAAATCAAAAGGGGTAGCGAAGCGCACCGGGTTCAGCTAGTAATATATAAAATTTAGATTAACAATTATTCCCATAAAATTTGAAATGAGTGTTCAATATTCTCTAAATTTTGCACTTTCCATTATTTTTATTAGTACTAAATGAAATGTTGTAATGGATTATTGCAATCCACTGCATTTCCAAAAAATATTACACATCTCATATAAAGTGAAGAAAGTTGTCGATATAGTCCAAACCTGACAGGTATCAGACTTAGACTTAGTTACGAAATGGACAATATCGGCCCAGCTGAATGGGTGAAAAGTAATGCGGATCCTTCTATATCAGAACTATTGAGATCCAGTTCTCCACCAACAATTAAATCAAAATTCTCAACTAATCTCTAAATGAACTCAATGCATCTTTATGCACTACACTTACACAAATGACATCTTATGTTAATTAAATGAATCTTTATAATGACATCATGCCATTTTTGAATGACAATTCCATATTGTCATCCTGAATGTCCCCATCTAATCAACGAACTTGTTTTATAACTCAAAGGTCATTTAAACTATTATTCGTTTCATACGCCTCCAAAAGTATAGACGGAAAATAAAGACAAACATCAGATGTTTTTGGTCTCAGATAAGGCTGAAATGACGACAACAAATGCCAGTCCAAAAAAACACTGAAAAGAATACAAATGAACTGTCGGAAGTGATTACAAATCAAAGTCCTTTTTACGAATGAATGCGCAACGACAAATGGTAAAAGTTGCCACCCTTAAAAAGGTAATCAGGTGTCATTACAAATAATTTACAGGCACAAGCCACAAACACCCATCGAACCATTCGAGCAACCCACCCACCCATTCACACACTCATTCACCCAACACCTCCTGTGAACTGACAAAAGTTGCCATTGATGGTTGTTGTGGACGGAAAGAAAGAAAGAAAGCAAACGCCAAGCCAGCCAGCCAATTCAATTCAAATGGTCAGCACAACGTTCATGTGGCCCTGACATGTTTTTAGCCAAACAATGTAAACGATTAAACAAGCAGCCAAACACGTACACACACAGGCACAAAATCCTGGCTAAGGGTTTTAGAAAAAGGACTTTGTGTGCAATGGACAAAAGGAGCTCACCAGCCTGGCTACAACGTTTGTATGACCTACCCAGATGGGGGAGGAAGGGAGTGGAAAATAAAGATTAATGTTTACCCTTCGCTTGACATTAGTGCTGTGTGACATCAAATGCAAGGAAACAGACAATAAACTTCAACTTAACTGCGAACACCCTTGGTGGGAAGAAGGATGTGGGAGGGGTGGGGGGATGAATGGCTAATGCTTACAACTAGTGCAAAGTGTCTTGTCTGTGGAGGTGAGTAAATATCTCGTTACAGGTGCTATGTTTCAACCCTTTACTTGTTCTGTAGTATGGGAGGCCAAAGATTTATAGGATAATTTAGTTAATATATTGAAGGTTTTGGAATGTTTATAAAAACCATTCCAAAACCATTACCATTTGTACCATTAATCATGGTACAAACTACAAAAATACAATTCGACAACATCTACTTAGACATTTGTTATTTTAAGCAATGGTAGTGTCGGACGGATATGCCTTAAAATGCAAACAAATAAAAAATGTTCAACTTCAAAAAAAAAAAAATTTTTTTTTTATTTTTTTAACAGAATTCTGCAAACTTCAAAGAAGTACCAAAGAGTTTATGGAAAGTGTAGTAAAATGTACTTCTTTTGGTACCATTTTGTATAATTTGAACGGTTAAAGCTAAAAAAAATGGTACGATTTGAATTTAAAGGAACAAATGGAGCTAGAATTCTGAAATTGGAAATTAACATTACTGGCGGAGTGTAAGATTGGGATATGGATGTAGTTTTAAATTTACGCTTATGTACATGAAAAGAACTAAAAGGTACTAAATTTGGTATAATTTCGATTTTAGGGAACCGATAGAGCTGGAATGCTGAAATTTGGAAAGAAGATTACTGTTGGAGTACATGATTACGGTATGTAGGAAATTATGGAAATTCGTACTTATGGGAGAACCAATAGGATTCGGAATCCTGCAATTTGGAATTCGAATTACTGTGGCTGTGTTGAATTGGGGTAGCGTTGGAAATTCGCAATTTGGTGTGTACTAAATGATAATAAATTTTGTAAAATTTGGAAATTTATTGGATTGTATGATGTAGGTAGTTATAGAAATTTGTACCTATGTGTACTAAATGGTACTACATTTGTTACAATTTCAATTTTGGTGAATCAATGGGGCTGGTATCCTGAAATTTGAAAATAATATTACTGTCAAACTGTAGGATTGGGATATGGAAGTAGAGTTGGAAATTTGTACATATATGTACTAAAATGTACTAAATTTGGTACAATTTGGATTTGGGTAAACATATAGCCAAAGCTGGTATACTGAAATTTTATGTTAAGATTACTGTTGGAGTGTAGGATTAGGGTGTGTAGGAAGCTTAGGAAATTCGTACATATGTGTACTAGTGGGACTTAATTTGGTACAATTTGTGTTTGGGCAAACCGACCCAGGTTTCCAACCCTGAAATTGGGAAATAAGACTTCTCTTGGATTGTATGATGCTGGTTGTTATGGAAATATTACAAGAGTAAAAAATGAGTGACTGCCTGACTAATTCATCAACGCCCAGGCGATCTGAAGCTAAAATCTTGAAATTTTGTATGTGGGTCAATGTTTGTGAGTAGGGTGAGATAAAACTGGATTTTTGGAAATTCGCAGTGGAAGTGTATTAAATTTTGTTCCTTTTGGTGTTCTGTGAACGGATACATTTGATGTTAAAATTTTGGAAAATGAATAAAGCTGGAAATCTGAAATTTGGAATGAGAGTGATATGTAGGATAATCAAACTAAAGGTTTTTTCGAAATTCTAACAATATGTGCGCCAAAAGTACTAAATTGCACTAAATTTGGTACGATTTTGAATTATGTGAACGTATAGTGGTAAAATCTTGAAATTTGGTAATTAATTCTTGGAAATGTAATGTAATGCACACTAAATGTAGGAACTGTAATGAATGGTACTATATTTGGTACAATTTGGTTTTGGTTGAATGGTTTGACCTTGAACTTTAAAATGTTGGTATTGGGGTCTCTCTGCTGGTGTGTAATTTGTGTCTGGTTGAGATTTGGAGTTGGTTTTGGAAATATGTACTAAAAAGTACTTAATCGTACTAAATTTGGTATTTGGGTATGAGATTGAGTTGGAAGTCTAAAATTTGATATTAGGATCACCATTTGTGCGGTTTGGTTGATATATAGCGGGGGATGCTGAAATACCTATTTAAAAGTACGAAGAGTACTAAATAGTATTAACATTGAGATTTGGGGAGGGAATTGAGCTGGAAATGTGAAATTTGGAGTGAGAGACTTTGATGTTGTGATAGACAAATTAAAGGGATTTTCGAAATTCTAGCAATGCGTGTAGTAAAATGCACTAAATTTGGTACCATTTGGAATTATGTGGACGGAGAAGGTGAAATCTGGAAATTTGGCATAAGAATGAATTCTTGGAAATGGGGTTGATGAAAGGACATTGTATTGGAAATGTCTACTAAGTTTAAACACTGTACTAAATAGTACTTACGTTGGTACAAATCCTTTTATGGTGAACGGAAAAAGCTGGTAATTTGAACTTTTGGCATTGGGTCACTGCTGGTGGATAGGATTAAAATAGGGAGTTTGGGGTTGGAAATTCGTTCAGCAAGCATATGAAAGGTACTGATAATGCTTGAAATCTGAAATTTGGCATTGGGGTCACAAAATTTGAAATTTGGCGTTAGAGTCACTGTGAGAGCATAGATTAAGAATTAATAATAATAATGTGTACTACAAGTGCACGGAAAGTACTAAATTGTGCTATATTTGGAACAATTTGTTATTGGATGAACAGATTGTGTTTGAAATCTGAAATTTAATAATTTAGGTTTCCTAATTTTGTAATATAATTGTATGAAAAGTATTGAATTGTACTATATTTGGTATTGGGAAAAGGGATTGAGATATAGTTCTGAAATTTCATATTAAGGTCACTGTTGGTATCTGAGGTTGAGACATGGAGATTGTTTTGGAAATGCGTACTATAATTGTTCGAAAAGTACTAAATGACACTAAATTCGGTATTGAGTGAATGTTTATCTGGTGTTGGGATCTAGTGGTGGTTTTGGATATATTACTATAATTGTTCGGAAAGTACTAAGTGGTACTAAATTGGATGAAGGGGCAAAGTTGGAATTCCGAAATTTTAAATTTGTTACTAAATTTCGTTTTGGGTGAAGGAATAGAGCTGAATTTCTAAAATTTGATATAGACACGTTGAATTAGTTTTAGACAGGAAAATTGAATTTAGGTCCATTGTGCAATCGATTTACTTATATCTTTCTCGTGAAACTTCAAAATAATTTTGGTGTAAAAGGTAAACATTTTCCAATTATTCTTTCCGAAAGGAAAAAAAACTCGAATAATATCTAAAACCTTGAAAGTCTTAAAATTTAGTACGACATACGAAGTTTCGATTATAAAATATTGTCGAACTTAACAAATTATACATTTTGAGTTCTAAAAAAGCCAAATACAAACTTTTGGAACGAATCAAAAATTTTAAGGTGTTCACTGAAGAAGTAGCGGGTACTTTTAAGATATAGATGCTCGTATAAGATATATGTATCTCCGAAAATTTTTAGAGTTTGTGGGGGATGTACCAGAAAGACTGAACAGAATATTTTATTCGAACGATTTTGACCTTTTGTAGGAGAAGTTCCAGAAAGAGTGGACCGATATTGTTCTTCTCTAAGTTTGGTAAAAATATAACGATTTCTAGAGTTATCGTGCGTACAGACAGACATTTTTGCTGAGGCTGAGGCTAAAAAACACAAAAAAAAAAAAACTTTGTAAAACATTTTGCTAATTTTCATAATACGAGATGTGAAAACTTTGTGATCAAGAATATATGCACTTTTTTGAATCTAACATGAGTATTTCGAGCATTTACAAACGGAATGACAAAACTAATATATCTTCCATAGGATGGTGGAGGGTATGAAAAATGATGTAGTTGGAACGAACACATTTAGGATAATTAATGTTGGGTTATAAACATACGTATGTATGGGGACAAAACAAATGTGCCGGCGTGTGTTTTCTCAAGTGTATCAAGTTAATTATTAAGTTAAGTTATACAACATAAGTAATTTGTTGGTGTTAATAAAATATCTTCCGCACACACAAAAAAACTAACATGACCTAGTGTACACATGTATGTTCATAAGTTCTGTTCCATATCAAAACTTCAATAAAGAGAGTGTGAAATGTTAACTGCGGGTAATTGGCTTGACGAAAATTTGTCTTATTAAGTGGCCGCTTCATCATCTCCATTATCAACAACAAAATTATCTCCAACATTCAGAGATAGAGAGTGAGAGGGGCTGTGACACACACCACCATCACTATCATACCATGGTTTTGTCGTGACACATGTTCGCTTGTGTGATATTTTAATTGATATCACAAAATTTATGTGGGGTTCCATGGTTCTATCAAGCTGTGATTTTTTTATTAGTGGGTGGGGGCAAATCTTAATTATGGGTTAGAATCAACTTCTGGAGAGACTTGCCGAAATTGTGTTAATAAAAAACACTTTATAGAAAAGAGGAAGTCACTATTTACTTTGAGTTAATAATTGTTGCTTATGACTTGCAACGGCGATAATACCAGTAAGAGAATAATAAATAATGGACAGGGGCGATATACGATACCATACATCAGAGACGTAGCTGGGTAAATGTTTAGATATTTTTAGAGAACTTTGCTTGAAAATCCAATTTTTTCTCGATCAAAGGCTTCCAAATGCATTTATGGCTACGTCGGTGTCCTACACCACTTTAGGTATTTAATAAATACATTTTCCCATAACAAATGCACATATATGCATATATTTTGGCTTCGTATAAAATAAGTAACACTAAAAAACGTAAACCGAACATTCAATACCCTCCATCGCGAGGTAATCAAAACATTTAAAAATAAAATTATCTGGATTCAATTTTCTAGCGTGTTCCACTTTGAACTGCAAATACCAGTAAAAATATGGTAAAAATACCATAAAATGTTCTACCCCGTTATATGGGCACTATGCCAAAATGTGAACCTGGGTAAGTGTACCAGTAGTCGGCACTTTCAGGATTTTCGCGTTTTTAATCGCTCACCATTCTGAGTGGAACTTTTCAATTATTACAAAGTTAATTTATTCAGATTCGAAATTTTGTATAGTTTTTGCAATAATAAATAAAGTTTTAATATATTTTTAATAAATTTCATAAATTTGTAGTTTTATTAAAACAATGCTTTTTTGCCAGTAGTCGGCACCACTTGCCAATTGTCGGTATGGCATGTTCCAACAGTCGGCACAGCAATTTTTTTGTAAGAATAATAAATGAAGTCATTAAAATATAATACTTTTGTTTAGTTAAACTGATTCGACGTCTTTATTGTACTTTTCTTAAGAATATGGATTGTTGAGGACCTTCACAGACAAAAATGTATTTTTTATTAGAATAAATCATCTTTTCTTAGCGAAATTGTACACAAAGATAGCTGACAATATATTTGAAGTAAACAAAGTACATTTAGTTTTAATAGTTTCATTTATTTGGGCTTAAAAATAAAAAGTGCCGACTACTGGGACATGCCGAACTTAGGCACACTTACCCTATACAACAAATTCTGCTACAAGGATTTTTTATTGCGAGTCTTTAATTCCAAATTTGAAACAATTGCACGAAAAAATATGGATTGGATCGTCAAAATAACAAATATCGGGCTGTGTCGCTATGTTGAAATCGTGGACCAATATGGACAATGTTCTGATGTCAGTGCTAAAAACCATTATGAACTTCAAATACCGAATTTTTTAAGAAATCTGATAGATATATAGACCACGGTCTATATCTTAAAAATGCCGAATAACTGTTATATGGGTACTATAGGAAAAAGTGGATCTATATAGACAATGTTGTGCCACAGGATGTAAAACTCCTTACAAACTCTTAACAGCAAGTTCGAAATAATTTTGCAATCATTTGGCTAAAATCATCAAAACACCGAATATAGAGAGGAATGGTTATAAGGGGACTGCCACCAGAAACAAAAAGCCATTAGAACAACAAATATCAAAATTTCAAAAATGTGCTTAGAATGATTAAAATATCGAATTTCGTTATGTATCATTGTATCACCAAAATACCCAATTCTATGTAAAAATACGTTGCGTTAAATGGGATCTATACGAAAACGTGGACCGAAATACTTCATTAATCCCTCAACCATATGGCTAGAGAGGGAATATACCATTTGATAGGGCCAAAACGTGCCTCATCGAAATAGCGGTTTTTACGCTAGGTCTCTTTGGACCAAATCCGTTTTAGGATATTTGGAGTAAATCTAGCGATGTCCTTCCGTCTGTCTGGCTAATGCGCACGAAACTCTCAATGGGAGTATCCGATTTGGTGCATCGTAATATAATTATCAAACTTAGATGGAGTTCGGAGATGGACAATATCGACCCACTCCTTCTGGTACCTCCCACAAAAAGTCGACATTCGACAAAGAAAATATATTACTGCACAGAAAGAGAAAGGATGATCCCATTTTGCTTAAACTTTGCAAATTCTAATATTTGCATCAGTTCTAGGTCAGGTACGAAAATGGACAGTATCGATCCACTCAATCAAGTACCTCCCGCACAAAGGGTTAACATGTTGAATAATTATAACTCTTATAAAATGTGATGTAAGAGTCCGATTGCCTTTAAATTTCACACATCCCAATATATTTATTTACCCAAGGTCTGCTGTGAAGATGAAATGTATCGGTCCACTCCATCAAGTACATTCCCCACTAAGAGTCAAAATTTTGAATATTCATGAAGCTCCTAAAACGCGAAAAGATCTTTTATAAATATGGTAGGGATCGGACAATTCCTTCTGGTACCTCCCCCACAAAGGCATAGGCATCCAGATCTCTTCATATTTCATACATTCTATTACTTCTTCTAACACAAGATCTGCTGTGAAGATGGGATATATCGGTCCACTCCTTTTGGTACCTCACCCACAAAGAGTCACAATTTTCAATACTTTTATCTGTCATAACTTGTCAGCGATTTTCAAGTCAGCGATTCTTTACAACTTGCTATATCTAAATATTTCACTCAACCGGAACACATCTCAAAATATATTTTAATAATCGAATATTGGCTGAGGGTATACATCTGTCGGCAAAACGGACTAATATTTTCTAACTTGTTTTTAATTTTTTGATTCATTTTTCCTAGTAACATTCAATTTGGTGTCGAAAGAAGAAATATTCTATACAAAACTTCATTATAAATCTCTAGATACAATTACATGAACAAACATAGCTAGAATTCGGAAATTAATAATTTCCTCATTGCACATAATTGTCGACAGAAAAGAGTGAATCGTTGTCTTTTTCGATTATTTAGTTTGAGTACTTAAAGACTATATTTAAAAACGCCCTTCACTAAAAAGCATTTAAGAAATCTTACAATTTTCAACCACATCTTTATCTCGATAGATAAAAATTTGGGTTCAGTGTGTAAACATAGGTCTACAACTTGGCCCACCTGAAACGGCTCCTGTCTAATATTTATTTTTTTTTAAGATTACCGGTATGGATATTCAATGTCTTAGTCCAAAGCGTTCAATACAGGTCCACGTTACGTTATAGTCCTTATATTACAGTACTACTCAATTCTTGAGGTGTTTTAAGTTATTCTAAAACGAAATGGAATTTAAAACAGTTTGGAAAAATAATGCGGAATGGATTTTTGAATATATTTTCAAATTGTTCCATATTTTCAAGAGGATCCAAAAAAGACGATCAGAGATCATGTTCTCCCCAGCTGCTTTGTTTATTTAGGTACCATTCCGACCGAGGCTTGACGTGTCGATATGTCACATATTTGGGACAGGATGACCACTAGCGACGTGGCCGAGACAACTCATTTTTAAGCCACATTGAACTCCGACGATAAAGATTACATTTGAGATATTGAGTAAGAATGAGGAGGTAACGCTCAACTGGGGCAAGACTGCTTGTTTCGAGTAAGAGGTGCACAATTGAGGGATGTGCCAACCTTTTCAGCGGGGGGAACTGGACCGCCAAGAGCCTCGCTGTTAATGGGTCTACATATACAAACGGTCAACGGAAAAAACATTTGTGAATTATTACCTTAACATAGCCACGTAGTTGATGCAACTTTCGTATGGAAGTTAGACACACATTGTACATCAAAATATAGGAGATTTTTTAAGTGCCCTTTGGAAGCGAAACTAGTTAGTGGCACTCTAAAAAGTCTTTGATCTTTCGCAACGGTGACAAATATTTAATGCGTTGATTTAATTTCTAATTCACAGTGAGAAAATGTTCAGATTTCAGAGTTTTTGGCCTGGGACCACTGCCTCATATAACTTCTCAGGAGACACAATAAAAAAATCTCCATTAAAGAATATTATTAAACAATTCGTAGAAAATAAATATAGCTGCCGCCTTTTTGATCACTTTGTCGAAAATATGTTAATTTCAAACTATAATTATGAAAAGGGACCTGATACAGTGATTATTTAAAAACAAAGTTAAGCAGATTATTTTATAAAATTATACACAAGCAAGTAAGCAAAGGCTATAGTCATGCGGGGCCCCCTTATGTTAGAAGCCCCCTTATGTCCAAATCCATTTTGCAAGATTCTGCTTTCGAAATTATGATATAGAGTACTACCTAGATATTACCTTTAGCATTTTGACCATTGACATTTAAAAAATATTTACGCACTCCGTCGTATTGTTAGTTGTTGTGGTCCATCTTACAGCTAAATATAATACAATGGTCATCCATATAATGCAATTCTCCCCTGTCCTTTACTCTCTTCTCAAACGTGTCGATTGGCTTCAATTGTGTGATCAGGAAATTTTTTTATGTTTTTGGTTCATTTGAACCCCTAAATATTTTGCGATCATCTCCAAAATTAAGAAGCCCCTCTGTATCTTCAAATTTAGACTCATCTATATGATTTGCTTGTCTACGATATTTGGCCATATTCGTCAACGAAAACAGCATCAAAAATCCAGAAGTTGGCCTTTTGTGTATTTCCGATATCGCTTGTAAGTAATGTTGGTATTTTTTTTACAAAAAAAGTAGTGGTCCATTCCACCCGATGTCCTAAACTCTAATTCCATGCGAGATTTCGTGTCTTTTGGTTTCTATTCGTGACCTTTTTAACGGCTGAAAAATCAGGTCCATTTGGTCCATTTCAACACCTAAGTATATTGCGGATATCATTGAAAACAATAGGCCTAGACCTTTTGGGTCTAAAAATTTGAAAATTTTCGTGAGGATCGGACGATAATTGCAATCTGTATATAATAACCCAAACCTGTGTTGTAAGGTGAAAAAATATTACAAAATAGACACTTCAATATTAAAAATCAAATTGAAAAAATCACATGCGATAAAAAATATGAAAAATAAAAAAATGTCACAAAATACTGCAAAATCTATATTAGCATCATTATTGGTATCTTTTTATGCGAATTTCTTATATTTTATTCTTCTAGGCCAGGAGGGCATTCTGAATTGACAACATTTGTCAAAATCTTTCCAGCCATTCTTAAGATATAAGCATTCTAGATAACATCCCCTTCCTTTGTATATACACATTGTATATATTTCGCTAGATATATCCGATATATTTACTATCGGCATCTACGTAACAGTCAGAATTGACCTGTTCCTCTATTTGTGATTTCGCCGAGGTTCCAAATATTCGCGGTTTAATGGAAAATTTGACTTTTATTTAACACAAATAGTATGGAATATTTCACCCACTAAATATTACCCGATGACCATCAAAAGGCTTCTGCCCAGCCCTTGCGACCTGTTTTTTGTCCATTTCAACCCCTAAATAGTATGCGATCATCTCCAAAAGAAATAGGGTTCTATTCGAAACATACATTTTGGACCCCACTAAGTATATATATTTTTGATCAGCATAAAATTCTATGTCGATTTAGCGATGTCCGTCCGCCTGTCTGTGGAAATCACTCTATTGAAAATGGGCCAGGTCTATACCAAAACCCCCATATAATGGTACCTCCCTATTTTAGGTATTTTGGTGCTTTAAGCTACATTATTCAATGTTTCAAAGTTGATATTTGAATTTCATAATAGATACTACAGTCTATGACAGAAAATTGTCTGTGCAGGTCCAAGCCTTCGTATAGCCCCCATATAACGGCACCTCCGGATCTTCAGTATTTTGATGATTTTAGCGACACTTTTGACCGGAATTGTTTCAAATTTGGTATTTGAACTTCGTAATGGATACTACAGTCTATGACAGAAAATTGTCTGTGCAGGTCCAAGCCTTCGTATAGCCCCCATATAACGGCACCTCCGGATCTTCAGTATTTTGATGATTTTAGCGACACTTGTGACCGGAATTGTTTCAAATTTGGTATTTGAACTTCGTAATGGATACAACAGCCTATGACAGAAAATTATCTGTGCAGGTCCAGGCCTTCATATAGCCCCATATAAAGGTACCTTCCCATATTCGGTATTTTGATTATATAGCACCTCCCTCTATTCGATGATTTTAGCGACATTACTCACCGGAATGGTTTCAAATTTGGTATTTGAAGTTCAAAATGGATATTACATCCTAAGACGGAAAATTATCTGTGCAGGTCCACGTCTTCGTATAGCCCCCATATAATGGCACCTCCCTATATTCGGTATTTTGGTGAATTTTAGCGACACTATTTGCTGGAATTGTTTCAAATCTGGTATTTGAAGTTCGTAATGGATACTACGGCCTATCACAGAAAATTATCTGTGCAGGTCCACGTTTTGGTATAGCCCTCATATAATGGTACCTCCCTATATTCGGTATTTTGATGATTTTTTCCGCATTTGAATATTGTAATGGCTTATGATAAAAGTTGCCTGTGCAGGTCCACGTCGTTGTATACATAAGGCTCCATTCGGTATTTTTAAGATTTTACAGAATTTTTAAAGGATTTTACTTTTTTGTAAATTGCCAAATTCGTTCCAAATAGTGGAGGGTATTCAATTTACTGCTTATAATTATGCTTTATAATTACAACAGTGGTACAGTGTGCACACATCATAAGGCCGCGGGTTCAATGCCAACGGCATACAATATATACAAATATATTTAAGAAATAAAACGAATACATTTTTCTATTTATTTGTCGAATTGTTGTTGCCAAATAATAAAGTCTTCGTTTGGTATACTTTTACAAACGTGTGATCTTCCAGTTTAGTATTGCAATTTCCTTATAACACCAGACTTCGGCACTTATTAACATGCTAGGTAGTGCCCGCTACTTCTTCTGTTCATCTTAACAAAAATGTTTAAACAAAATTATTATTCATGTTTTTCCTTTTTCGAAAAGAATAATAGGAAAATGTTTATCTTTTGTGTCAAAAAGTCTTCAAAATCTTTCATATTGAATTTTACTGGGGAGGATATTAGTAAAACCATTGCCCAATGGACAACAGAACTATTTTTCTGCCGAAAATTATTTCAACGTCTCCATATGTAAGCCCTGGAAACCAACTGTGACCTCAATATCGCATTTCGGGATTCTTGCTCTATACATTCACTCAATACTAAATTTAATAGCATTAAGTACCTTTCCAAAACCACCTTCATATCTAAATTCCGGATACCATCAGAGACCTCATTATCAAATTTGAGGATTCCAGACCTATCACTTCACCCAATACCAAACTTAGTATACTTTTATACTTTTAGCACAAATACAGGGTGGAAAAAAACCGCAACAAAGTCAAACGCCATAATTTTTAATTTCATTGAATTAAAGCAAAAAATGTCGGAAATAGCATAAAATTTTAGAATAAATTTAGATTTGTTCGAATTGGTCACCTTTGGCACGAATTATGCCCTTCAAACTTAAATTCAGCATTTATTCTGATGTCACGGTCGATTAATACGAGCGGCCATCGGTTGCTATGGCGGCCCACACCATGACCGGCGCTTGAGTTCTAGTGGCCAACCAATGGTGCACATTTTCAGATGATCTCTTTGGCAAGTAAACACGATCATTTTGTTCGTTTACAAACTGCTGGACAACGAATGTTTTCTCATCGGAGAAAACCATATTCGGCAGTTCACCACTTTCGGCCAAGCGAACCTCTTTTGAGTCTATTTTCTTTCTGTTGTGGTGTAAGTTCTTGCTCTTTTTGGAATTTCAATGGTTTAACCCGAGCTCATTTTTCAATATTTGCCCAATGGAATTTTGCGAAATGTTCAGCTCACGAGCCATTTTTCGGCCACTGCGACGTGGGTTTCAATCAAGTCGCTTCTTAACTTTTCGAATAATTTCTGCTGATGTTGCTGTTTTCCCCCGTCCACTTCCTTGCTGTCGGGCTACGCTACCAGTATCACGGTAACGGGCGATGGTACGAGACTTAGAAATGACAGCAGTCTGAAGTTGGATGCAGTTTTTTCAACTCACCCTGTATGCATACTATGTACTGATATCCTGAAATTTGATATGAATTCCACTGTTGGTGTCTGTAGTTGAGAGAAGATTCACAAAATCTGTAGAACAAAACCAGGGCTCGGCATTTGGTTTAATCTCGGTACAGACTGCGTTTTTGTAAACTAATTTTATAAATTTTTTTAGTAAATATCGATTAAAATTTTCCATTAAGAATTTGCAAAACTCCCGGTAAGCAATACACGCCACGCGAGCGCTCTGAAATAGTTGAAATTTACATTCAACAGAAGAAGTCAATTGTGAAAAAATGTGAGAAGTGCTCTTTCGCCAGTGTTGAGAGGTCCCCAAGAACATCCCAAAAACGCCGTTCTCAGCAGTTGGACATGGCTCGGTCCACTTTACAGCGGATTATTCGCATTGATTTGCATTTGTTTCCATACAAAATTCAATTGACGCATATATATATATAACAAAAGTTAGATATGCAAATGGATAACAAAATAGTAAATATAGAAAAAACCGTCACTTCTTCGATTTGAGTGCAAAATTATTAACATAGTGAATTGTTATAATTCAGTTTTTGAGTTATAGCAATTCTTTGGCTGGAAAAGAAAAATCAAGAAATCTCTTGGAATAATCCTTTTGTAAGAAGTTCATTGACTTGTCAGAATATTACATGTTTACATCACATCCATTTTGATCCACATTGAACTCGGATTTATCTTTACTTATACCGGCTTAAGATTTGGCGTTACACAGCATCCCTCTGCAAATGCGAGCAACAAAACACTTGTCGAACTTCCCAACGACCTAGACAGAGTCGTTGGTTCAGCGATATCCACTTCAAACATGTCCTTTTTTTCGTTGCGTTACTAATCTGGACATTAAATCTCCGAATGCTCGATAAAAATGTGCAAAATATGATGCATCCCCATTCCATTGTCGTTCTCAATTCAGTCACTCACTCGCTCACACATTCATTCATTCATCGATTCACGCTCAACAATAGAGAATTCCGCTGCAAAAAAATAATAACTGACAGTTTAACAACGTTTACGTAATAGAGATAAGAAGTTTTTAATCCAATTCCATTGTTCTGCCCCATGTTCTGTGCAACCACAACAACAGCAAACATAGCTGGGATGCAAGGATGCACGATGGATGGCTGACTGAATGGAAGGGCGGAATACCCTAATTGAGAATGATCCAAACAAGCATTATCGTTATCACCTCCACGTACCATAAGTCCTTAGCTCTTGGCCAAGCGAACAATGAACAGTTCAGAAAATTTTCAGTCTATTTTTCTGTTGTCCTGCATTGATGATTCTAATCGCAGCGTCACTCACCCTTAAAACGGGCATCGTATTCAAGGCATTATTAAATTATGGTGATGTTTATAGCTGAATAAAGATGCATTAATTCGACATGAACAACAACATAATCACTTCCGGATACTACAAACAACAAGAAATGTAGAAATCTCTATGAATAAAAGATGTTCTAAATTTTCTTCGTTCTTAAAATGTTTACACTCTTGCACAGTGGTTTAACGTATATTTGAGGAAGAATATCTAAGAGGAATATTTATTAGTGACTATATATCACTTTTTGTGTCCTATTTTTATGCTGGAAATATTGGAAAAGTATTAACGGGAAGAAATGGACCAAAAACAGAAATACTTCCTGATTTTGCAGGAAACAAACAGGACAAAAGCCTTCCATTGTGGATGGTCAATAAATAATTTAAAAATGTGCCTAACCTTGAACTAAGATCCTTAGAGAGTTTTAGGTTGGAAACACTTCAATTGTCTGACACTTATAGATTATTTAGAATTATATCTAAAAACAGATGTTATGCTTTTAACTGACATGTTCTAAAATTTCCGTGATTTATGCATACGAGTACATAAACTTGATCCATGCTCCTTCGCTGTCTTGGGATGCCATGTTGCTATGTACTGAGGTCGAGCTTGAGCTCTTTGCAGACATCAACTAGGCACTCTGTCGCCTATAACCATAATATGTCAAATAACGATTAGAGTAAACCTGACGTTAATATTTACTACTTAGATGTTAATAATTTGTATGGAATGGCTATGACACAATATCTCTCAATAAAGGATTTTAAATCGGTAGAAAAGGAAGAACTGGACTTTAATGATATTAATAATAATATAAAAAATTAATAAAATATTATCAATTCCAGATGATTCTCCATATGGTTTCATATTCGATGTAGAAATCGAATATACAGCCACTCTTCATGATATGATACGATTTACCTTTTTGCCGAAAACACCAATATTTGAAGCATAACTTAATACTTAAAAAAGTGAATTGATGATTATCTTCCGTTCAATCTAATTGGCTGGAAATTATATGTAAAATAATAATCTTCGAGCGTAAGCTTCAAATGCATTTCAAAAAGATTTGTACAAATTATTCCATAATTCTGTTTACGGAAAAACAATAGAAAATGTTGACAAAAGAATAATTTTTCAGATAAGAACTCATTGGGAATCGTATGGAAAAGGATTGGGCGCAAGAGTTTTTATTTCATAAAAAAAGTCCATATTTTTTCACAATTTTCGGGAAAATGGTGGCAATTGAAATAAATAAGGTTAGGGTAAAGTATGATAAACCATTTATTTAGGATTCAGCATTTTAGAGATATCCAAGAGGGTGATCTATGATTTCCTATACGACTTTTTAAAAGTAAAGTTAGGAAATGATTTCATACTAAACTATATGGGCATCGATTCATTTATAATAACTTGTTTTGGTCAGGAGAGAACTAACACTAGACCACATAAAGGCAAGATTCGATACATCTGATTTATCACCATCTAACGTTTATAAACTACCGCTTCTTAACAAAAAGATTATAGGTATGATGAAAGATGAGATGATAGAGTTTGTCGGGCTTCGACCAAAAATGTATGGCATTAAAGTGAATGATAGCGAAGAAGTAGTAAAATCTAAAAGTGTCAACAGGTGAAATGGGCACAAATCGAAAATCGTTCTCAGTGTAATAAAATGGTACGATGTACCAAGTTTGGACTAAATCGGATGCTAATTTTCAGGATTATCGTGAAGACAAATGGGAATGGTTTGGTCGACTCCACGAACGAATTTCCAAAGAACTTGGATATAAAACCTATAACTCGATGATGAACCTTTTGACCGTTGAAGTATTCTATACCCTTTGTGCTCATAAACTCAAGCTAAAAAACTTAGTAGTCCAGTTTCGTTATCCCTTTATGAAAAGTAAAGGGTAAAGTTCACATTATCGGGTTTTATTTATAGATAAGTATTAAGTAATAAATATTGGGGTCTATATGAAGACGTGGATCTAGATATGCGATTTTTATCATAGCCCATTACAATATTCAATTTTTTATGTTTTTTTTTTAATATTTGAATAAGAAATTATTGTTAAATGGGGCTATACGAAGACGTGGGCCTGCATGGGTAATTTTCTGTCATATTTTGTAGTACTCATTACTCCAAATACGAAGTTTGAAGCAATACCGGTAAACAATTTGGTTAAAATGATCAAAATAGCGAATATAGGGAGGTACCGTTATATGAGGGCTATATAAATTGTATAATCTGAGTAACGATTGTATAAATCTGTGTAACATCTAGAGTGAATTCCACATACGGACAGAATTTTATGCTGATCAATATATATATATACACACATGCATACTTTATGGGGTCTAAAATATATATTTCGAGGTGTTAAAAACGGAATAACAAACATAATATACCCTCCACCTCCAGTTGGCATAACAAGTAAAAAGGTAGTAAGTTCGGCCGGACCGAAATGAGGACTTATCTCAACTTTTTTGAACACCCTTAGAAGCTGCAAATACAAAATTTAAGAAAATTCCGTTGAAAAAAATGGGGAAAGCCATCAGAATACCGAATATAGGGTTGTACCGTTATATGGTAGATATACCATAATATACCATTATACGGGTGCTATACGAAAAAGTTGGTCGGTATAGCCCATCTTCGAACTTGAAGACTCAAATGCATGTGTACAAATTTTAGCACTCTATCCCAATTGCTTCCGAAGATAGCGTGATTATAACAGACCGACGGACATGGTGTATTTTTTTAAATTATTTTTTTAATTAAATTATTTTTATACCCTCAGCCGTATGGGAAGAGAGAGTATATATATAGTTTGATACGGTCAAAACGCGCTTAATCGAAATAACGGTTTTAGACCTTTGGTCTCTTTAGACCAAATCCGTTTCAGGACATTTGGAGCCGATCCGTCCGTCCGTCTGTCTGTCTCTTGCACAGAAAGAGAAAGTATAATCCGATTTTGCTCCAACCTTGCATATACTAACATTTGCATCAGTGCTAGGCCAGGTGCGAAAATGGACAATATCGGTCCACTCCATCGAGTGCATGCCCCACAGAGGGTCAACATTTTGCAAAAAAATTAACTCATATATAATATGATGTAAGAGCCCGATTGTCTTCAAATAACACCATTCTATGAAGGGTATATTAACTTTGTCATTCCGTTTGTAACTCCTCGAAATACTCATATAAGACCCAACAAAATATATATATATTATTGATCAGCGTAATTTTAATTGTTTCAAATTTGGTATTTGAAGTTCATAATGGATACTACCGCCTATGACAGAAAGTTGGCTGTGCAGGTCCAGGGCTTCGTATAGACCCCACATATCAGCACCTCTCGATATTCGGTATTCTGATGATTTTAGCGACATTATTCACCGGAATTGTTTCAAATTTGGTATTTGATGTACGTGATGAATATTACAGCCTATGACAGAAAATTGTCTGTGTAGGTCCAGGTTTTGGTATAGCCAAAATGATGGCTTATGACAACAATGCTTATGTAGGTCCACGTCGTATAGACCCCAATATAACGGCTATATTCGGTATTTGTAAGATTTTAACAGAATTTTTAACGGATTTTATTTGTTGAAAATTTCCAAATTCGTTCAAATGGTGTAGGGTATTCAAAGTTAGGCCAGACCGAACTTACTGATTTTTAACTTGTTAATCCAAGGTCTGGTGTGAATATGGAATATGTCGGTCCATTCCTTCTGGTACCTTCTCAACAAACACAACTGATTCTATTCAGACTTGGTACATCTCAATATCTCCATCAACACAGGATCTGTTAAAAAGGTGGTAGAGATGGGATTTCATCTGGCACCTCCCCCACATAGGGTTCAAAGTTTTGAAAAACAAAACGTTAAAGAAAGCGAAATCAGCTTCCAACTCACTTTAAATTTCACACATACAAACATTTTGCTAACACATTATCTATTGGGAAGATGATGTATATCTGTGAAGACATTCTGATACCTCGCTTACAAAGGGTCACAATTTTTAATACTTTTATCTGTCATAACTTGTGAAACATGTCAGCGATTCTTCTAAACTAAATATATCTCTCAACCAGAAACCTGGGATTAATGGAATTTATTATTTCGCATAAATTTGGATATAAATGTTCAGTTGTCTTTTTATTTTGCCCAGTTTCGTTTTTATGACATTTATTTTTTATGGAGGTACCAGGAGCAATGGAACGACATCAAATTCCATCTTAGTTTAATCAAATGATAGGATGTACCAAGTTTGGACTAAATCTTATACTCTTTTCCAGGATTACCAGTCGGCCGATAATAGATATTTCGATGGGACACATTTTGGTCATATAAATATAAATACAGGGTGAGATAAAAAAACTGCAACAAAGTCAAACACCATAATTTTAACATTTTTTTTAATTTTAATTAATGAAAGCAGAATCTGTCGGAAATGGCATCACATTTTAGAATAAGTTTAGAATTGTTCGAATTGGTCACCTATGGCACGAATTATGACCTTCAAACGGCCAATGAAACGGTCACACGCTGCCCGAATGTTGTTCTGCGGTATTTTGGCCCATTCCCGGCGAAGCGCTTGCTTGAGGTGATCGACACTTTGGTATTTTTAGTGCCAACCTTGCTTTCCAAAATACTCCAGACACAATAGTCCAACGGATTGGTGTCCGGAGATTTTGGTGGGCATTGTGCGCTGGCGCCACCCCATTCTTGGGTGGCGCGTTCTGAGTGCAATTGTGCTGAGTCCTGTTGGAATGTCCAAGGTCTGCGGCCAAAATGTTTGCGTGCCCAAGGCTTTAATACACCCTCCAGAATATTTTTCGCGATAATATTCGGCATTTATTCAGATGCCACGGTAGATTAATATGAGCGGAGAGCGACCATCGGATGTTATGGCGGCCCACACCATCACCATGGCCGGCGCTTGAGTTCTGGTGGACAACTGGATTAATTTCAACAGCTGTCGGGCGAGTGACTTAGAAATTACAGCAGTCTGAAGTTGCTTGCAGTTTTTTCATCTCACCCTGTATACTCTTTGTGGTCATAAAACTCAGGGTATGTGTCTGTAACAAATCCAAATTAGCTTCAGTTTTCTCCAAAACTCATCTGCAAACCACTGTAGAAATAATATGTAATAATTTCCGACACATACGAAGTGATATCCCACATCTTGATGGATATTTTGTTATTTCGTCAAATTAAGTGTCTTTGGTTTCTTAAAGAAACTCTCCGTCATCCCCACAATAGCAACAACAAACAACACATTGTCTAAGTTGTTAATGTGGCAAAGCAAGGCTATTGTTGGGCGATAATGTGTTGCTGCTAAGGATTTTCAGCTATGGATAGATTTATCCATGGCACAGAAGATAACAACAATGCTGATGATGGCGAAGATGATGATTACGGAGATAACAATACTACTGATGCGATGCCAGTGAGCGTGGTGTTGTGTTGAAAATGTTGGTGATGCTGATGATAGCAAAGGTTGTGACCTATCTTTAAATCTTGACATCGTTTCGTTTGCTCTGTTTTTAATGTGCCTGGGTGTGAGTGAGTGAGAGTGTGTGTGTGTTCGCCTGCCTTCAAAATATATAAAGGATTTTCCATTTTCTGCTTTCCTTTGCAATTATTTTGCAATCATCTCCGACAATAGCCTGGCATAAAAACACCACAAGAGCCAAACTAAGTACCGACGACACACAACAGAAACGCAAACGACAAAAGTATCAGAATCAGAGTATCAAACTGTAATGGAAACAAGGCGCAAAACCATTTGCTAAATGCGAAGTGCGAACTGCATATGTTGCATGTTTATGCTTTTTTCAACGTGTTTCCTTTTTTTTCACATTTTGTTGTTGCCTTTATTCATGCTTTTATCCATTTGCTGGCACTAAGAGCTCCCCCATCGTGCCCAGAGATCAGCTTCTATTTTCCATTGTACTGGTAGTGAATTCAATCGAGGGAGGATGTCGGTTGGATGCCAAACAAAAAAAAAAGTGTTAAGTATCCTAAAATGTGGTAAGCATCTGCCTTTGTGTTTGGAGGTGACTGTTTGAACCGCGGCTTTTAGCTTTTAATGGGCGAGGGCATCGTAAGTATGTTACATTTGTTCGTCATTAATTGTGATGTTTTTTTTCGCTTTTTTTCTATTCATTTCCAGGGTCTTTGTGCAATTTCATTGGAGGAAAAGTGGTGAGAACCCATCCATGGTCTATTAAATCGAATCTCGAGCCGTTATTATTTAAAAATATCTATCAACTCATGTAAATGTGTTAAAGACATTAAAATAGGGTATTTATTGGTTTAACATGTAGTGGAACATTTCCTTTTTTGTTTTTGATCCAACCAAAACTAGGACCATCCTTCTCCCTCTCCTAACCGCATGCTATTTATTATGGGCGTTTCTTTCAAATATTGTATAATATGCCAAATTATTCAATTTTTGTGATAAATTTCATATTTCCTTGTAAATAATAAATTTTAATACTCGTACGTATTGTTTATTGAGAATAAACAATTTAACTTCAATTATTTGATAACATGCAACCGTGTCCTGAAGTCACGTGTCACATAAATGAGACTAGATTTTAATGTAATTTAATTTTGATTCTAATATATGTTATTTTCAAATCTAAAGATCTGATTCCTTAGTCTCCACCATGAGGAAACCTAAATGAGAGCCAAGTCGGTTTGAAATTTTGTTTAAAATACCTCTGCGTAATGATTATGCGGGAGATATACACAACTGTACTTATCTTAATATTTTTGCACATTGAAGGTTATTTGTTTATATTAGAGATATTCTAACGTAGACTAAAAGGTCCCGCCTCGTGGTCTATGTCTCCACTATTCTTATACCCTCTACAATTATTGGGGGGTATATTAACTTTGTCATTCCGTTTGTAACTCCTCGAAATATTCATGAAATTTTAAGACGATTTAGGGATGTCCGTCTGTCTGTCTGTCTGTGTGCTATAATCAGGCTATATTTCGAACGGAAAGATAGAAGTCCAAAATTTTGCACACATGTGTATGTTGCCAGTAGACAGCTTAAGTTCGCAAATAGGCCATGTCGGTCCACGTTTTCGTATAGCCCCCATACAACGGTACCTCCCCATATTCGATATTTTGATGATTTTAGCGACATTATTCACTGGAATTGTTTCAAATTTCGTATTCGAAGTTTGTAATGGGTACTACAGTCTATGCCTAAAACCTACCTTTATTCGGTTTTATGATGATTTTTGCGACATTATTCTCCGGAATCGTTTCAAATTTCGTATTGGAAGATCTTAATGGGTGCTACAACCTTGTAACAAATTTTGTATTTAAAGTTCGTAAAGGGTACTACGGTCCGCGTTTAAACGTTATTTTTCGGAATTTGTTGAAATTTTTCAAGTTCCTTCCAAATAGTGGATGGTATTAAAGTTCAGAACTTAGCTGCTTTTTTACTTGTACCTTGAAAAGAAGGGTATATTAACTTTGTCATTCCGTTCATAACAACTATAAATATTCGTCGTAGATCCCCTAAAGTTATCTATATATATAAAAGAAAGCTGTTTTAGTTAGTTTTGTTTAGTTTTTGGCTCAAGGACGAACCCTATTCCAATTGGTGAAAATCGGCCCAAATTCAGATATATCTCCCAAGTATATCTTCATCCGATTTTAGGTTTCTTGTGCACCAAATGGCTAATATCAGTCCAAATGGTGTGCATTTTGGCACTTTCGACCGAATTTAGTATAGAAATAAGTACTTAAAATCGGCTCAGATATAGCAATAGCTCGCATATATATTTTGCACCCGATTTTGGTGTTTGAGTCCCTTACATTCGTAATATACACCCCATAAAAATGATGTTTGGTATCAGATATTAGATTCAGCCTAGCAATACATGATTCAAATTTTATCAAAATCGGATCAGATTTGGATATAGCTTCCCTATATATATTCGTCCGATTTTAGGTTTCATGTGCACCTAGTGGCTAATTTCAGCCCAAAAGTGAGTGAAATGTTGCACTTCCAAGCAAATTCATTCAAGAAGTTAATACTCAAAATTTGGTGAAAATCGCTTCTGATTAGCTATAGCTCCCATATATATGTTTCATTCGTATAATGCCTAACATAAACCTTTCTTTTACGAGAGCTCTACTAAATATGCATAGTGGTGTAGGGTATCATATAGTCGGCCCCGCCCGACTTTTGAGCTTTCCATACTGTTTTTTATTTCAAGTTTGATTTCCAACTAGTAATTTTAATATTTATAATACAAGTCAAAATATATTTAAATAATCGAACAATGGCTGAGGATATACACCTGTCGACTAAACCAACTGATACTTTTTGCAATTAAATTGTTGTACTTAACTGTGAATGCTTTCCTAAGACCTATAATTCGGATATAGTTATCAAATACCATATAAGCTAAGACAAAATATAGACATACTAACTTCCGAAAAATACATTTATACATGCACGCTTATATACCCATCATCGATGACATAAATACAAATACAAAAAAAAAAGCGGAGACCACAAAACTCATGACTAGATTTTTTCAATTTGCAAATGGGACGGCTGATAAACAAAAAAAGACGAGAATCTTTCCATTTTTTGCTCATCACAAAACAAATATCGAATCTAACCACTCAACTGGTCAACGGAGCATGAACTTGCCGAGCAAACATCAAAACGACATCGACAAGGACTTTTGCCAGCAAATCAATAGGGGAGCGAATAAAAACACAACCAGTCAAAGGACTTGATGACAAGTGGTAAACGGAACGTCTGTTCTCCCGTTCGGTGTTTTTTTTATTCGGAAGAACCCAAAGATGGAGATGACAAAGAAAAGGAAAAACAAACAAATAAACAGGATTTGTTCACTTGCCGTTCGTTGCGATTCTGTTCGATTCGAACGCAGGAACAGTAGAATAATGAGATGATAACACAATATGTTAAAAGTGATTCGAAAATGCAAAGAAAAGGATTTATTTATGGGAAGTGATGGTCGTGGAGGCATCAGCAATGTCAATCTGCACGTTGATAATCAATTTGAGCAAGGAAATTTCAATTGTAATTCATTATTTTAATGAACTAAATAAATGACATTGAACTGTAACAGTGTTTACATTTATTACTTAATTGGAACCCCTGATTTGGAGAACAAACCACAACCATATGAATGAAACATATTCAAGATACGTAAAATTTTTCGAAAAAAATAAGTAAAAGAACAGCTAAGTTCGACAAGGCAGAACTTTTAATACCCTCCACCATTTCGAAAGGAAATTGAAAAAAAAACCCGAAAACTAACTTTTAAATGAAAGCCGTTATATGGGGACTATACGAAAACATGGACCTCCATACGAAATTTTTTGTCATAGGCTGTAGTGCCCATTACGAACATCAAAAACGAAATTTGTTACAATTACGGTGAACAATGTCGCAAAAATCATGAAAATACGGAGTATCGGGAGGTACAGTTATATGGAGGCTATACGAAGACGTGGACCTGCATATAAAAATTGTTGTCGTAGGCTGTAGTACCCATTACGAACTTTAAATACGAAATTCGAAATTATTCCGGTAAATAACGTCACTAAAATCATGGAAATACCGAAATTCGGAAGTTACCGATATATGGGGGCTATGCGAAGACATGGACCTGCACAGACAATTTTCTGTCTTTGGCTGTAGTATCCATTACGAACTTCAATTACAAAATTTGAAACAATTCCGGTAAATAACATCGCTAAAATCATCAAAATACCGAATATCGGGGTGCCGTTATATGTGGGCTATACGAAGACATGGACCTGCACAGACAATTTTCTGTCATAGGCTGCAGTATCCACTACGAACACCAAAAACCAAATTTGAAAAGTTAATAATGTCGCTAAAATCATCAAAATACCGAATATCGGGAGGTACCGTTATATGGAGGCTACACCAAAACGTGGACCTACATGGCCCATTTTCAATACCAAAAGTCCTGCAGACATAATATGCATTTGAGTAAATCGCTAAATCGACATAGACTTTTATACTAATCAAGAATATATATGCTTTGTGGGGTCTAAAATGTGTATTTTGAGGTGTTACAAACGGAATGACAAACTTACTATGGTGGAGGGTATAATAAATGGTACTGGGTTTCAATACACATCGAGGTTAAATCGATGCCTGTACACTTGAGCTTCAGGTTTTACCAGTTAAAAGACTTGACTAATTTTCTTTTTGTAGAGGACAGCCTCTGTAGGTTTACAATATTTGAAGCCATGCTCCGGAAACAGTGTAAAGACGGATAGCTAAACTTTTAAAATCAGATAAAAATACTTGTTCCATGGTTTTAAATTCCAAAACGAAACCATTAGAATATCGCAGAAAACATCAAAGAAAGTGCCGCCGTGTTAAAAGTCAATTTGAAGTAGACGGCGTGTGGAATGATTAAAAAGCTCCGGCAGATAACACCAGCCATTGGATGATGATGATGGTGATGAGGATTGTGATGCTATGATAACTAAGGACAATGAAATCATTGACAGACAATCACCACAACGAGGGGGTGTTTCCACCCATCAGAGTGTGGTGAAAACATGGCATGTGCCCATCAGCGGGTGGTAAGCTTTTATCTTGGCGAGCCGGTGAGAGAGCATATGTTGCAAATGATGACAGTCTGTCAAATTCAAATTGACCCAAATGACAATAACCGAGGTCTATTTGGGGTCTATTTAAATTCAAAACACAGATATTCCAATGACCCTTGAGCTGACATTAATAAGTTTTCGGTAATTTCTTAAACGCAAACATCAAACAAGGAAATTACAAAGGTCGCTTACATTGTTTTTTTTTTCTTTCCCCCTCCAATTTCAAAATTATTGAATTCAAATATTTTATGCCATATTTGTTTTACCATTTGCATTGCAATAAAAAAACAAACCAAGAAAAGGGAAAAATCAAAAAGACACTAAAAACATAAACCGTCACTTGACAACTTGTCTGACAGTCTTGAGTACTTGTGACAGATACTTGAAATTATTCACAAATTTATTTAAATTTTTGAATTCAATAGGAAGCATTGAAGGGAATTGACTTGTTCGTAGACAAAAAGCTCGATGGAAAAAGATCAAAGGAAATCATACAAAAATAACAAGTTCCCGGTATAATTTTTATACCCTCCACCATACAAAGTATAGAGGGTATATTAACTCATCGAAATAATAATTTTAGACCCAACAGAGCATATATAGGGTGAGATGAAAAAATTGTAACCAACTTCAGACTACTGTCATTTCTAAGCCACTCATCTGACAGCTGTTAAAATTCCAGTGACAGCTCATTATATTGGTTAGAAGCGTATAAAAGCATTTTGGTCAGAATTTTTCAGAAAAAAGTTATTCGTGATGGAATTCCAGCGTGATAGTGTGATTTCTTTATATTTGGCTGGAAAACCACAAGTAGCTGTCGTTAGAGCACTCCAGCATTTAAATGTGAATAAATCTTTTGTCTCGTAACATCGCTCGCTACTGTGATACTGGTAGCGTAGCCCGACGTCAAGGAAGTGGACGGAAGAAAATAGCAACATCAGCTTAAACGGTTCGAAAAGTAAAGAAGCGACTTGATCGAAACTCTCATCGCAGTGGCCAAAAAATGGCTCGTGAGCGGAACATATCGCAATATTCCATTCGGCAAATATTGAAGATGAGCTCGGTGTAAAGCCATTGAAATTCCAAAAAGTGCAAGAACTTACACCGCAACAGAAAAAAGTAGACTCAAAAGAGCTAAAGAATTTCTTCGCTTGGCCGAAAGTGGTGAACTGCCGAATTTGGTTTCCTCCGATGAGAAGACACTCGTTGTCCAGCAGCTTGTAAACAAACAGGATGATCGTGTTTACTTGCCAAAGAGGTCAGCTGAAAATGTGCACCTTCGGTTGGCCACCAGAACTGAAGCGCCGGCCATGGTGATGGTGTGGGCCGCCATAACAGCCGATGGTCGTTCGCTGCACAAGTATTATCGCGAAAATATTCTGGAGGGTGTATTAAAGCCTTGGGCACGCAAACATTTTGGCCGCAGACCTTGGACATTCCAACAGTACTCAGCACCAACGCAATCAGCACGCGCCACCCAAGAATGGTTACAAAATGAGGTTCTTCGCTTCATTTCTAGCGCACAATGACCACCAAAATATCCGGATACCAGTCCGTTGGACTATTGTGTCTGAAGTATTTTGGAAAGCAAGGTTGGCACTAAAAAATACCGCAGAGCTACATTCGGGCAGCGTGTGACGGTTTCATTGGCCGTTTGAAGGCCATAATTCGTGTCAAAGGTGACCAATTCGAACAAATCTAAACTTATTCGAAAATTTGATGCTTTTTCCGACGTTTTTTGCTTTTATTCAATAAAATTAAAAAAAAAATTATGGCGTTTGACTTTGTTGCACTTTTTTTTATCTCACCCTGTATTGGCCGACTACATCAAGTACATCCCCCACAAGGGGTCAAAGTTTGGAATAATCTATATATATATAAAAATCAATTGTTGTTCGTCGGTAATGGAATCAGTTGAGATCGGCTGGACCGATTTGCATAATTTTTTGTACAAACATTCGTCATACCCCGAGTTAGGTTTTAAAAAATAATGGACCACGCCTACTTCTACGCCCACTATTTCGATTAATCTAAATCCTTATATTTGCCAAATAATGAACATATCGGTTTGAAAATTATTGCACGAGATACTCTTGACTTTCCCTCCAACTTTCTAAATCCCGAGTTAGTGTTTTATGAAAAGAAAAATTGACCACGCCCAATTTTTCGTCCATTTTTTCGATTTACCTGAATTCCTAATATTTGCCAAAATCATAAAGATATCTGTTAGTATACGACGTAATCTTGACTCTTCCTCCAACCCTATGTATCTGTTTGGGGTCAGAGGAACTGGCCACACCTTCTTTTTTAAATCTATATGTAAAACATTTAAAAAAGTATAGTAACATATAAGTTGGGAACGGCTGGGACGATTTGACTCAAATTTTCTTTTGGTTATTTGTCATTACAGGGGAAATGTTTTCATGAAAGAAAACTTTGAGAAAAGCATCTAGAAAAATTGCGGATCTGAAAAAATTGACTGTTCTATTTTGATGTGGAGTTTTGTGTAGAATGCCTTTTGGAAGTGAAAATTCTTACGGTCTTCTAAAAGTTACGAATTCAAAATTACTTTTGATTTGGAGAATATTGCTAAGACCTTTATAATACTGATAATTGAGGTTTGAAAAATTAATTAAATGCGATGCTGGTACTTAGGAATAGAAAATAAATCATAAAGTGGACTTTTGTTGTAATTTTTAGACAAATGATTTAAAACCTCGAAAACGATTTTGAGCCCTTCAAAATACTTAAAAAGGTCCAAATTAGAGCGCATTTGGTAGACAAATATTAGGAAAGAAAACAAATATATATACCTTTTACAACATCATCCTAAGAATAATATAAAAGCCTTTGCAAAGTTTGAAAGACGAATATTATACTTGTTGGCCTCTACATAATCACGGACATAATTTAATCGATAAATATTTCTACTTAGGGACCCCATAAATTAGGTTAGGCGGTCCCTAACTTTTATAATGATACCTTATTTATGGTAGTTAAATTAAAGTCACATGGCCAGGATTTCAATTTAGAAATTACTATCAAGGTCCAAAACTGAGGTCCAAAACTCCAAAAAAATTGGCTAGATATGGAAATAATCCATCCAATGAGAACTCAAAATGCAATACTCATTGGGACTGCAATCAGTGAAATAACCTTAAAAATAACATTAAATCAAAGGTAATGTTATACGGAGACTATGCGCTATCGCCAGTAATTACACTGCTCCGCAGACAATCATGGGGTTGGGAAATTTTCGGTTGGTGGATAAAAATCCAAAAAGGGGGGTTCACGGGCCAAACTTTTTTAGGGTCCATTTTATATGTTTAAACACAAAGGGCCTCAAATATTTTGCTCTATACTACGCAAAAGCTTCGATAGAATTTTAAATTTGATACAGTCCTAGGGGTTATATGAAAAATCATTTGTAAAAAAAATAATCAGGTCCATCTACGATCTAGCCCCTTTCAAATACCTCAAATGTTGGTATTTTGAAATTTTAGAACAACACATTCTTTCAAATAATTAAAAGTATAGGACCATTCTTTGGTATCCGCTGATTTCAGCTATTTCCAGTGTCTTGATCACATTTTTCAAATGATTTTGCTCTTATTTGGCATCTAAATGGGTAGAAGACCTCTTCGCGGAAACTTTTCAATGTGTTGTCAATGTGTTGTTGGGGGTAGAGAAACATCTTACATGGGGCTATTATAAACATTTGATGTATACTTTTTAATATATGTGCTTTATTATTTAGCTTTTTAACTCTCAAATTAAAACCTCTGGCTAAAAAAATAGCCCGGTAGTGAACCTGTTTTGATATTTTTGCGATGCGTATTTATTTCTATTAAGTCGAGCCATCATTTATACTAAAAATTGTGCCACTTATGTGAGCCAGATCTGTGAATGATTATTCCTTAAAAAACTATGCATGAAAAACTAAAACTATGGGCCAGCAGTAACTTTTATAAAATGAGAAACAAGAGTCCGATTGTCTTCAAATTGCAAATATCACAATATTTTTATTAACACAAGATCTGGTGTGGAGGTGGAATATATCGGTCCACTCCTTCTGGCATCGCCCCCACAGCGGGTAAAAATTTTGAATAACCATAAAGTTCTTAAAGTGCGAAATGAGCAACCGATTCATTTCAAACTCGGCACATCTCAATATTTCTATCAACACAAGTCAAAGTATGAAAATGGAATGTGTCGAACCTTCTGGTACCTCCCCCACAACGGATCAAATTTTTGAATAAGTATATCACTTATAAAATGCGAAATAAGCATCAGATTAACTTAAAATTTCAGATATTTCAATATTTCTATTAACATAAGCTCTTTTGTGGAGATGGTTGATATTGGCCCTTTCCTTCTTCGCTCCAAAAATTACAAAGGCTTAATATTTTGAATAATCGTAATCTAGACCAAAATATATTTTAATAAACTGGGATTGCTGAGGGTATACATCTGTCGGCAAAATCGACGGATACGTTTTAACTTGTTTTTTTATTATTAAGGGAAAGGCATTTTCGAAAGCCTCGACTAAACTCTTTTTTCGGTATTTAGATTTTGTAAAAAAAGGAAATTTAAAAAGGTAATCTTTGGCTGGGTACAACGTACAACGACATTTTAAGTACGGAACACTTATGAATTATTTATCAGACACATGAATTTGTCCCATAAAGAACAAGATGCTAGGTAGCTGCAAATCATGGGATTGGATTTTTTAAATGACAAAACAACAACAACAACGAAAAATAAATATAATTACACATAGAAGTACTCGCGAGCCCATTCACTTCCCACCGAGTTCATCCACCATTTTGAATTTTTTGTCTAAACACTTGGAATACGGGATAAGGATATGATGATGTCCTAAAAGATAATAAATATCCCATTAAATTAACATATGCGGAGTGCATTTAAATTGCAAACGTACATAAGGACGATACACACACACACATACCCATTCCCACACACATACTACATATGTAATCTTTTACATGAGAAAACACAAAAAAGAACCATTCAAGTGGCACATACACAAACACACACACACTCTCATACACGCTCCAAGAGTCAAATGGAGGGAGACTACGACTACACCGAATTCTTAGAAGATGCTTTTATGCAAATTTTGAATTTCTTTCCATTTGACGGATCTGACTAAAACTGGCGGTACATTGCCTCCTGGTAGGAGAATTTATGCAAATGTGACGCTTTTGTGAGCAAGCGGGAGCAAAAAAAAGGTAAAAAATGAAAACAATTAGTTTTGCATTTTTCCTGCTTTCAAATTGCTTGTTTTTATCCTCTTTTTTCTTGGTTTTGAATGACATGCAGCTTTCATTTAGCGAAAGGGAGAAAGGCATGGAAAGGTGGATGCAAAAATTGCAACAATGCCATAACATGCGAAATGGAAAAAGTCACAGGAAAAGGTAAAAAAGCAACGAAAAGATTGTTTTCAAGTGTCTCAAGTGGCAAATGTTGTTTGCACGTTGAGAAATTTTCTTTCGCCTCCCTTTCGCCACAGATTCGAGGGAAATTGTGTCTGGAAATGTAATTATAGAATTCAGTTTTATAATTGAACAGCAAGCCAAGTAAATTGAGAGGAGAAACAGATTAACCGGATCCCGATAGGAAATGTAAATATAAAAATTGTATTTATGATTTCTTTCAAGTATTTAGCACACCCTCTCTCGCCATATTAAACTTTGAACTTTAGAATTGGAAATGTAAAATTATTTACTACGATAACCGATTTTTCCTTTATGATATTGAAAACAATTGCAATATTAGTAGACTCTTGCAGGTTCTGGAACAGAGCAATAGATATCCACTTAAAGGAAATTAATCATTATGACCCACATATACCAATTTTTTAGACATATTCATGGGAAAATGTGCCAAAAATCATCAAAATACCGAATATCGGGAAATACGGCTATATGGGGCTATACAAAAACGTGGACCTATACATACAGTGTTTCGCCAAAAGAGCTAGAACCCATTAAGACCAACAAATACCAATTTCTAGACAAATCCGCGAAGAAATGTGGCAAAAACCATTAAAATTCCGAATATCGGGAGGTACCGTTATATAGGGGCTACACGTGCAATGTTTCGCCAAAGGAGCTAGAACCCATTATGACCTACAAATACCAATTTTCAGACAAATTCGAGAAAAAATGTGGCAAAAATCATCAAATTACCGAATATCGGGAGGTACCGGGGGGCTTTACCAAAATGGTGACCTATAATTACAATGACTCGCCACACGAACTGGGACCCATTACGACCTACAACTACCAATTTTCACGGCTATACCAAATCGTGGATCTATACATGCAACGTTTTGCCACACGAACTGGGTCCCGTTATTACCTACAAATACCAGTTTTCAGACAAATCCGTGAAAAAATGTGGCATAAATCATCAAAATACCGAATATCGGAAGGTATCGTTATATGGGGACTATACCAGAACGTGAACCGATATCTCTCATTTTCAATACCAACCATCCTAGACACAATAAATTTTGGCGCTCTACGTCAAATAATGTGGGCTGTATCGTGATTTCAGTAGACAGACAGACGGACAGACAGACAGACGGACATCGCTAAATCGACTTAGAATTTTATGCTGATTATGAATATATATACTTTATAGGGTCTACGACGAATATTTAAGGATGTTACAAACGGAATGACAAAGTTAATATACCCTCCTTTGCAAGGTGGAGGGTATAATAATTTACACCGTTCTTATGTGGCGTTTCCACTGCACTTGATTCGCTCTCCATTCGTTGTTTGACCCTCAACTATGAAAAAACTACCTAATTCTTCACACAAAATTTCCTGAGCGAACACTCATATTTGTACATTGTTTAAATCAAACCACTCTCAGAACAACGAAAAAGTATGTCCCATCCCAATAAATTATGACATATATAAATTAAAAATAGAAAAATTTAATGAAATTTAAAAAAAAATTGGGAAGACTGAAAATTATGAATGAAAACTACAATGTTGAAATTTCCACAGAAAACTGTAAACAAAAGAGGCAATATTTTAAAAATGTTTGTATCGGCAAAAAATGTTTGACAAGTGTCTCTCCAGCAGAATTTAAAAATAGAAAAATACAAAAATATGTTCAGAATGTCAACATTTACGCAAAAAGTTGAAAACGTGGATGAAAATTGTAAAAGTAATGATATAATAAATCTTTGGGAGAAAAACAATAATTTCTTCTATTCATATTAGTGAGAATATCATGTATTTTCATATAAATTTCCCAACAAACAACAATTTTTGAACAAACAAAATTTTTGAAAAAAGGAATTATTCTACTATGAATTACGAATCGTGTCGTATGAACGGGTTAATTCGTGTACCTAATTCTGAGAGCGAACAACGTGATTGAAAGTGTAATGAGAACAAAGCATTAAAAGAAACACGAATATAACGACAAATTTGTTAAAGTAAAGTAAATAAAGTTACTCGAAAAATAATACAAATTCATGATTTATGGGATGAGCAATGGACGGGAGAGATGCCTTTTCCTGACAAGCTCTGATATAAAACAACCCTTTGGGAAAATGGAAGCGATGGTAAACTAATTTGTAGTGCAAAGTCACCATTGTTTTTTGATTCCATAATACATTTTTGGTACACGGAATATGTCCTAAGATCACAATATATTACTTTTTATATCCACCACCATATGAAGGGCACATTAAGTTTGCCGCTCCAAATAAACACTTTAGTCTCAGCTTAAAATTATATTGAAATCACTTCAGCTTTCAAACATACTGAAGTATGTGGACAATTTTACTCAAACGCGTTTTAGATCCGTAGAAATGTTGGTGTTGAAATGGGATGATTTGTTGCCAGTTTAGTCATTTTTTCCAACCAAATTTGCTGGTAACTAGTCATATTTAACAGGAAAATTTAATTTTTTGCATTTCTGTATACGTTTCTGCTTATAATTCAAGAACCGCGGGTCTGATTTTAACGATTCAGACAAATTCGGAATTGTCTCTTGGCGAAAAAGGATAAAATGCAAAAAAAAAAATCGAGTTAAAATGACAGATTTTAAGTTTTTCGTTTCGAATTTTGAAATGTATAATAGTAATGTTTTATTTTGTATGACTTTTGTTCATTTTGACTTACTATTTTCGAATGTATATTAGGATTTTTTTTTGTTAAATTCTAATATAATGCGTTTTTTTTTTTGTGGTATAAGCAACAACGGACAAAACTGTTATTTATAGATTTTATTTATTTATTGGGTAAGTCGAACTAAACTTAGAAGATACAAAATAAATAATTATTTTCACCATATACAAGAAAGTTTTGTTAGTTACTGCGCTTATAACTCAAGAACGGCTTAAACGATTTTGGCAATTCATACAATTTCGAAATGGTATCTTGGCAAAAAAAAATCGCTAAATTATGCCAATAGAAATATGAATGAAAACATTTTTGTGACATGTAATTTTTTCAATTTGACATACCTTAAAATGAGTGCGCAATACGATGTTAAATGGCTATCTTTCCTGTCTAAAATTGACATCTAGCTTTCAACTATAGGACCTACATCATGCTTCAGCTGAAATATGCGAACACATTTAAACAAGAAAAACTGACCGACAAACCCTTATGGGGCTCATTTCAAAACGTGGACCTACTTCTTTCATATGACAATAATCCGTCCAATGAGAACTTTAAGAAATTTAGAACTTATTATTTTTCATTTCTAGGCCCTTATTTGGCATTATTGTTTTTAAGGTGGTAGAAAACCTCTTCTCATAAAATTTTCAATTTTCGGAGTAGGGCCCATCTTGGTCTTGATCAATTGATTTGGCTAAAAAAATTTTATTTAGGCTACCCTGGGATAGAGAGCCATCTTAAAGGTAACTGTCTATTTATTTAAATATAGTCCCCACATTAAGTGTACCCGCAAGTCCACTTTCCTAACCAATGTTAAGAAGGTAAGGAAAGAAAATTTTGTACTCTATTGAATTTGTAACCCTCAATAGAAGATTGGTTAGGAATTTAGATTTTGAATGTATGAAATATATTCCGAAATCAAGAATATATATACTTTGTTGGGTCTAAAACCATCATTTCGATGAGTTACAAACTGAATGACAAACTTAGTATACCCTCCTTACAATGTGGTATGGTACAATAAGGAAATAGAACAGCTTCGTAAAACTATAGGAATAGAGCCTACTTCCTGTAAAAAATTAGTTAAATAGCCTCAGCTTTCTTTCAAAAATATGAACCAAACTGTCCAATCTTTCAATCCCATGGCAAAACTGGTTATTATCTTTAATCAGCTGGTAGCTCTAGCTTACCTTTTTATTGTACCATGGGAGAAGGGTATAAAATCACGATAAAATCTGTTGAAATCACGATACAGCCCACATTATTTGACGTAGAGCGGTAAAATTTAGCAGAGCAATTTGTATTGTGTCTAGGATGGTTGGTATAGAAAATGAGATATATCGGTCCACGTTCTGGTATAGTCCTCATATAACGGTACCTCCCTATATTCGGTATTTTAATTTTTTGCCACATTTTTTCACGGATTTGTCTAAAAATTGGTATTTGTTGGTCATAATGGGTTCCAGCTCCGGTGGCGAAACATTGCATGTATGGGTCCATGATTTGGTATAGCCCCCATATAACGGTACCTCCCGATATTCGGTAATTTGATGATTTTTGCCACATTTTTTCACGGATTTGTCTGAAAATTGGTATTTGTATGTCATGATGGGTTCTAGCTCCTTTGGCGAAACATTGTATGTGTAGGTCCACGATTTGGTATAGCCCCAATATAACGATACCTCTCGATATGCGGCATTTTAATGGTTTTTGCCACATTTCTTCTAAGGTTTCCTTTACCCTAGGGTGGAGGGTATTACAAGTTTGGCCCGGCCGAACTTAATGTTTTTTTACTTGTTTTCTTTAAGAGAACAAAATGTCAACTATTAAGTTTCTGGGAAGGTAACGTTATCAAATTATGGACCTATTTTCACAATTGTTTACACTAGAATTTAAAACTAGACATAATTTGGTTTGAAATTATAGCCGCAATCATTCTATTGCCGAAATTATTAGGAGATCTATCTCGTCAGAACCCGAAAAACCAAATTTCTCGTGATTTGGGATGAAATTGTTATCTACACCTTCAAGATACCCAAAATCAGGTAACACCGTTATCTGGGGTCATACCTTATCTTGGACCGATTTTTCCCATTTCCAATACCACACATTCAACGAGTAACACCAATGTTTGAGAAAATGTTCAAAAACAAGAATGCTTCTCCGAATTTTTCTCCGATTATTAAGGACTCTCCCCACTGTGCCTCGATTTCGTAGTCCGCTATACTTATAAATAAAACAGTATCAACTAATTTTCATTAAATATTTCCTTTATTGAGTTAAATTTAAAACGTGTTGTTTTTAATTTTTGTTGTCATTTTAATTATTTTTTTCATTAAATAAAACGTTTTTTCCCTTACAATTCTATAAAATATAAATATTTCTTTATGGTTTTTAGTGAATTAAAATTCCTTCTATTTATCCTGACTTAAAAAAGAAGTTGATTCCAATATTTGTTGTTTCTATTTGTGACTCGACAGCAAATGGCCGTGTGTGTGAGTGTGGGTGTCGATGTGGTACAACATTTACAAATGACTAACTAGCAAATATATGTGGGTGGGGAACACATTTAGATATACACATATGTAGTAATAATTCTCATTTACTTGATGTGAAAAAGAAATATGTGGCATTTGTTTTGATTTTTTTTTTCAAATATGTGAATTTGTTTATTATATACATACTTAAATTACTTTTTAATTATATTTTTCTTTAAATTACTTAATTTTAAATTTTTATAAAGGTGTCTGTTTTTTACAATTTAGGATACAAATTACTTAGAATTACAAAAATCACACTCAATGTTATTTGGATACTAGTTGGGGGTGGCTTAGGCTTTAATGTTTTTCTCGTTACAGTGCTAAAGATCAACTTTAGTTAAAATGTGGAGCAGTAGCAGAGCAGAATTCTAGATACAATCTAAGGAGAGGTCACAGTGAAACCTTTAGTTATATTTTGTTTTAATTTCAGTTACTCTATTTAGCAAAACATCCTTGCTTCCCAAATATGACTCTTAAGCTTTTAAGCTCAAGCTGTTGAAGCCATTGATGTAAGCTCTCAAAAGAGGCCGTTTAGGGCCTGCACAGCTGTTCCCAGTGTCGTGGTGCTGGACATTAGGGATTTTTCATGCTGTAGCATTGCACCCGGATCCTCGTTCTCATTCTCATCGGTGAGGAGCATGTCGTCACACTGGCTCATGGCCGATGATTGATGGCGATATTCGGTGTGCGTTTCCACGGTCATAACATGCTGTGGCATGGACGACGCCACTGCAGCGGCGGCAACAAATTGCAGTCAATCGATCAGAATACTCTTTGTCGAGGCTTGTGATGTTGCATAGGCAGCAGAGGAGGAGGTGGCGGCAGAAGTGGAGGCATTGGCGATACTCGTGCCCTGGTATGAGGCACTCTGATGTGGGTTATGATGGTGCTGGTGGTGGCTGTGATGATGAACCAAGGTATCGGCATAGTATCTGTGTCAAAATACTTTGGCAATGAAGGGTACGTTGTCAATTGCCGTAACAGCAGCCGCTGCCGCCGATAGCCGCTGATGATTGGCCGTTGCCATGTGTTGTGGATGATTGGGGTTGAGATGGGCGCTGGACGAAGCTGCCGCCGTGGCCGATGACTGGGCAAAGTTGATAAAGGCTGAACTACCACCATACTCGGTGGCTGTCCGGAAATTTGATACGGAGGGTGGTGTCAGCGCGGTCGCTGAGTAGTTGTGGGGATTACCGCTGGAGTATTGCGTAGATGTGGGCCAGGCTGAACTACTGCCTTCATTGCTTGACAATGGAGGTGTAGTAACATTTATGGGCGGCGACATCGAACCATCCGAGGAGTTGGAGTTCATATGACCTCCATGATATTCCAGACTTTGATCACGCCGGGTATACTCACGTCTTCTTTCCAAACGTTCGTTGGTGTTCTCATCGATATCGAGTGGACCGCTACCGATGTCATGCAACTTGCGCATGTGTTTCTTGAGGTCGAAGTTGCGACAGAACCCCTTGTGGCAAACCCGACACGTATAGGGTTTCTTGTCGTTGTGGGTGTGCATGTGGAAGGTGAGATTGTAGATCTGATGGAAGGCCTTGTTGCAAATGTTGCACTTGTAGGCCTTCTCGCCGCTGTGCGTAAGCTTGTGATTCTTGTAGTTGCCCTTTTGATGGAATCCCTTGCCACAGAACTCACACACAAATGGTTTGTAGCCGGCATGGATGCGGGTGTGGGTGTTCAGGGTGGAGGATCGATTGAAGGCCTTACCACACGTCTGACACTTGTGAGGCTTCTCTGAGGTGTGAATGATTTTATGGCGACAGAGAGTAGAGGCTTGGCGAAATCCTTTGCCGCAGACCTTGCACACAAAGGGACGGGCTCCGGTGTGGACCGGCATGTGCCGCGTTAGATTGTAGTGGGCATTGAATACTTTGCCACATTCCAGACAGGAGAACGTTTTCTGTTTGCCACCATTGGCCGAGTTGGGGCTATCATCAATGGAGCTGGGAGAATCGGCCCGTGCTCTTTGGGCTTCGGGTGGGCTACAGGGATCACTGATGGATGACGAGGTGTTGTTGTGACTAGAGGCGGGTGAATGTTTGCGCTTGAGTGAGTGGTGATAGGAGGAGGAGGAAGGCGTTAGAGAGGATTCTCGAGATTTGTGTGCAACTGGAGACTTCTCGAGTGTTTGTTGCAGTTGTGGATGTGCCGAAGCTAAAGCTTGATGATGTACCGCTTGAGCAGCAGCGGCGGCTGCAGCAGCTGCTGCCAGGTGGTGGCTGGTACCAGGAGCGGCTAATTGACGACGTAGCGTTTGGGTGTGGAGGGAATTCAGTGAGGCTGTAAAGGAGCTTAAATGGGCCGCGGTGGCTGCAGGACTGCCTGCCAAAAGGGATTGTTGTTGGGCGGCTGTGAGTGCTGCATATTGGGCTGCAGCTGCGGCACACATCAACTGGTTGGGAGCGGCATAATATAGCAAAGGATATTGGCTAAGCAATTCCTGGTGACGGCTGGAGACAAATTGTTGGACAGCTGCCGCCGATGTGGAGGAGACATTATTGACAATGGCCGCTGAGGCTGATGCAACCGACGACGACAAGTTGACATTGGACGATGCTGGTACATATTTCTTGAAAGCTGAATCATAATTCTCCTCTGCGTTATTGGCATGGGTAGATGATTCACAATCATCGCTGGTCACCTCAATGGGACTGCAGGAACGTTCATCATCCACCAGGGGAGTGGCTGCGTTGCTGACATTTTGATGAGTACGTTGATCGGGTTCCATAATTTTCGCAATGGAAAATTTCAAAGGACAATTGCGGGTACTCAGTGGCGATGAAAATGCTGTTGTTGTTGTTGTTGCTGCAGCTGAAGTGTTGTTGTTGCTCGAAGTGGCTGCCATTTGCATTTGGGGTTCTGGCGTCTTCTGACCACCAGCAGCAGCACATTCCATTGTGGGACTTTTCGATGGAGGCATTGTTACCGCTAAAACGCCTGATGGACTGCAGGGTTGCATGCCACGAGGACTCTGCAAAAACAAAAGAAAAAAATGCAATTAGTTTTGTTGGCAAATCAATCTATCAATCAATGCTAGCAATTAGCGCACAGTTAAATAAAACCAAAACAATTTTGATTTCCAGCGTCTTTCCGGCACGCAGACACTCCTCTGAATGTTGGCAAACAACAAAAAAAAAGTTGAACTTTCCCGACGGCAGGATATCGATGTTAACCTCTAAAGGGTTGCCAGCAATTAAACTTTGATTTTATTTTAATGATTTCCCTACCAATTACACTGCTGTTTTATTTATTTGTTTAAATGAAATGAAACGCGTGTTTTAAGAAAACCCGGAAAGAATGCAAACAAATCAATCCTTCCGAGGATTCCAATCGATTCAATGCGATTTGGGTTTTCTTTCTCCGTTGACAAAAGAATCCATCAATATTTAATTCTAACCCGTGCGGTTTTCAATTAAATTCAAGCCGAGACTTTCAAAATATGCCAACAGCAACCACAATAAAAAATCTGAAAAAATATTGAATTTGCATACGGCGAGACACACACATTTTACGGACCATTGTCATGACAAAAAAATAAATAAATATGTCCTGCATTTTCCTTATTTTCAAATTGAAAAAAGAGTTGTTTTTTTATTATTTTTTAGAAAGCATATTGTTTGCGTCTGAAAGGCACCAGGCAAGTGGGTATGTTGTCAGAAGCCACAGGATTTTTGGTGCAATTAGTTTTTGATTTCAAAAAATTTTGAATTGTGTGTGTTTGTTTGTTTATTTTACTTCCCCTAACTAGCCAAGTGTTTTTAGTTATTATTCCCTTAATTGGGGGTTGAAGAAATCGAAATGTTCCTTTTATTGATTCGTCGGAACTTTTTGCCATTGCATTTACCACAAGAAATCGCAAAGCATTCTGCATTTCCAATTGTATGCAATTTCTTAATGCGGTTTTAACACTTGGTTTCTTTGGCTTCCTGCGGTGATTTTTCTTTGGTTTCGCTGTTATGACTCCTAGTGTGGCAAGAACATTTTTTTCTTCGTCTTTGTGGTTTTTTGTGTTCGTGATAAATTTAATTAACTTAATTTAGCACTTAAACACGATTGGAATGCAAAATATTTGGGAAGAATTTTAGTTTTTGAGACAATGGTGTGAGGGTTCGGGTTATATATTTAAATCTGATTGAATATTGAGGAAGACAAACACTGATCTAACAATATATTATTTAGTAATGGAATAAATTAAAATTATATCTCAATGTCACCAAAATATATATCTCTAATAACTTCTAATACAAAATATCAAAATTGAACAAAATATTACAGTTCCGACGGAATTGTTCTTGCAGGTTCTGAAACAGAGCAATAAATGAATTTTGAAGACAGCAACAAATCTGAAGAACAAAAATCAAAAATGTATTTGAAAAAAAATCTACACAATTTTTAGATATAATTTATTTTGTGTTTATGAAAAAGTTTCGAATAAAACCCCGATTCTTGCACGTTATTTTTATTTTTTCATTTTAAAGGTAGATATACCTATATCTACCTATATAACGAGGACCAGTAAGCCCATCGGGCTACCAAGTTTCAAAAACATGATTTTAAAGTCAAAAACATAATTATGATTCAAAATTCAAAGAACGTCAAATCAAAATAGTCTAAAAATTAAATTTTAATTTAATGTCAAAATAGTCTTCTCGTTCGACCATATTTAGGCCTTGGACATACCCATGGTACAATAAAAAGGTAAAGTAGAGCTACCACAGGTGATTACAATTTTTTTCTAAGTGTGCCCGACTTCTGCCAATTTTGTGTATGCATTTATTGTTTTAAAAAATAAAAACAAAATATTTTCAAAATCATTGATTGAAAGAAAATCTAGACATATCATTCATTTTTTCCGCTGTTTAACTGATTTTAAAAATGAGTAAAAATATTGAATAAATGAAAACAATTTGTTGCATGCAAATTTGACAGGAAGCGGGCGTAGCCTTAGGTCAGCATTTCTGTAGTTTTACGAAGCTGTTCTACCTCCTTATTTTACCATTAATATACCTACTGAAATTTCCTTTAAACAATAAAATATCTTCAATATTTTTTAATTTATTGATCAAAGTTTTGATAAATAAATTTTGAATAAATGATGTTTACAAGAGTTTGAAACATTTTTAAGACAAATTCAATTGTGTAAATCTATCTTAAGATTCTAAACAGTTTTAAATGTAAACTTCCAATATTTTCTTGAAATTCAAATATTCTCAATTTTTATCCAAGTTGTTAATTTTAAATTCGAATGATATACATGTGCAATTCAAAATGCTTCATTTATAATTCCATTTTCCCAATTCGAATGTAATATTCTCTTTTTATTCGATTTTTCATTTTATTTTAATTTGAAATTTTCCATTTTTAATTCGAATTTTGCACATTGATATTATTACACTTAAAGATGAATTTTACTATTTTTATATTTTAGATATTTGAATTTTCAGAATAATGAATATTTCAAAATATCAATAAATAAAAAAATGTTCCTAACAACATTGGAACTCGAGCTTGAAAAACTTATTCAAATATTGAATTTACTTTTCGATTTTGAAACACCGTTTTTGGAATTACAAAATGAATAATTGAAATATCTAGTGAAATAATATAAATATCAAATGGAGTAATATTACGAATCATAAATGAAATAATTTAGACTTCAATTAAAAAAGAACTCAAAATATTATCCGAATATTTTAAAGTACGAATTTTATTTTGTATTTTCTCGATACTCTTTTCAATTATTTAATTTATATTTATTTATATTTTTGTATTAAATTTAATATTTTAATTACTTTCACTTGCAATTCGAAATGCATCATTTAATGTTTTTGAAGTTTTCTTTTCAACTTGAACTCGAATTTTTCAATTTGTAATTTGAAGTTTACCATTTGTGATTCGAACGATTCGTACGTTCATACCCATACTATTAAACTTGAATATTTTTATAGAAATTTTTATTTACGAATGTTTTAGTTTGAATTTCGAAAATTAAACTTTAAAATTGAGAAATGCAACTTTTCGAATTACAAAGTGAATCATTTGAATATACGAGCATAGAAAAATAGAAGGAAAAATCAAATAGAATCTTTCGAATTGCAAATAGATTAGTTCAGACTTCAAATAAAATTCATAGAATAATTTAGAAAAGAACTTTTATACTTTTACAAAACAATTTCATGATTTTAGAAACTGTTTGGAAATTTACAAAATTTTGAAAACTTCAAAAGATGAATTGGATCTTTATTCCACTTCGATTGAATCGTCAATACCCTTTTACCTGAATATATCGATCTTAAGAAGAAATAAATTTTTAATAACGTTTGATACAGAGTACATTTTAATCCTGTTTCGGAAGTATAATAATTTGGATTTTTAAAAAAATCACTAAAGAAACTTAGCCCAAAATTAACATTTCATAATATTTGGAAAATTTGAACAATAATAAATTTTAAAATTTCTTACTTTACAACCAATAGAACAAAAAACTTAGAGAAAGCCTAACAAAGACTTAGAACTTGGGTTCAGAACCCATCGTTTTTTAACACAGATAAATATTTGGGTGGTCAAGAATGGAATGTTAGAATAAGTTATTCCAAAATAAATATATTTGCTATTTAACACTTTCTTTGTTTATTTTCGATTATTGCAATTTTAAGTGTTCTTATTGGAAAGCCGACGGAAATCAGTTCATATTTTTTTTTAACAACTCAATGCTAACACTACTTTTATATTTATAACTTGGTTTACTAAAATAATAAAAATACGTACAAAGTAGACCATAATTGGCACAGCTCCGGGGGATTTAATATCCAATTTTGGGCGCCAAAGTTTTGAACGGAAATTCCAAAACTTCTTAGCGTTCTTAAACAATTTTGCACTATTCTTCTCTTTACTTTTATTTTTAAACTAAGCACTTGTTTTTCTCAATTTCTCAAACACTTGTTCTGATGTCTTATTTTGTTTGATTAATTTTTCATTTATTATTTTGTTTTTTTTTTTTTTTTTAATTTTCTAAAACACCAATAATTCCATTTATATTTTTCCCGTATATATTTTAAAATATAAACGCGTCGTATCTTTCAGTTGGTTGTCTTTTTTCTCAATTTTACTGTGGTGTGATGTGTGTTTTAAACGTTTGTACGGTTGAAAGGCGAATGATGGATGAGCATTGTTTGCCGAAACTATGCTTAAAATTTATGAAATTCCTGACATACTCTGCTGGCTGAATGGCAGCAAAAATCATCCCTACCAGAAGTAGATCGAGGGTAGATTTGTTGCTGTTGCTTTAAATGGCAAAAACAAATAAAAGAGCAAAATACATACATAAAGGGCAAGAGAGCAACTAACCAACCAACCAACTACCCCTATTTAAACAAACAACTCGTGCATGCAATGCAAACCCAAAAACAAAAGCAAAATAAGAACAAGGGGAAATCAACACAATGAAATGAGCATTGCAATGAGTGAGAGATGATGGAACAGGGAGAGAGAGAGTTTGCGCATTTCACAGATAAATCTCACAATTTGTATGGTGATGGTGTGGGATGGATAACTACCATTAAATTATCTTCAAAACATATTTTGCTCTCCCAAAAGTAAACTTCCCCTTCTTAGCTCTCAGACACATACAGCGCTTGAGAGCCTGTGAGACATTATTTGTTGACTATTTACTCAAAAATATGAATGAAATCGGCAAGGACAATGGAGAGGGTAAATATGAACATGAAGTCTTCGACAGCAGGCAACAACAACCAGATCAATCTTGGTAGTAGTAGTGGTGGTGGTGTGCATGTGTATCGTATAGCAGCAGACACAAACACGCCCTCTTTAAATATTCATAAATCTCTTTCTTAATATTCCCATTCAAATGGCATGGCCTGGGTTGGTCTGACGTCTGCTTGTGTTTTTTTTATTATTTTTTTTTTGGTCCTGACGCAAACGCAAGTAGGACAGAGATAGTGCGAAGGATAATTTACAACATGGACAAAAAAGTGAACATCATCATTTTGTATTTTTGTGTACATAAGTGGGCATCCTCTTGGTGTCTCTCCGAACGTTCGTACTATGTATGTATGTACATAGCAGCCGCCGTAAATGGCTGACTGGCTGGCTGCCTGCCTTTATGTTATTCCGAGCAATACATAAAATATTTATTAAGTATTAAGCTCTGCTTTTTTGTCGCTATTCAAGCGTTGGCAGCAGCAGTTTCATCATCATCAGGTCCCTCCTCCCCCTATCCATGATATCTGGCATGCCTGGTAAAGGCACCGACGAAGATGAAGGGAGGCACGCACGCATTGCTGCTGCACATCAGTTAGAGAAGAAAGAAACATAAAAAGACATCCAGCTCCTTTAACACTTTTGGCTCTTCTATGTACACAGCTTCAGATGCCTGGTAACAGGCAAACGAACAGACAAAGACCCAAGTAAAAGGACATTCATTCAATTCAGCAGCTGTTTGTTGTTCGTAAACCTTCGTACCCTACGTCTTTTGATAGTTTCGAATATTTTATGGATGACGGATGCTGCTTCCATTGAAATTAGTGGCGTCTTTTCACATCCATTGTGCCTTGAACTAATTTTAAGAAACACATATATATATACACATTTGTATATAATCTCAATATATGTAGTATATAATTGAAAATATTCATAAAATGGCATGCCATGACATTTCATTTAAGTCTGGCTGCGGAGTGATGATAGGAATATGTGGACCGAAATCGAAGTTTTAAAAATCTTTTCCACGAAGGCGATATTTCAGATGAATCAAATGAGAACCGGAACATGTTATCTTATATTTGTTATATTGCGAAAGACCCTAAGATGCCAACATTTTATTTTTCCATCTCAATCAATGAGCACCCTACCCTTTGGCGATAGACGCATCATAGTAAAGGGAGCAATGTGATTATTAAGGTAAGCAATTTGAGCTTCAAAATGAACACATTTATGCAAATATATATGCCATATATATGTCAGCAAACACATAAGTCATGTCAATTTTCAGGTTTTTGTTTCTTATTCCTTCTAATTATTATCGAGATAATGTTCCAAGAAGACGTGATTGTGGTAATGTTGTAATAGTAGAGGATATGTAATGTTGTAAACAAAGATGATATATAGTGGAATTGCCGAACTCTAGACTCATATAAAGACAACTCGAAACAAGTACTGTTAGAACCTTGAAGTTTAGAAAAGGGCAAAAATTGAATCGAAGCACCTGTGTGCTTTTAAAATGTTAGCCAATCTTGGTCTACTCGTAAAGAGAGTAAAATGTAGAACTATATTGCTAATATTCTTCCAAGGGGTTGGACACTAAAAACGAATTTCATATTTCGTCGAAAATCTAGGGTACCGGATATGCGGGTGCTACACCTATATTGATCATTTTCTTCCAGAAACTTGATAATCATTGCACAATGCGTAATTTCAGTTGAAAAATGCCTCTAAAATCAACAAAGTACGAAATAGCAGGATGTACCGTTTATTGAGGGTGGTACCAATCCTTGGACCTAAATTAGTAATTCTTTCGCAGAACGATTAAGTACACGCTAGAAGCTATAAATGCCAAAATTTGTAGAACCGGGAGACATATAATGTGTATGACCAACAATTTATCAATATAGGTCTATCCCTTCAAAATTTAAAGTGGTTACCACAGACGGGCGGGCAGATATGTGTAAATGGTCTTAAATTGGTAAAATTTTGATTACACGCATGTTTTTGCAATTTTTATGGTATTAAAATATATTAAAATATTGAAATATATTCTCTATTGAGATGTAACATGGAATTATCTGTAGTTTGGTTTTTCCAATCATCGCTGATTATATAATTTTCTTAGTAAACGAAAGACCTTATTGGTAATAGATTTTTAGTGTAATTCTATGTAATTATACCGCCAGTAGTTTTAAGATGTCTGCTACAGTTTAATGGACTGCAGTGTAATCTGTAATTTTAGGTTCTTATACCCTATACCACACTGTTGTCAATGTGCATTAGTTTGTAACATAGAGAAGGAAACGAGACCCATGTTTATTTTTGAGGATCGTCATAGAATAAATTTCTGTGCGTCCGTATGTCTGTCCATATATTTTTGTGAACAAAGGTCACATTTATTGCCCGACAGCGATGAAATTATATAAAAATTATTTGTTTGGCCTAAGGACAAACCCTAATGGAGTTGGAAACAATCGATAAATATTTAAATGCAGTTCCTATATATTTTCGTCCGATTTGTCTTTTATTGTATTGTATATTGCAAATGAAAAGTATGTAAATATATAGCTATAGCTCCAACATTGTTCATTAAATTTGTTATTTTTGGCACCGCATCCGTAAAAATGCGTTCCATACGAACGATATTCAGGAAAAATATATCAAATGCAGCTCAGAAATACCTTTGCCAAATTTCCCAAAAAACGGTTCAGATTTGAATATTTATCCGATTTTAAATTTATTGTGCACCACGTAGTTAATACAAGCCCGAATTGAATAAATTTTGGCACATATGACAGAATGCATTGTGGAACAAAGTGTATAAAATCACAACCGTAAAATGCACTCCATGACAACGATATTTGGTGCCAGCTATCAGATACAGCATACAAATACCTCTACTAAATTTTTATAGAGATCGGTTCATATTTGGATATAGCTACCATATATATCTTCATCCGATTTCACGTTTTTTTTTGTGCACCAAAAGTCGGATCCGACAAAAGTGCATCCTTCAAATTTTGTGGAAATCGATTCTGGATAGAATATAGCTCACATATAGTAGTTCCATTAGATTTCAAATTATAAATAACCTAAAGCCATAATTCACATTCAAAAACAATTATAGTTAGAATGATCTGCTTCATATAAATTTCCTATATAAACTTTAATTGATAGGAGTAAATATGCATAGTCATACAGTTTTCCCCGCCGGACTTTTGACATTTCTTTACTGGTTAGTGATTAAGAAAACGTAAAGTAATTGTACCCTCAACCATATTGCTACAGAGGGTATCTATATCTATAAAAGAGGAAAATGTTTGTATGTTTGTTTGTTTGTTTGTTTGTTTGTTTGTAATTTATGGACTCGAAAACCGCTAAACAGATTTTCCTGAAAATTTGCATGTATACTGCAACATCGCCTGAAAGTAACATAGGCCATATACATTTTTGAAATTCCACTTGGAAGTGGAGATATAGCATCAGAATCGGAGGTACCTCCCAAAAATTTAGACTTTGTATGCACATATCTATTGATCGGTTACAGATATTGTTTCCAAATTTGGAATGCGTAACGGAATTTGGAACAAAAATAAATTTGACAAATTATATTGAAATCGGTTCAGATTTGGATATAGCTCCCATATATATTTTTGGCCGATTTCAAGCATTTGATGCACCAAACACGCTATGTATACCAAATTTCAATGAAATTTGAAACGTGTGATGGATTTTATCTAAAAAATTGATTCCCCAAATTATATTGAAATCGGTTCAGATTTGGATATAGCTTCCATATATATTTTCGACCGATTTCATGTATTTGGTGCAACAATCACGATATGTATGTCCAATTTTAATGAAATTTGAAATGAGTAACGAAATTGGGAGCAAAAATGAATTTGTCAAATTATATTGAAATCGGTTCAGATTTGGATACAGCTCCCATATATATATTTTCGACCGATTTCATGTATTTGATGCACCAAACACGCCATGTATCTCTACTTTCAATGAAATTTGGAATGTGTAGCGGAAATTAAAACGAATATACATTTGTCAAATTATATGGAAATCGGTTCAGATTTGGATATAGCTCCCATATATATCTTCAACCGATTTCGTTTATTTGATGCACCAAACACGATGTGTATGTTCGATTTCAATGAAATTTGGAATGTGTTTCGGGATTTTGATTAAAAAATAAATTATTCAAATTATATTAAAATCGGTTCATATTTGGATATGGATTTCATGTATTTTATGCACCATACACGATATGTATGTTCGATTCCAAAAAAATTTGGAATATGTGACGGGATTTTGATTAGAAAATAAATTAGTCAAATTATATTAAAATCGGTTCAGATTTGGATATAGCTCCCATATATATTTTCCGCCGATTTCACATATTTGATGCACAAAACACGATACGTATTTCCAATTCCAATGAAATTCGCCATGAGTGACTAAATTTGGTACAAAAATAGATTTGACAAATTATATTCAAATTCGCTCAGATTTGATTATAGTTCCCATATATATACTCAGCCGATTTCACATATTTGATGCACCCAAAGCGAGAGATATGAAATCTGGCACCAGAAAAAAATTGCTAAATTATATTGAAATCGGTTGAGGTTTGGGTAGAGCTAACATATATATTCTCGGCCGATTTCACATATTTGACGCACCAATTTCAATGAAATATGAAAGTTGTGGCGGAATTTGGTGTAAAAGTAAATTTTTTAAAATTATATTTAAATTGGATCAGATTGGGATATGATTTTAATAAGAATCATTGACCCACAACGCCTTAGGCTAACACTAAAAACAACACAACAATTAATTTGAAATACGCTTATTACGGGGAAGTATGTTGCTACCTCGAATTCAATAATTGCAATAGAAATGCCACTCAACTTCAAAAAATTGCAGTTTCTTGCACACTTGGTATTTGCAATATTTTTTTTATATTTTATTTAATTTTTAAATTTGTTTTTTTTTTATCCAACATATATCTATATATATAAAAATCAATTGTTGTTTGTTGGTAACAGAATCAGTTGAAAACGGCTGGACCGATTTGCATAATTTTTTGTACAAACGTTCGTCATACCCCGAGTTAGGTTTTTAAAGAAAAAAAATATTGACCACGCCTACTTTTACGCCCACTATCTTGATTTATCTAAAATCTTTATATTTGCCAGATAATGAAGATATCGGTTTGAACATTATTACACGAGATACTGTTGACTTTCCCTCCAAACTTAGTAATTTATTTGGGCGCCAGGGAACTGACCACGCATACTTCTAATCTGTCTATAAGGAAGTTGTGTTAGTTAAATTTTTCATTTTGACTTTTGAAGTGTACAATAGTAATGTTTTATTTTGCATGATTTTTTTTTCATTTAGACTTACTACTTCGGAATGTACATTTGTAGTGTTTTTTTTTTTTTTTTTTTTTTGAATTCCAATATGATGTGTAGTCTTTTTGGGTAGTAGAAAGCGACGAAAATTATGGAGTGGCGGAACTGAATAGATGATGTCAAAATAATTTAACGTGGTCAAACCAAAATTGCTAAAAAATCAAAAAAGAGCATATTTCACTGCAAAAACTCTAAAATAGGGGAAAACTGAGAACATTTTTTCAATGGAATCAAATTTCAATATAATAGTAAGGACCTTTAAATATTGGCTGTAAAAACCCAGCGAACAAGTTGAAGATTTTTTTCAATTTGTTTATTAGTTACTATGTTTATAACTCAAGATCGTTTTGACGGATTTTCACAATTCATACAACTTCGGAATGGAATCTTGCAAAAAAAAAATTGCGTAAAATATGCCAATAAAAATATAAAAGAAGAAATCCTTTTGGCGTGAAATTTTTTAAATTTAAAAACTATATAGAAGTGTACATTTTTTATTGTTTAGAATTCTGAATGAATAATATCAAAAATGAAATAGTGCGCAATAAGATGTTAAATGGCGATCTTTCATGTCTGAAATTTGCATTTAGCTTTCAACTCCAGGATCTACATCGTGCTTCAGCTGGAAGATGCGAACACATTTAAATAAGCAAAAATAAGCCACAAAACGTTATGGGACTCATTTCAACACGTGGACCTACCTACTTCTATCACATGACAATAATCCGTCCAATGAGAACTCAATATGCAAAATTCATTGGGACTGCAATCAGTGAAATACCGAATATAAAGGGAAAAGGATTTCTATTCTTTCAGAAATTCTTCCTAAACTTTCACGATACCTTAAATCACTTTTGCAGTTCATGATATGGGCCATAACCCCCGGATAAGGATACAACCCGATTTCAAGTATATCTTACATTTTAACCATATTTTCATACTAATTTCGGCAAATGTTGGTAATTTGGGAAGAAACCATCTATGCAAAAACTGATCACGTTTTGTATAACCATCATATGATTTAAGGAACCGGACATTTGTTTAATCGTCTTTGAATTATACTATGATAAAAGATATGGAAATTATGGGGTCTCCAACGCGCAATTTCAATGACAAATAATTCATATTACTTTAAAAACAAGTAAAAAAATTAAGTTCGGCCGGGCAGAATTATTACTATCATCCATCTGAGGGTAAAGGAAGCATTTTTACATAAAAGTATCTAAATTCAAGCGTGTTTCACTTTAAACTTCATATACCAGTAAGACTGTTTGAATAATGCAGTTAACTTATCAAAAAACCATAAAGTGAATGAGGCCCTTTATGGGGCCATACCAAAACGGGAACCTCTGTGGATTGTCATCTATCAAACCTTCTAAAATACCAAATTTGAAACAATTATACGCGTAAATGTGGATTATCAACATACCCAATATAGGAAGGTATCGTTATATGTGTTAGACAAATCCGAGGAGAAATGTGGCAAAAATCATCAAAATACCGAATTTTGAGAGATACCGTTCTATGGGGACTATACCAAAACGTGAACCGATAGATCATTTTCAATACCAACCATCCTACACACAATACAAATTTTTCGGCTAAATTTTGACGCTATACGTCAAATAATGTGGGCTGTATCGTAATTTAAACAAACAGACATACAGACGGACAAATCGACTTAGAGTTTTATGCTGATTATGAATATATATATGCATATTTAATGGGGTCTATGACGAACATTTAGTGATGTTACAAATGGAATTAAAAGTTAATATACCCTCCTTTCCAAGGTGGATGATATAATAGCATTAAAGACTAAAATTACGGGCCGGCAACGCGGACCGGGCCAGCTAGTATATCATATAATACGGCCAATAAGTGCTTTATCAATATAACGGTTTTAGACGATCTAAGGGTGTCCGTCCGTCTGTCTGTCTGCCTGGCGGAATTCCGCGATAACTCATGAAGGAAATATTTGATTTGGTCGAAACTTGGACCCCTCCTTGTGGTACCTTCCCCACAAAAGTTCAACATGATGATTATCATAATATTTGCAATGAAGGCTCTATTTTCTTTAACTTTTGCATATACCAATGTTTTTATCAGTATTAGATGAAGTTGAATATTTCGGCCCGCTATATATAGTATCCTACGCATATCTTAACATCTTCCAAAAATTATCACATATATCATGTAAACTGAAGGAAGTGGTCGATAAAGTCCATATCTGGTACTTTGTAACATTTATATCAAACTTATTTCAGATACGAAATGGACAATATTGGTCAACTTCTTCGGAACGTCCCAAGGGTTAACAGTTTAAATAATGATAACGTAAGACTGGATTATACATCTGTCGTCAAAACCGATTGCATTTATTTGACTTTTTTGTATAAGCCGATTTTCCATATTTTACATACTTGGCCATGTGGCTACACTTGATACAGTCAAAACGTGCCTCATCGAAACCTAAGATAAGCCAGACTTAGGTCAGGTGCCAAGTGGACAATTTTAGTCCTCTTCTTCAATACATTTCTAAACCACTCGCCCGACAGCTGTTAAAATTATTCCAGTGACAGCTCATTATATTTTTTACAAGCGTACAAAAGCATTTTGGTGAGAATTTTCCAGAAAAAAAGTTATTCTTGATGGAATTCAAGCGTGATAGAGTGATTTCTTTACATTTGGCTGGAAAAACACAGGTGGCTATCGTTAGAGCACTCCAGCATTTAAATGTGAATAAATCTTTTGTGTCTCGTACTATCGCTCGTTACCGTGATACTGGTAGTAGTCCGACGTCAAGGAAGTGGACGGAAGAAACCAGCAACATCAGCAGAAATGGTTCGAAAGTAAAGAAGCGACTTGATCGAAACCCGCTTCGCAGTGGCCGAAAAATGGCTCGTTAGCTGAACATATCGCAATATTCCATTCGGCAAATATTGAAAATTGAGTTCGGGGCAAAGTCATTGAAATTCCAAAAAGTGCAAGAACTTACACCGCAACTGAAAGAAAATAGACTCCAACGAGCTAAAGAGTTGCTTCGCTTGGCCGAAAGTGGTGAGCTGCCGAATTTGATTTTCTCCGATGAGAAAACATTCGTTGTCCAGCAGTTTGTAAACAAAGAAAATGATCATGTTTACTTGCCAAAGAGGTCAACTGAAAATGTGCACCTTCGATTGGCCACCAGAACTCAAGCGCCGGCCATGGTGATGGTGTGGGCCGCTATAACAGCCGATGGTCGCTCTCCCCTCGTATTAATCGACCGTGGCATCAGAAGAAATGCCGAATATTATCGCGAAAAATATTCTGGAGGGAGTATTAAAGCCTTGGGCACGCAAACATTTTGGCCGCAGACATTCCAACAGGACTCAGCACCATCACACTCAGCATGCATCGCCCAAGAATGCTTACAAAATGAGGCTGCTCACTTCATTTCCAGCGCACAATAGCCACCAAAATCACCAAATACCAATCCGTCGGACTATTGTGTCTGGAGTACTTTGGAAAACAAGTGCCAACCTTATCAAATCAAAGTGTCGATCACGTCCAGCAAGCCCTTCGCTGGGAAAGGGCCAAAATACCGCAGAGCAACATTCGGCCAGCATGTGACGGTTTCATTGGCCGTTTGAAGGCCATAGTTCGTGCCAAAGGTGACCAATTCGAATAAATCTAAACTTATTTTGAAATTTGATGCTATTTCCGAAATTTTTTGCTTTCATTCAATAACATTTAAAAAAATGTAAAAATTATGGCGTTTGTCTTTGTTGCAGTTTTTTTATCTCACCCTGTGTTTTTACTTGTTAGCTCCACTTTTATACCGTGATATTCGTAACCTAATATTAAGTGTTGTTTTATATGGGTTACAACGTTTTAGTTTAATAAAAATTTTTTATGTAAATAAGTCCCTAAATATCCCTCAGTTAAATCTGAAATTGAAGCTTAAGAAAGGAGATGACTTTGTCACCTCTGCTGGGCAAAATCCTTTACTACTATCTTAAACTTTTTTTGGTTGATTTGTTAACGGCTCAACAACTTTTACGGCTTTCGTTTCGCTGTTCTTGTCGATGCTGTTGTTTTTGTTGCTGCTGTTGATGTTATGTTCGCCTTTTGTAAGAAAATTTGCCTGCTTACAAATGTCGCCTTTGTTGTGATTTAGTTTGGCTACGTAGCTTAAGGATTCATTATTGTTGTACTCTCACAGTTGACAAATGGTTCTGTCAGCTTTTGCTGTCGCCGTTTGGCTCGTGGCATGTCATCACCGCCAGCTAGCAAGCTAGTCGGCTCGTCAACAAGCCAAAAACCCCAACAGAGCCAGTTGGTTGTTTGGTTGGTCCTTGTAATAAGAGTATCACCAGGACGAGAGTGTTATTCGGCATCGTTGTTCACCATCAAGGAAAAAGAGGTTTTCTTCTGATTTTTTTTATTCTCTTCACATTCGCCCCTAAAGATGATGATTTGTCCTTTGTGAGTATTTTGCAGGGAGGGGGTGAGTGAGAGTGTGACGTTTCTGCGTTGACAAGTTAATCGCACAGTGCTGCCGGTATCCATTTGATGAAGCGACCGACCCATAGTCAAGAGTGATGAGAGCCTGAGAACGCTGTAGGTGCCTCTTTTGCTGTTGTCGGGGTGTAGAATATTTCTTTTCTGCCTTTTTTGTTTGTCCTCTGCCTTTCATTATTCTGAGGAAATTTCTTTTTGGGGGTCTTTTGTTGGCTGATGCAACTTAAAAGTGACATCGGCATAAAAGCGCCTCTGATCTCAAATTGAGCACTGGTTAAACATTATTTTATATATTCATGATGTTGATGTTGCCATTGTCGTTTCTCGGTTGTCAACTGCCAGTTGGCAGTTTTGTGTTCTGTGCTCCTTACCGCGTCCGCTGTATGGCCCCTGGTATTTTGAAGTGTGGGTGGGTGGCTGTATTGTATAGTTGAATTCTTCGAGATACTATAGTTTGGGAGAAATGGATATACACATAAATAATTTTTGTTGGTATCTCTTGATTTAATTCAAATAAAGAAAATTGTACATTTCTTTGGTAAGCAACTGAATAATTGTAGAATTATTTTTCTTAATTATGAAGTAGATAATTTTAGGAGGTCAAAGGTAAGATTATCTTTATTAATAAAAGAGTAAAGTAATTGACTGACAGACTGACTGACTTAATGATTCATCAACCCCCAGATGAAACGGCTAAAGCTAGAAATTTTGGGTGAGGGTCACTTTTGGTTCGACGGTGTAAGATAAGGCTAGGTTTTTGGAAATTCGCACCATAACGGTACGAAAAGTACTAAAAGGTACTAAATATGATAACCTTTGTATTTGAAGAACCAGTAGAGCTAGAACTCTTTAATTTGGAATAAGGGTTGCTAATTGAGTGAGTGATGGATGTACCGCAGGGATATTGGAAATTCGCACTATTAGTGTACGAAAGGTACTAAAATGTACTACATTTGGGGAGATTTTGTATTATGTGAACGGTTAGAGCCAAAAACTTGATATTAGCGGGAATTGTAATGAAGGTTGAGGAGTACTATTGATCTAAGGAGGTAGCTTTGGAAGTGTGTACTCATTAATACGAAAAATACTAAACGGTTCAATTTGAATTTGGAGGGACGGGTGAAGGTGGAGACCTTAAATTTAAAATTAACATTACTAGCTGAGTGTATGATTGGGGTATGGACGTAATTTTCAAAATTTGTACTTATGCACAGGAACGGTTCTAAATGGCACTAAATTTGGTACAGTTTAGATTTGGGTGAATAGAAAGAACTGGAATCCTTAAATTTGGAAATAAGATTACTTTGCATTATGGGCATGGGGTATGTAGGTAGTTTTGGAAATTTGTACTCATGTGTACGAAATGGTACCAAACTTGACACAATTTAAATTTTGTTAGAACCGATAGACTCGGAATTCTGAAACTTGGAAATAAGATTTCTCTTGCATTCTATGACTGAGAAATATATTTAGTTTTTAAAATTCGTACTAATCTGTAATAAATTTGGTACAATTTCAATTTTGGGAGAACCAATAGAGTTGGAACCCTGAAATTTGGAACTATGATTACTATTGCATTGCAGGGCTGAGGTATGTAGGTGGTTTTGGAAATTCATACTTATGTGTACTAAATGGTACTAAATTTGGTACAATTTAAATTTTGGGTAAATCGGTAGAGTTGGAAGCCTGAAATTTGAAAATTAGTACTACAAGAGTACAAAAGGTAAATGGGGCACAAAATATAGTGTTGATCGTAGGGATAGTTAGATTTCTGAGTTTTGGTATTTGGGAATCGGGGTGTTGTGTTGAGATATGCAGGAGGTATTTGGAATATGTACCGTAGATGTATGAAATTAATGTCGATCGATGTCGATGGTCGATGTTCGTGTGTAGGTTTGAGATATGAAGTGGTTTTGGAATTACGTACTAAGAAGTACCAAATTGTACTAAATTTGATATTTGGTTAAGGAATTAAGTTGGAAGTCTAAAATTTGGAATTAAGATCACCTTTGTGCGAATCGGTTGATACATGGCGGGGAACTTGAAATACCTACTAAAAAGTACGGAGATTACTAAATAGTATTAACTTTGGTACCTGGTGCACAATATAGTGCTGATCGTAGAAATAGTTAGATTTCTGAGTTTTGGGGTGCTGGTGTTTGGGAATTGGGGTGTTGTGTTGAGATATGCAGGTGGTATTGGAAATAAGTACCGTAGATGTATGAAAGGTATTAAATGGCACTAAAATATGAATTGTGGTCGATGTTCGTGTGTAGGTTTGAGATATGAAGTGCTTTTGGAATTACGTACTAAATTGTACTAAATTTGGTATTTGGTTAAGGAATTAAGTTGGAAGTCTAACATTTGGAATTAGGATCACCTTTTACGCGAATTGGTTGATACATTAAATTTGGTTCCTGGGGAAGAAATAGGCCAAGAAATCTGCGCACCAGAAGTACTAAAGTGCACTAAATTTAGTACCATTTAGAATTATATAATCGGATAGAGAAGGAACCTTGAAATTTAATATGATAATCAAGTCTAAAAAATAGTGATATAGGGAGGTGATTTTGTTATATGTGGGATAGTACTTGAAATCTCAAATATGGCATTAGGATTGATTTAGGGTTGGGAGGTGGAAATTATTCATCCAATTTATGACTTGATATTAATAACTTGTGGTCATTTATTTAATGCATTCTATTTGGGGTAAAAAATTCTCTCAACATAAATTCAGTTAATATAAATACCTTATTCCGCATGCGAAGTAGCGGGCAATTGCTAGTAGGAAATAAATCTAATAATTGTTTGATGTCACCATTTTGATGTATTCAAGATTTTCAATTCAAGAAGGGGTCTTTTCAAAAATCTTGAAATAACGGTACGTTATGCTCATCAAACAAATAACATGCTCCATTCACATGTCTATACCCCATACAATGTTCTTTTTTTCCAATTATTGATGTAACCCTTTTCCATTAGACTCTGATAAATTGTATTACATTGCAGTGGCCAACAGACTTCCGTGTTTTGCAAAACCACATTTTCTTTAATTGTCATTTTTCCAAAGTGAACAAAATCAACAATTTCACAGAGCAATTGGCAATTTAACTAATGTTGCCCATGTCTTTTTTCCCCAAAGCCAAAGCCATTATTTCAACAACAAACTGCACAACGCCGCAACGAAAAAGCAGAGTCGGACAACATAAACTATTCCAATTTGTTTGAAACAAAAAAAAAATGCAATTTTTTTCTGCAATCTCTGGAGAAATTTACATTGTAATTTAACTGGCAATTATGTGAACAATGATTGGCGATAACAGTTTACGGCGAGGATATTAGAACGCATTAAAAAACACCATTTTTTGTCCCCACCGATTTTAAGTTTGGAATTCGATACTAAATATATTTTAACTAAAAAAACCAAAAAAAAATTGGTCAAAATATTGGACGGTGCATGTGTGGAATTTTCTTAAAAACAACTATTTACTTTTTAATTTCGAAAAAAAAAAAACTTTTTAAAACTTTTGTAAAACTTAATGTCTTATTTCGAAAAAGTTGTAATTCTTGTAAATGGCTCGGGAAAAAATTATAATTTTCATGACCTATTACATAAGGTCTGATTAACAGCGAATTCAAAATTTCTCTAGTTTTCAAAAGGGTTTAAAAAGGAGAAAACTCAACGAATTTCACAATTTAAACGTTATAAACTTATATTTTCCTTTAATTCAACAAAATTTTGACAGCAAAATAAAAGTGCAGATGGCCCTACTGTGTCACGCTGTAAATAAACTTTGATAATGTCTCTAAAATTATTATTGATATAAGTAAATTTTGACCGTAAATTGTAAAAAGCAACGGTAAAAATTATGAAAATATCTTTATCCGTTTTAAAGTTGCAGAATTTATAACTGGAAAACTTGATTCTGAATCTTTGTATGCAGTTCAAGAGTGGTATTACAGATTATTCTTTAAACATTCATGGTACAAATTTTATGTTCATCACCAGAAATGTCCAAAGGAGTAATCCAAAAAAGTAAAAAAGCAAACGGTAAGGAAAAGTCAAAAGTAGGGCGGGCCGACTATATGATACCCTACACTACTATGCATATTTAGTAGAGCTCCCGTAACAAAAGAATTTATTTGAAGTAGATCATACCACCTATCAACATTTGGCTTTAGAGTAGGCACATATATGGTAGGCACGTCCTATTCTGAATCGATTTTCACTAAATTTGACGTAGACATTTTTATTTTTTTATACCAAATAACATTGCTATAGAGTGCATGATATCACTTCCAGAAGGATTATAATAAAACAAGCAAAAAAGCTGTAAGTTCGGCCGGTCAAACTTTGAATAAACTCCACCATTTGGAACGAATTTGGAAAAAAAAATCCGTTAAAAATGATTTTAATAATATCAAATGTAGCCGTTATATTAGGGTCCATAGGACGACGTGGACCTGTAAAGGCAACTTTTGTCATAAGACATTACAATATTCAAATACGAAACATGAAAAAAAGTCGGTGATTAATGTAGCTAAAATACCGAATATAGGGAGGTGCCATTATACGGAGGCTATACCAAAAGGTGGTCCTGCAAAGATAATTATACCCTACAACACTTTGTGTTGGGGGTATTATAAGTTTGATTGGGCCAAAAATTATGTAACACCACGAAATATTGATTTCCCACATAGGAAAGTATATATGGATCTTCCTAGCTCGCCGAGCTGAGTCGATCTAGCTATGTATGTCCGTCCGTCCGTCTGTCCGTCTGTCCGTCTGTCCATGTTAATTTGTAATCACTCTACAGGTCGCAATTATGGCCCGATCTTTACGAAATTTAGAACGGAGGTGGGGATAAGGTCAGAATAGAACCCTATTTCTTTTGGAGATGATCGCACAATATTTAGGGGTCGAAATGGACCAAAAACTGAAAAAAATCCTGATTTTGCAGTTGCTCTACATGTCGCAATTATGGACCAATCGACACGGAAATTAGCATGGGACAAAAGCGTCGGGCTGGGCAGAAACCTTCCGATTTTGATGGTCATCGGGTAATATTTAGTGGGTGAAAAAGACTATAACATTTGTGTTAAATAAAAGTCAAATTTCCATTATACCGCGAATATTTTTAGTCACGGCGAAATCATAAATAGACGAACAGGTCAATTCTGATCGTTACGTAGATGCCGATAGTAAATATATCGGATATATATAGCGAAATATATACAATGTGTATATACAAAGGAAAGGAATGTCAGATGGAATGCTTATATTTCAAGAATGGCTGGACCGATTTTGACAAATTTTGTCAATTCAGAATGCCCTCTTGACATAAAAGTATAAAATCTAAAAAAATCGCATAAAAATAAAATAAAAAATGATCTTAATATAGATTTTTTGTATTTTGTGACATTTTTTTTATTTTTTCATATTTTTTATCGCATGCGATTTTTTCAATTTGACTTATAATATTAAGGTGTACATTTTGTAATATTTTTCCACCTTACAACACAGGTTTGGGATATTATCACGAAAAGGATAGGGTTAGGCTCAGAATGACTTGGCCTATTGTTTTTAAAGATGTCCGCAATATATTTAGGGGTTGAAATGGACCAACAACTAAAAATTTTCCTGATTTTGCAGCCGTAATAAAGGTCATAAATAGAAACCATAGGACACGAAATCTCCCATGAAGTTAAAGTTTAGGACAGCGGGTAGAATGGACCACTAATTTTGTGTGAAAAAATACCAGCATTACTTACAGGCGATATCCGAAATACACAAAAGGCGAACTTCTGGCGTTTTTATGCTGATTTCGTTGACGAATATAACCAAATATCGTAGACAAGCAAATCATATAGATGAGTCTAAATTTGGAGATACAGAGGGGTCTCTTGCTTTTGGAGATGATCGCAAAATACGACGGAGTACGTAAATATTGGGCAAATGTCCCTGGTCAAAATGCTATAGGTAATATCTGGGCAGTGCTCCGTCACATAATTTCAAAAGCGAAATCTTCCAAAATGGATTTGGACATAAGGGGGCTTCTAATCTATTGTAGTGTTGTAGGGTATCACATGGTCGGCCCCGCACGACTATAGCCTTTGCTTACTTGTTTTCTTTTATTATCTGTCTTAGGCTATAGTATCCATTATGAACTTCAAATACCAAATTTGAAACAATTCCGGTGAATAATGTCGCCAAAATCATAAAAATACCGAATATAGGGAGGTACCGTTATTTTAGGACTATACGAAGACGTGGACCTACATGCCCCATTTTCAATACCAAAAGTCCTGCAGACTAATATACATTTGTAAATACATTTGAGTAAAATTTTATCAATCTACTTCATTTCGTTCGGAAGCTTGAGTTATTTTCACAGACGGACAGAGGAATAGACGGATAGACTGACAGACGGACGGACATCGCTAAATCGACATAGAATTTTATGCTGATCAAGAAAATATACTTCATGGGGTCTAAAATGTATATTTCGAGGTGTTACAAACCGAATGAAAAACTTAATATACCCTCCATACTATGGTGGAGGGTATAAAAATATATATCGGAACCGAAATTCAAATTCCATTTTGGCTTATATTAGCCATTATTAGCACAATAAATCAGAAATCAGATTAAGGAGCTATATCCAAATCTTAGCCGATCTCGATAAAATTTGGCCAAGGTATTTCTAAGATATCTGGTACCAAATGCCAGAGACTTAAAACCCCAAATCGGATGAAACATATAGATGGGAGCTTAAGCTATATCTGAACCGATTTTCACCAAATTTGATGATTTTGCTTCTACACAAGAGCTGTATCCAAATCTGAACCCATCTTCCTACAATTTGGCAGATGAGCTACATATATAGAAATCTGAACCGATCTTGATAAAATTTGGCAAAGGTATTTCTGGACTGTATCTGATATCTGGCACGAAATATCATTCTTGTGAAGTGCGTATAACGCATATGAAGAACTTAAAAGCTCAAATCGGATGAAACATATATATGGGAGCTACATCCGAACCGATTTTTTCCAAATTTGATATACTTGCTTCTAGACTGAATTAGGTCGGATGTGCCAAAATTCAGGTGGACATATATTGGCCATTTGGTGCTCAATTGTGTGGAAAATTTCATCTCAATCGGATAATAAATGCAACCTGCAAATTGTTCGCAGATATACATGGGCAGACGGACGGACTGACACGCATAAATCGACTCAAAAACTGATTCTATGAAGATCTTCAAAAGTAACTGTAGGTCTATCTCGCTTCCTTCTCCATGTTACAAACAACTGCACAAAGACCGAATACCCTTACCACCATGTGGTGTAGGGTATAAAAAGCGAATTAACTATCCTACTTTGTTCAGTATTCGCTGATCCAATATGATGGCTTTTATGATGAGCTATTTACTTTCAGCGTCTTTCGTATCATCCAAAATTATACAAGGCGAAGGACCCAAATCAAACTGATATGCTCTAACCTTAAAAACATGATCATCTCTCATTAAAATTATACGAACCGGGCCGATGAAATACCTTTAGTAAATGAAAGAGACTAATAATTCAGAGAAGAGATGGTATATATGTCTGAGTACGATTTAACCATGGTAGAAGAATACAGGTAGACGCATCGACACAGCTGCTGTCAAACTAATTTTGGAATTGAAAATATTGAATGAGAAATTACAACCCCCGATTTGTGACTTGTAAGAAAACTTATAAAAATCTACTTATTTTTGTCAAAACATTTTAAAAATTTGGACATATCAATGTTCCCATGCGTTGATGCATCTACCTGTATTCTTCTACCATGGGTTAAACATTAAACGAGTGAGATTTTCAACAGTTATGTTCTGATTTCTTTCTGCGAAACCTCTTATTATTGTTAGGATCCCATTAAGAATGACGCTTAGAGTTTAGAACTTAAGTATCTTAATATGTTAAACGTTGACTGTGCTGCTAAACGATTGCCATCATCACTGCCGCGTTTATTGTAGTACCACCCAGTTAATGGGGGAATTGTTCAATTACTTTGTAGGCTCACTTTTCTCCGCTTCTTGCTGCAAAATACAAATCCATTTCAATTTGCAATCATTCAGTCAGCCATTTATTCTGTCCATGTGCCGGCTGGGCCGTTGTAGTTACAACGGCGGCGACGGAGTCCCACCCCGCCCCATTCCAGACACATTGGATTTTGTATTCGTAATTGTATTTGCATGGCAACCGACCGACCAACAAACCATCATTCCAACTCGCCGACCGACTAATTTAAATAAAGGAATTGCAAAAAACTGAACGGCAAATTGCAACGCTCGCTCTTCCACATGAACAGTAAGAGGCACTCGTTCAAATCGCACACACGAAAGGGTTTTTAAATTAGATAAAAAGGTAATTTAAAAATAAAATGAAATAATAATAACAGCTACTGACAACAGCACCAGCGACCAAAAAACCATAACAGCAACATTTCACCGCTTACGAAATGCACAATTTTCGGCAACAAAAAAAAGAGAAGAAACAATGGATTTAAATTTAGTCATTGGATAATTCAATTCAATGAAAGTGACAATCCCATTGTGGTGGATATTCAAAGTGGTTTCATTTCATGGGTTAAGTAAATAACAAACAACACATAAATGCAGTTAACATTCATATACTAGATGTAATTATGTACGAAAAATACAATGCTATATCTATATACATTCATAATTCCTATATCTTGTCATTTCGTAATATATTAAAAATTTTAAATTTCACACATTGAATCTCGTCTCGATTGAAATATCAAATAAAATTACAAAAATATAGGGTATTCGTTCTAACAGGCAAAACTCAATATTTTTATACCCTCCACCATAGTATGGAGGGTATATTAAGTTTGTCATTCCGTTTGTAACACCTCAAAATATACATTTCAGACCCCACAAAGTGTATATATTCTTGATCAGCATAAAATTCTATGTCGATTTATCAATGTCCGTCCGACTGTCCGTCTGTGGAAATCGCTCTAGCTTCCGAACAAAACGAAGTAAGTAAATTTACTCAAATGTTTATAATGTCTGCAAGACTTTTGGTATTGAAAATGGGCTATGTAGGTCCTCGTCTTCGTATAGCCCCCACATAACTGTACACCCCGATATTCGGTATTTTGATGATTTTAGCGACATTATTTACCAGAGTTGTTTCAAATTTGGAATTTGAAGTTAGTAATGGATACTACAGAAAATGAGCCATGTGGGTCCACGTCTTCGTATAGCCCCCATATAACGGTACCCCCAATATTCGGTATTTTGATTATTTTAGCGACATTATTTACCGGAATTGTTTCAAAATTGGTATTTGAAGTTCGTAATGGATACTATAGCCTCAGACAGGAAATGGGCCATGCAGATCTACGTTTTCGTATAGCCCCCATATAACGGTACCCCCGATATTCGGTATTTGCATGATTTTAGCAATATTTTCCTGAATTATTTCAAATGTTGTATTTGAAGTTCCTAATGGATACTACAGCCTATGCCAGAAAATTGTCTGTGCAGGTCCACGTATGGTACCTCCCTATATTCGATATTTTATTTATTTTAGCTACATTATAATCAGATTTTTTTCAAGTTTAGCATTTGAATATTATAATAGCTTATGACAAAAGTTGCCTATGCAGGTTGCCTTGTACCAAATGGTGGAGGGTATTCAAAGTTAGGCCCGGCCGAACTTACAACTTTTTTACTTGTTAATATTTTTCTATGATCACAATGTATTACAAATAACAAGTACATCCATATGTACGAGGGCAGATTAATTAGTCCGTGACTTTTTCAACATAACTCATGTTATACGGCTAGTATCTTGAAATTTTGCACATACACCAAATGGTTGTTCACATACACCAAATGGTAAATTTACCATTTACCATTTGGTGTATGTGAACGGATATTGATATTTGCTATAAAAAAAGGTGGGATGTAGTGTTGATATAAAAAGGTGGATTTGAAAATGTGTACCTATAACGTAAAAATTTGGTATTGTGGTCACTGTTAGTTTCTAGGGTTAAGATTTGGAAATGTTTTGAGAAAAATCATACTAAACAAGTAAGCAAAGGCTACAGTCGAGCGGGGCCGATCGTTGAATACCCTACAACACTATAATAAACGATACAGTTTATATAGGCGAGAAACTCGGAAGAATTCCACAAGATATTGTGACAAATAATAAAAGAAAACCATCAGGTTTCAAATAATAGCAACTTAAACTAATTTGCTCATTTCCAATTTATTGGTAGATTTTGCACGTAAATGGTCTTCCTAGATCTGAAACCAATATTTCCCAAAGACCTATAATCTCTCAGAAGTGGCAAAAGATTAACATTTATTATTGGTTTTTGACTGAAACGCATCTATATGAGATACAGACATTTGACAATATTCTTCAACGAAATAGTCAGAAGTGCGTCTTTCCTGTATTTGTGAATTCTCCAAAAAGTCACTGGAATGGATATTTTCGTATTTTGTCTACAAAAGTTGGCAAACTATTTCATACATTGAATATTTTTGGATGGCCATCCAGAACTATTTGGCTTTTGCAATGTCCGGTAACCTCCATTCAAATGCGCGTGAGGATCGAGCAATAATTACGACTTGCTGACAATTTTGCAGTTTTTTTGTCCATTTCAACTAAATATATGGCGATTATCTCCAAAAAGAGTAGGCTTCTATTCTGACCCTCATCTTATCCCCATGCAAAATTTCATAAGGATCGGACCATAAATGCGATCTGTATATGATATCCTGATATCCTAACTACTTAGTTTTGTTAGCTGTAGAAATATTACCAAATGTTTCATTCAAAATGAAAAAATATGCCAAAAATATGACAAAATTGAAAAAATATTACAAAATCAATATTTTCATCTTTAGAGAGATATTTTTATGCAATTTTTTTAGACGTTTTTTCTTTCCTGCCAAGAGGCCATTTTGAATTAATGAGAACTGTCGAAATCAGTTCAGCCGTTCTCGACATATAAGAGATCTTTCAAGCATATCTTCTTTGATAGACATATATATCGCACATATTTTGCTATATATCCGTTTTGTTGGATGTTAACATCAATGTAAAGATCAGAAGTAACCTTGTCATGGCTTTGTGATTTTGTCTGGATTTAAAATATTCGCGGTTTCATGAAAAATTTTGAATTTTTTCAACACAAAAGATATGGTCTATTTTATCCGCTAAATATTATCCGATAACCACCCAAATTGGTAGGCTTCTTCCCCGCCCTAAACTCTAGCTACATGCGAAGTTCCGCGTCGATTGGTCTATAATTGCGACCTGTATAGCTACTGCAAAATCCGACATTTTTTCAGTTTTTGGTCCATTTCGACCCCTAAATATTATGCGATCATCTCCAAAAGAAATAGGGTTCTATTCTGACCCTAGCCCCACCTCCATTCTAAATTTCGTGAAGATCGGGCCATAATTGCGACCTGTAGAGTGATTACAAATTAACATGGACAGACGGACAGACGGACGGACGGACATACATAGCTAGATCGACTCAACTCGGCGAGATAGGAAGATCCATATATACTTTCCTATGTGGGAAATCAATATTTCGAGGTGTTACATAATTTTTGGCCCAATCAAACTTTTAATACCCCCAACACATAGTGTTGTAGGGTATAAAAAGTACAAAAATTTTAAATGGTACAAAAATATTAGATTTAGTATTTGAGGAAGGATAGAGCTGAAATATGGAATTTAGAATTACAGTCTTTGATGTTGTGTAGGATAGAGAAAAGTTTGGAAATTCGAACAATGAGCCTATGAGAAGTACTAAAATATACTAAATGATGTGCCCTTTTGTAATTATGTGAACAGATTGAGGTAAAATCCTGAAATTTGATATAAGGATCAAGTTGAGGAAGTAGGGTTGATATACATTGGTGGTTCAATTTATAACTTTAAATTAGAAATAAATGAATCTTATTAAATGCATTTTATATCCTGTTAAAAATATCCTATTAAAAAATCTATATCTCCAAAGTCTTAAACCTTTAACTAGTGAAAAAGAAGTAATTTCCATCTCCAAATTTAGAATCATTTATACGATTTGCTTATCTACGGTACTTGGCTATATTCATTAACGAAATCAGCATAAAAAAGCCAGAAGTTCGCCTTTTGTGTCCTAAACTCTAACTTCATGCGAGATTTCGTGTCATTTGGTTTCTATTTGTTACCTTTATAACGACTGTAAAATCAGGAACATTTTTAGTTGTTGGTCTATTTCAACCCCTAAATATATTGCGACCATCTTTGAAAACAATAGGCTTAGCCCTTCTGAGCCTAACCCTACCCTTATGCACATTTTCATGAGGATCGGACGATAATTGCAATCTGTGTATAATATCCCCAAACTGTGTTGTAAATTGGAAAAATATTGCAAAATTTGAGTCAAATTGAAAAAATCGCATGCGATAAAAAAAATATATGAAAATATAAAAAAATGTCACAAAATAGTACAAAATCTATATTAACATCATTATTGGCATCTTTTTATGCGATTTTTTCCAGATTTTATTTTTTTATGCCAAGAGGGCATTCTGAATTGACAAAATTTGTCAAAATCTATCCTGCCATTCTTGAGATATAAGCATTCTAGCTAACATCTCCTTATTTTGTATATACACATTGTATATATTTCACTATATATATATCCGATATCACTATATATTCACTATATATATATTACGTAACGGTCAGAATTGACCTTTTCGTCTATTTGGAAATTTTGACTTTCATTTTACACAAATGTTATGGTCTATTTCACTCACTAAATATTACCCGATGATCATCAAAATTGGAAGGCTTCTGCTCAGACCTAATCTCTAGCACCATGCTAAGTTCCGTGTCGCCCTGTAGAGCAACTGCAAAATCAGGAAATATCTTTGGTCCATTTCAACCTAAATATTATGCGATCATCTCCAAAAGCAATAGGCTCTAGCCCCACCTCCATTCTAAATTTCGTTAAGATCGGGCCATAATTGCGACCTGTAGAGTGATTACAAATTAACATGGACAGACGGACGGACGGACATACATAGCTAGATCGACTCAGCTTGTCGAGATAGGAAGACTCAACTATACTTTCCTATTTGGGAAAACAATATTTCGATGTGTTACATAATTTTTTGCCCAATCAAACTTATAATACCCCCAACACATGGCGTTGTAGGTATAAAAATGTACACACCTAAATACACCAGATCTAAAAATATATACACTCGCCCGAATTCAGAAACAACATTTCTCTTGGTCTCTGTTCCGCTTAAATAAGAGGGTCTCTACTTTTAATCATTTTATAGCGGAAGTAAAATTCATTCGAAAACGAGCAGATTCTAATCTTCTAGCTGATTTTCCAGTTAACTTATAGTTAGTTCACGAGAGTTTCTTAAATCTAACCATTTTTTTGCCGGTTGAGAAAAGTTTCACAATTCACAGCCACATCAAATCCAGTTTGCTGTTACATACACAAATCAGCAAACAAAAAAATTTTTCCACTCGTTTTCACTCTTAGAGCAAACTCTCACTTTATTTCAAGCGTTTCGGATTCCATAACAATTTTTCAAAGAGAAGTGACTGGCGTACTCTCCCACACAAATCAAAAGAGTTAAGAGAAAACACCATTTAAAACTCATACTCTTCGAGCAATCCCGCTCGCGAGCAAGTTTCACTCCCGAGTGAAATCGAGCAAATCTGGGCTCTGCTTTACTCCGTTCATATTCTGGCGTTGTAGAGTTGGTTATCACGAAGTATTGGGTATTGGGTCTCATGCAGATGTTACTCTATTCTCATTCTGGATTTGTATATAGAAATATGTACATCTGTTCATTCAAATAACGATTCAAAAGTATTTAAATTCTTCGTGCTAATTTCAACACCTTTAGTTAGGTGTGAAAGTGAATAGACCGCATAAATCCTAGACATATTACATAAATCCCCTGGAAAATTATACAAACCTCGGCTTGTTCTACTAAACCAATAATTATTCACACACCTACACACTACTAGCTTAAACCTTATTTTAGATACTCTCTTTGCGAATTCAAAATACTTACAGATGATCTAACTATTGTATCATACTATCTCCTAGCTTAAAACTATATTTGTAGATTGATCCGAAGCGAACTGCTTCCATTCACTTCCTTTCATTCATTTTAATCTCGCCAAATATTTTCTCTCATTCTATTTTGTAACTACTCTTCAACTCTCTGCTCGGCTTTAATCTGGTGTGAATGTGAAGAGGTCGTACCGAGGATGTAATGCTTACCCAAATCCTGTAACGATTATGTAAATCTGCATAGAATCCTCGGAAAACCCTACAAATGACATAACAAATGTATAAAATTTCAATTGACAATTCTTCCCTAAATTCAAGTTTCAATTTTACATTTTCTTAGAGGTCTACACGTTCTAATATTGAAATTAAAACCATAAACGTTAATTTTCTAGAATTTAAAAACTTAATGATTGAAATATTTAAGCAATCTTCAGAAAGACCTATTGTCGGCGAAAATGTATATAGTAAAGAAAAAATAAATTATCTATATATATATATGTAGTTATTGGTCTATAAATACATAGGCACTGTACAGATGCACACAACCCCTCCCCTTCCCGAAACTGCCATTTTCAATCGATTGAAAAGGACCTTGGACAGCTGTTATCTTTTGTAGTTGTTTCCCTCAAGTGTGTGAGTCTTTTGTAAGTAGTCTATTGTTCCTTTGACCAATGCCCTTGTGTTGTCATACCAACACATACACAAACTAGATTCTTCTCTTGACCAATACAAAAAACACACCCACTACACATACAAACATACACATACACACACACTCATGTATTTCCATGTAGCACATTGTTATGTGATTTTACAAGAGCGTTGTAATCTTCATCTACTTACCACAGATTATGCAAGTTACAACAATACTTAGAAGAACAACAACATTCTACACTACTTTTGTGAAGCGGCTCATCCTTAGATTGCCATACTATGCTACATTTGATCCTTGACTGTATGCGTGTAGGGAGGAGATTTACATCATCATCAGCATCATCCAGCTGATGTGCGGTGAGGTAAGTTGTTGTAACCACGAACCTAAAGTTAAAGTAGGCTGTCTGTAGAGGTCAGACACAACCTGGTCGAAGGTGTAAATTTGTTAATTTCAAACGTTAATATGGGTGGATATCGGCTAGGTTGGACTTGTGCGTAGGTGTAAATCATTTTATTGGTTTAGTAGTTCAAGTTGCGGCTTGTATAATATTCTGAAATTCCCTGAGGATTTTGACGCAGATTTATGCAAGCGTTTTGCGGATTTGCATAAGCATTGCATCCCATGAATGGCCTCTTCACATTCACACCTGATTGAAGCGAATCTGCGAAAGGTGTTGCAGAGATTTGTAATGAGAGGCATATGTCATAAAGTAGAATCACATAGTTGTGCAAGATTAACTGAATGAATGGAAGTGAATGAAAGTTATAGAAATGTTGGGAATAATTTACTGACGCAGATGGCATATTGATGGAGATATTTGAATCATTCGGTAAAGAAAACATTTTTATATAAAAGTATCTGAATTCAAACTTGTTCCACTCAAATACCAGTAAGACTGTTTGGATAATGCTGTTAAACTTTTCAAAAAAACATAAAGTGGGTGAGGCCGTTATATGGGCGCCATACCAAAATGGAAACCTCTATTGACAATTTTATAATTTAAGGATTGTCTACCAAATCTTCTTAAATACCAAATTGGAAACATTTTCGTGGGTAAATGTGACTAGGATTATCAAAATACCGAATATCGGTGGGTATCGTTACATGTGCGCTATACGAAAACTTGGACTTATACATACTATGTTCCGCCAAAGGAGCTAGAATCTAGTACGAACTACGAATACCAAATTGTGGACAAATCCGTGGAAAAATGTGACAAAAATCATCAAAATACCGAATATTGGGAGGTACCGCTATATCGGGGCTATACAAAAAACGGGAAGCTAATTTTTAGACATATTCGTGGAAAAATTTTGGCGAAAATCATTAAAATACCAAATATTGGGAGGTACCGTTATATGGGGGCTATACAAAAACGTAGACCGATTTTCAATACCAACCATCCTACACACAATGCAAATTGTTAAATCCACTTAGAATTTTATGTTGGTTATGAATATATATACTTTATGGGGTCTACGATGAATATTTACATTTACATTTAGAAAATCCATTAAATATTCTGTTAAAATCTTAAAAATACCGAATATCGGAAGGTCCCGGCATATGGGGAATATACGCTATTGTGGACCTATATAGACAAAAGTGCTCATAAAGAACTCCTTGTGTTTAATTTAAGACAATTCCGTTGAAAATCATCAAAATACCAAATATCGGGGGTACCGTTATATAAGGGCTAAACGATATAATGGGCCGATATAGATTATTATCTTCCAGGGGGCAAAGTAGTCACACGAAACTCCTTGTGTAGAATTTTAGACAATTCCATTGAAAAATGTGGCTAAAATCATCAAAATACCGGATATCGGGGGGCCTGCCTGCAGACAAAAGACAGACCTGTTCAAAATTTTTAGCTTCCTATCTTAATTCGTTTTGACTGTAGCGTGATTACAACAGACGGACTGACAGACAGGGCTAAACCGTCTTAGAATTTTACGCTGATCAAGAATATATATACTTTGTTGGGTCTAAAATCATTATTTCGATGAGTTACAAACGGAGTAACGAACTTAATATAACCTTCATACTATGTATGGTGCAGGGTATAATAAAGTTGTCCGGAATTGTATGGTTTATGCTCATTTTGTGGCATTTAAATTTTTCGATAGATCTTACCATTTCAGAAAAAAACGATATTTTCGAAATTATGCCCGAATGCAATTTTCAAATTTCGAAAAAATAAAAGTTGTGCTGAGTTGTGCTCAAATTGTGTTGATTTGTACCGTTTAATTTTCTTCTCCTAGATTGAAACCAATCTAAAATATTTAGGAATTGACAATCTGCGGCCGTCTTCGGAGTGATTTTTATTTTTCCATCAATGGGAAGTCTTGTAAGCTTGCTGTCATCATACGTATATCCGTTCATGGATATATTGGTGTACAAGGTTTAAGGCTATTAAAACGTTTTACCTGATTAAATATTTCGTATCTTCAGAAAACTTATCCAATACTTATTTACTCGCAAATCGCAGTAATATCTACTAATTCAATGTCTTTATTGATACCAGATCATAGTTTTAATAGTACTCCAAAAGTCAGCATAAACCAGTTTGATAACTATCAATTCACAACACACAACACAATACAATCCTTCCACTTGCATTTGTTTAAAATTTCCATTGTAAAGCATAAAACTCAATGGCAATTAGGTCAATCTAATCCTTTAATTATTGTAAACACACATCCCACACAAACACACACACACACCAATCATGTCCACCCAAAAATAGGAAAAATATGCCAAACTATTTCAGTTGTAATCCTTTAACTTCTTTTCAATACTAATAACCCTAAATATGAAATAAACCCTTCAAATATTTTCATATTTTTCACCATTCGACCCAACCGAGGAATGCCTGGTGTTTCTGTTGGTAAAATAGTTGGCATCATTACCATTCGAAATTGGTTAAACATTTGTACTCATTTGGAAGTAATGTGCAACGCCTATTCATGTGGGAAGAGCGCACAATTATTGCAGAGAGTGGTCAGTTAAACACAGAGCACCCTTACTATTTTCGAATTTAATCCCGAGAAGATGTTGTTGTTTAGTTGTTTTTACTGTATCCATACTCTCTTGTAACTTGTTTTGGCAATTGCTAATTTTAGACACATATGCTGTATGTATGTTTTATGTTTTACTGATATTTCATCCAATATTCATAATTATTGTATGATTTCAGCAATTTGGTGTTTTTTTTTAATTTCAATATCGTGAAAAATTGTATATCCTTCAGAATGAAGAAAAGTTGTTATCGCTAGTATATTTAACAGTGTAATTTTTTGGAGTATATAATTGTTGTCATTTCGTTTTCATCACCTCAAAATAATCGTTTTAGACACTATTTCAAGTCAGCATAGAATTTTAAGTCGATTTAGCACATATCGTTCATTTGTTCAAATGATTATTTTATTTCATTATTGCGCAAAATGTTAAAGTTGTCGTAGTAGAATTACTTCTTTATTGAATAAATTGCATTTTGATAATATGTTACAGAACATGTAATTCAATTACAGAAATTAAATTAATTCCCGAATATATTTTTTACTACACGTCTGCCGCATAACAAAATGTGACTTTTCAAATACTTGTTTAGTAAACTTCGACAATAATCATTTAAAAATACTTAAAAGAAATTTTTAAATAGTTTACTAGATTTTCCTAGTCCCCTTCACCTCATGTGTCTAGTATTGCGATTACTACATATTGTACCAGAATTTTTTCCCGAAATATTCTCCATCTACCTTCTTTGAATATAGGGCAAGTTCTAAAAAAAGTGCTCCATTGTTTCGACATCCTTCATATTACTGAGTTTGCATTCTTTGCTCGCAATGTCAGAGTCGAAGTTGTTATGTTAAACGGAATCATTTCACTTCGGCCATTAAAAATCCACACAATTTCATCTTCGGTATACTTTTTACACATATAAAGGGTGTCCCAAAATTTAAAGCCATTCGAAGTGTCATTGTTTGACATTTGAACAAATCTTGTTATTTGCTAATAGAAGATACGAGTTTAGTATGAATGGAGTGCTACACGATTTATTTAGATTGGAGAGGCAACATGAAAATGCTAAATTTGCATATCGGGCGAAGATATATATGGGAGTTATATATAAATTTTTACCGATTATCTACAATTTTAACAGGGTTCGCCCTTAGACTAAACAATCACTACGTGCAAAATTTCATCTTGATCGAACAATAAATGCGACCTGTACTTTGTTTACAAAAATACATGGGCAGGCGGACGGCGGACAGTGCGTAAATCGACTCAGAATATGATTCGATGCAGATCATCAAAAGGAACTAAGGATCTAACTCGCTTCCTTCTCTATGCTACAAACAAATGCACAAAGACATAATACCCTGACCACAATGTGGTGTAGGGTATAAGTATGTTGAATATATTGGGAAAAATTTCGGGTAAATATATTTATTTCCGACGCCATTAATATTATATGACGAGTTTTTTTCGTCATCCCATCTAAAACAACGGTCTTTTGTTATACCCTCCGCCATACTATGGAGGGTATAGTAACTTTGTCATTCTGTTGGTAACTCCTCGAAATACTCATGGATATATATATTCATGACCAGCGTAAAATTTTAAGTCGATTTAGCTAGGTCCGTCTATCTGTTGATAAAGGTAGTGTAGATGGCTAAAATTTTGCACACATGTGTATTTTGCTAGTAAGCTGTAAAGTTCGTAAAAGCGTCACGTCGGTCCTCGTTTTAGTATAGCCCCCAAATAACGGTATCTCTCAATATTCGGTATTTAGATGATTTTAGCGACATTATTCACCGGAATTGTTTGAAATTTCGTATTTGAAGTTCGTAATGGATACTTCAACCTATGACAGAAAAATGTATATGCAGGTCCACGTCTTCAATAGCCACCATATAACGGTTATCATTTGAGCGATATTTTTCGACAGTTTTTAGTTTTTTTTTTTTTGAAGTTTTCAAAGTTCCTTCCAAATGGTCGAGGGTATTAAAATTTGTTTAATTGGGACATAACTCAACAGAGAATAATTCGCAAAGAAGTCACAAGAAAAATCTATATATAAAGTTAGATTTGGGGAAAAAATAATATTGTTTACTCAACGTGGTATATATTGAGTAAATGAATAATACCTAAATCCACAAAACTCAATGTTTGCATGTGTGTATGTTTTTTATAGATTCGAAGAAGAATAACCCGATTTTTCTGAAAATTTCGAGGAATATTTAGGAATATACTGTGGTAAAAAACTAGGCCAATAATTTTATCGAAAATTTAAAGGGGTCTTTGGTTTGATGAGTGGAATAACCCACCTCGCTCACATTTTACAATCCTTATATCAAACAATTGCAATTGATTGACAAAAGCTTTATATTGGAATTGGATTTATATACGTACTAGCTGGCCCGGTCCGCGTTGCCGGCCCGTAATTTTAGTCTTTAATGCTATTATATCATCCACCTTGGAAAGGAGGGTATATTAACTTTTAATTCCATTTGTAACATCACTAAATGTTCGTCATAGACCCCATTAAATATGCATATATATATTCATAATCAGCATAAAACTCTAAGTCGATTTGTCCGTCTGTATGTCTGTTTGTTTAAATTACGATACAGCCCACATTATTTGACGTATAGCGTCAAAATTTAGCCGAAAAATTTGTATTGTGTGTAGGATGGTTGGTATTGAAAATGATCTATCGGTTCACGTTTTGGTATAGTCCCCATAGAACGGTATCTCTCAAAATTCGGTATTTTGATGATTTTTGCCACATTTCTCCTCGGATTTGTCTAACACATATAACGATACCTTCCTATATTGGGTATGTTGATAATCCACATTTACGCGTATAATTGTTTCAAATTTGGTATTTTAGAAGGTTTGATAGATGACAATCCACAGAGGTTCCCGTTTTGGTATGGCCCCATAAAGGGCCTCATTCACTTTATGGTTTTTTGATAAGTTAACTGCATTATTCAAACAGTCTTACTGGTATATGAAGTTTAAAGTGAAACACGCTTGAATTTAGATACTTTTATGTAAAAATGCTTCCTTTACCCTCAGATGGATGATAGTAATAATTCTGCCCGGCCGAACTTAATTTTTTTACTTGTTTTTAAAGTAATATGAATTATTTGTCATTGAAATTGCGCGTTGGAGACCCCATAATTTCCATATCTTTTATCATAGTATAATTCAAAGACGATTAAACAAATGTCCGGTTCCTTAAATCATATGATGGTTATACAAAACGTGATCAGTTTTTGCATAGATGGTTTCTTCCCAAATTACCAACATTTGCCGAAATTAGTATGAAAATATGGTTAAAATGTAAGATATACTTGAAATCGGGTTGTATCCTTATCCGGGGGTTATGGCCCATATCATGAACTGCAAAAGTGATTTAAGGTATCGTGAAAGTTTAGGAAGAATTTCTGAAAGAATAGAAATCCTTTTCCCTTTATATTCGGTATTTCACTGATTGCAGTCCCAATGAATTTTGCATATTGAGTTCTCATTGGACGGATTATTGTCATGTGATAGAAGTAGGTAGGTCCACGTGTTGAAATGAGTCCCATAACGTTTTGTGGCTTATTTTTGCTTATTTAAATGTGTTCGCATCTTCCAGCTGAAGCACGATGTAGATCCTGGAGTTGAAAGCTAAATGCAAATTTCAGACATGAAAGATCGCCATTTAACATCTTATTGCGCACTATTTCATTTTTGATATTATTCATTCAGAATTCTAAACAATAAAAAATGTACACTTCTATATAGTTTTTAAATTTAAAAAATTTCACGCCAAAAGGATTTCTTCTTTTATATTTTTATTGGCATATTTTACGCAATTTTTTTTTTGCAAGATTCCATTCCGAAGTTGTATGAATTGTGAAAATCCGTCAAAACGATCTTGAGTTATAAACATAGTAACTAATAAACAAATTGAAAAAAATCTTCAACTTGTTCGCTGGGTTTTTACAGCCAATATTTAAAGGTCCTTACTATTATATTGAAATTTGATTCCATTGAAAAAATGTTCTCAGTTTTCCCCTATTTTAGAGTTTTTGCAGTGAAATATGCTCTTTTTTGATTTTTTAGCAATTTTGGTTTGACCACGTTAAATTATTTTGACATCATCTATTCAGTTCCGCCACTCCATAATTTTCGTCGCTTTCTACTACCCAAAAAGACTACACATCATATTGGAATTCAAAAAAAAAAAAAAAAAAAAAACACTACAAATGTACATTCCGAAGTAGTAAGTCTAAATGAAAAAAAAATCATGCAAAATAAAACATTACTATTGTACACTTCAAAAGTCAAAATGAAAAATTTAACTAACACAACTTCCTTATAGACAGATTAGAAGTATGCGTGGTCAGTTCCCTGGCGCCCAAATAAATTACTAAGTTTGGAGGGAAAGTCAACAGTATCTCGTGTAATAATGTTCAAACCGATATCTTCATTATCTGGCAAATATAAAGATTTTAGATAAATCAAGATAGTGGGCGTAAAAGTAGGCGTGGTCAATATTTTTTTTCTTTAAAAACCTAACTCGGGGTATGACGAACGTTTGTACAAAAAATTATGCAAATCGGTCCAGCCGTTTTCAACTGATTCTGTTACCAACAAACAACAATTGATTTTTATATATATAGATATATGTTGGATAAAAAAAAAAACAAATTTAAAAATTAAATAAAATATAAAAAAAATATTGCAAATACCAAGTGTGCAAGAAACTGCAATTTTTTGAAGTTGAGTGGCATTTCTATTGCAATTATTGAATTCGAGGTAGCAACATACTTCCCCGTAATAAGCGTATTTCAAATTAATTGTTGTGTTGTTTTTAGTGTTAGCCTAAGGCGTTGTGGGTCAATGATTCTTATTAAAATCATATCCCAATCTGATCCAATTTAAATATAATTTTAAAAAATTTACTTTTACACCAAATTCCGCCACAACTTTCATATTTCATTGAAATTGGTGCGTCAAATATGTGAAATCGGCCGAGAATATATATGTTAGCTCTACCCAAACCTCAACCGATTTCAATATAATTTAGCAATTTTTTTCTGGTGCCAGATTTCATATCTCTCGCTTTGGGTGCATCAAATATGTGAAATCGGCTGAGTATATATATGGGAACTATAATCAAATCTGAGCGAATTTGAATATAATTTGTCAAATCTATTTTTGTACCAAATTTAGTCACTCATGGCGAATTTCATTGGAATTGGAAATACGTATCGTGTTTTGTGCATCAAATATGTGAAATCGGCGGAAAATATATATGGGAGCTATATCCAAATCTGAACCGATTTTAATATAATTTGACTAATTTATTTTCTAATCAAAATCCCGTCACATATTCCAAATTTTTTTGGAATCGAACATACATATCGTGTATGGTGCATAAAATACATGAAATCCATATCCAAATATGAACCGATTTTAATATAATTTGAATAATTTATTTTTTAATCAAAATCCCGAAACACATTCCAAATTTCATTGAAATCGAACATACACATCGTGTTTGGTGCATCAAATAAACGAAATCGGTTGAAGATATATATGGGAGCTATATCCAAATCTGAACCGATTTCCATATAATTTGACAAATGTATATTCGTTTTAATTTCCGCTACACATTCCAAATTTCATTGAAAGTAGAGATACATGGCGTGTTTGGTGCATCAAATACATGAAATCGGTCGAAAATATATATATGGGAGCTGTATCCAAATCTGAACCGATTTCAATATAATTTGACAAATTCATTTTTGCTCCCAATTTCGTTACTCATTTCAAATTTCATTAAAATTGGACATACATATCGTGATTGTTGCACCAAATACATGAAATCGGTCGAAAATATATATGGAAGCTATATCCAAATCTGAACCGATTTCAATATAATTTGGGGAATCAATTTTTTAGATAAAATCCATCACACGTTTCAAATTTCATTGAAATTTGGTATACATAGCGTGTTTGGTGCATCAAATGCTTGAAATCGGCCAAAAATATATATGGGAGCTATATCCAAATCTGAACCGATTTCAATATAATTTGTCAAATTTATTTTTGTTCCAAATTCCGTTACGCATTCCAAATTTGGAAACAATATCTGTAACCGATCAATAGATATGTGCATACAAAGTCTAAATTTTTGGGAGGTACCTCCGATTCTGATGCTATATCTCCACTTCCAAGTGGAATTTCAAAAATGTATATGGCCTATGTTACTTTCAGGCGATGTTGCAGTATACATGCAAATTTTCAGGAAAATCTGTTTAGCGGTTTTCGAGTCCATAAATTACAAACAAACAAACAAACAAACAAACAAACATACAAACATTTTCCTCTTTTATAGATATAGATTGGCATATTTTACGCAATTTTTTTTTTGCAAGATTCCATTCCGAAGTTGTATGAATTGTGAAAATCCGTCAAAACGATCTTGAGTTATAAACATAGTAACTAATAAACAAATTGAAAAAAATCTTCAACTTGTTCGCTGGGTTTTTACAGCCAATATTTAAAGGTCCTTACTATTATATTGAAATTTGATTCCATTGAAAAAATGTTCTCAGTTTTCCCCTATTTTAGAGTTTTTGCAGTGAAATATGCTCTTTTTTGATTTTTTAGCAATTTTGGTTTGACCACGTTAAATTATTTTGACATCATCTATTCAGTTCCGCCACTCCATAATTTTCGTCGCTTTCTACTACCCAAAAAGACTACACATCATATTGGAATTCAAAAAAAAAAAAAAAAAAAAACACTACAAATGTACATTCCGAAGTAGTAAGTCTAAATGAAAAAAAAATCATGCAAAATAAAACATTACTATTGTACACTTCAAAAGTCAAAATGAAAAATTTAACTAACACAACTTCCTTATAGACAGATTAGAAGTATGCGTGGTCAGTTCCCTGGCGCCCAAATAAATTACTAAGTTTGGAGGGAAAGTCAACAGTATCTCGTGTAATAATGTTCAAACCGATATCTTCATTATCTGGCAAATATAAAGATTTTAGATAAATCAAGATAGTGGGCGTAAAAGTAGGCGTGGTCAATATTTTTTTTCTTTAAAAACCTAACTCGGGGTATGACGAACGTTTGTACAAAAAATTATGCAAATCGGTCCAGCCGTTTTCAACTGATTCTGTTACCAACAAACAACAATTGATTTTTATATATATAGATATATGTTGGATAAAAAAAAAAAAACAAATTTAAAAATTAAATAAAATATAAAAAAAATATTGCAAATACCAAGTGTGCAAGAAACTGCAATTTTTTGAAGTTGAGTGGCATTTCTATTGCTATTATTGAATTCGAGGTAGCAACATACTTCCCCGTAATAAGCGTATTTCAAATTAATTGTTGTGTTGTTTTTAGTGTTAGCCTAAGGCGTTGTGGGTCAATGATTCTTATTAAAATCATATCCCAATCTGATCCAATTTAAATATAATTTTAAAAAATTTACTTTTACACCAAATTCCGCCACAACTTTCATATTTCATTGAAATTGGTGCGTCAAATATGTGAAATCGGCCGAGAATATATATGTTAGCTCTACCCAAACCTCAACCGATTTCAATATAATTTAGCAATTTTTTTCTGGTGCCAGATTTCATATCTCTCGCTTTGGGTGCATCAAATATGTGAAATCGGCTGAGTATATATATGGGAACTATAATCAAATCTGAGCGAATTTGAATATAATTTGTCAAATCTATTTTTGTACCAAATTTAGTCACTCATGGCGAATTTCATTGGAATTGGAAATACGTATCGTGTTTTGTGCATCAAATATGTGAAATCGGCGGAAAATATATATGGGAGCTATATCCAAATCTGAACCGATTTTAATATAATTTGACTAATTTATTTTCTAATCAAAATCCCGTCACATATTCCAAATTTTTTTGGAATCGAACATACATATCGTGTATGGTGCATAAAATACATGAAATCCATATCCAAATATGAACCGATTTTAATATAATTTGAATAATTTATTTTTTAATCAAAATCCCGAAACACATTCCAAATTTCATTGAAATCGAACATACACATCGTGTTTGGTGCATCAAATAAACGAAATCGGTTGAAGATATATATGGGAGCTATATCCAAATCTGAACCGATTTCCATATAATTTGACAAATGTATATTCGTTTTAATTTCCGCTACACATTCCAAATTTCATTGAAAGTAGAGATACATGGCGTGTTTGGTGCATCAAATACATGAAATCGGTCGAAAATATATATATGGGAGCTGTATCCAAATCTGAACCGATTTCAATATAATTTGACAAATTCATTTTTGCTCCCAATTTCGTTACTCATTTCAAATTTCATTAAAATTGGACATACATATCGTGATTGTTGCACCAAATACATGAAATCGGTCGAAAATATATATGGAAGCTATATCCAAATCTGAACCGATTTCAATATAATTTGGGGAATCAATTTTTTAGATAAAATCCATCACACGTTTCAAATTTCATTAAAATTGGACATACATATCGTGATTGTTGCACCAAATACATGAAATCGGTCGAAAATATATATGGAAGCTATATCCAAATCTGAACCGATTTCAATATAATTTGTCAAATTTATTTTTGTTCCAAATTCCGTTACGCATTCCAAATTTGGAAACAATATCTGTAACCGATCAATAGATATGTGCATACAAAGTCTAAATTTTTGGGAGGTACCTCCGATTCTGATGCTATATCTCCACTTCCAAGTGGAATTTCAAAAATGTATATGGCCTATGTTACTTTCAGGCGATGTTGCAGTATACATGCAAATTTTCAGGAAAATCTGTTTAGCGGTTTTCGAGTCCATAAATTACAAACAAACAAACAAACAAACAAACAAACATACAAACATTTTCCTCTTTTATAGATATAGATATAACATAATATGGCAAAATCCCTACATAAGGAAAGAAATAATTAAATATTTAGCTATTTATTTTATTTATTTTTTTTTTTAATATTCAATTCAATGTCAAAAATTGAACAAATGCTGATATACTTTATTTTAGTCTTAACAATCATACATAACAGGCTCTAACATCCCGAAAGTGGTATTTCCACACAACATGCATGCGAATTTGGGTATTATTGTGTATATGTGTGTTTTGTCTGTGTCTATGGCATGTACTTTCAAATGTCCTAATATTTTGCATCCATTCAAGTGTAAAATAAGCAAATAATAGACGATTATGATGTGGGTTACGCACATGCAGGCTACCAGCGTTGAGTACGAAATACTCTAGCACTGGTCACCTAATCCTTTGTCAGGCTATTGTTTCTTCCGCCGCCTACAAGTATGTCATTCCGGTGTGACACACACACAGCGGTAGTTGTAAATGTTTATATTGCAATTTGCATTGTCCCTATTGTAAGGGTTTGTACAAATAGAAATACAATTTCAAACACGACCACTGTCCCGAATCCCGTTGACCTGCATCGAGGGGGAAAAGTAGTTTAAAGTATTTAAACGATTACCGTTGCGGCTTAAGGGATGTTCGACATACCGATTAAGCGGATGTCGCATTCTATTTACGGAATGTCTTTCAAATGATTCTCACAGTGTGGCGGTGAATGGAGAAATAGTTCTACGCAATGCATGGCAAGGACTCAGACGTCCTTGTATACACACACATATATATGCATGCATGTATGCGTGTAGTCAGCTAAGTAGCTAATAACTCAATCGGATTTTTATCCCACCGAAATGTAATGGCTTAGATTTGTTTTTGCACTCTTCTATTTTTTTGCAACATTTTGTATTGTTGTTGTGTTTCTTCCTTTTTTATTTCTTTCTTTCCTCCATTGCTTGAAATACATTGGTAATTAAGGTCGGTGATCCCTTTTATCCTTAAATCCATTCATTTCATAGCTTTTGTCTTCGTTTAGTCGATAATTTCGCATTTTTTATTGTTTAGTTGTTTTATAGAACAAACTAAAAATCTAAACAGATTAACCGCCTTTGTGAAATTCATTTCTATTTTCTAAACCGAGATAAAAGTGAATGTAGAAAAGTGAATATCCGCTTTACTGCGACTGATGATCTCCGTCAATTATCTTGTCTCTGTGGAGGCTTCTCTTTATTGTCCTGCGAGATACTGATAATGCCTTAATCTTTAACAAATTAGTTCATTAAGATGTTAATTCTTTACAACACCCACAAGCGTCTTGAGAAAAGGAAGTTGGGAATCAGAGGGGATGAAGGACCTTTCCGACAGGGCGGTAGAACTGACCATGTATGGCTGTAACAATTTTAAAGGTAGCTAAGTTTCCTTACAACTGTAGTAAAATGATCTGTAATAATGAAAATCATGTATCTGCATTTTTTTGGTAAAAGAATACTCTCCTAGTACCCTTCTGAGTGCACACGTTTTGATTATGGGAAATGGAACATTTCCCAATTATTATTTTTTTTTAAACTACTTCTAAAAGATTCCCTATTCTCCATTAAAAAACTCTTTATGATTTTTTTTATTCTTCCACATACAATGCTAATTTGGTCAATTTAATCCTTTAATTACCGCAAACATACATCCTACAACCCAACATACTCGGTGTATAGAGCAAACATGCTACGTGTGTTAAACACACACACCGACACACATCGCTCAACAATGTCCATCCTTTTTGTACGAATGAAAAGGATTACAAATCGAAAGCACAATAGTTTTGGCCAGAATCCTTTAACTTGAATAACCCTAAATATGAAATAAACCCTAAAAATATTTTCAAAATTTTCACCATTTAAGAGTGTTGAATATTTGGTGCGGTTGTTGGTCAAACAGTTGCCATAATTACGATTGAAAATTGGTTAAACATTTGAACCCATTTGGATGGAAATCCGGTAAATCTAACCGACCATATGCAGGTGGATTGGGTTTTTGCAGTGGCCAGTATGTGGACGGGGTTCGTTTGTCCGTTCAAAACCATTGTTTTCCAAAACTGGTTAAGAGACCTTTATATTGATGTTTTTGTTTTCATGCCAATACAATAACCGAAAATTATACCTGCACTCAAATCATACAGGTGATTAAATTTTTATTCATCGGAAATCAATTTTTTTAAATCATGCTTTAAAATGCTGAAACATAATTATGATATTTTTGTTTATATTCTAGTTGGGCTATGTGATTGTCTGCATCAATGCACATGAACTACATCTTTCGACAAAGAAAAATTTCGTTCTTGCATGATTTTTTTAATAGACGGAAGGAAACGGGGCTTAGATGTAAAAACTGACAAAAACGTACGTTAACGGCACTGGCTATCAGCGAACGAAAACAAACGAAACGATTAATGTACCGCTCACACAAATATTCAAATATTTAAAATTTTTTAAATCGCTTTGTACATCAAACAAAACAATACCACAAACATTTCAATGCCAGAATTTCGTTTCCAAGGTTGTGTCATCCAGAAGAGAACATTTTAGTTTTGTTCCACTCATCTACGCAAACAGTACAAACTAAATAAACAAGTCCTTAATATCGGGTTCTTTCGTACTTCGAGGAAATACAGAACAGAACGTATCAAATATGTATAATATGTACCATCTGTAGTACAGTACCTACATAAATATGATATAAATATTGAGGCGTGCCAGTATAGATTATATGGACAATTTTCTTCACTTTATATGATTTATGTGATAGTTTTTAGAAAATGTTAAAATGTGCGTGAGGTACCTGATATAGTGGACCGATGTATTTCATTTTCATACTTCATCTAATACAAATACAAATATTGGTATAGGCAAAATTACAAGCAGATCGAACATTTATTTCCAATTTTATGCGAAATCATAAATTCCATATTCATCTCAGGTTTCTGGTTGAGATAAATTGGTAGATATAGCAAGTTGTAAAGAATCGCTGAATTGTTTCGCAAGTTATGTCAGATAAAAGTATTGAAAATTGTGATCCTTTGTAGGTAAGCTAACAACAGTGTAATCAAAAATATTTGTGTGTGTGTGAAATTTGAAGAGAATTTATATGCTTATTTCGTTTCCTTTGAGCATCTTGTTTTCCGCAATCTTGAACCCTATGTGAGGGAGGTAACAGGAGAAATCGTCCGATCTCTACCATCTTTATAAAATATCTGGTGTTGAGAGAAATATTGAGATGGACCAAGTCTGAATGAAATCGGATGTTAATTTCGTGTTTTATTAGCATCATAAATATTCTGGGAGATACCAAAAGGATTAGACCGTTATGTTCCATTTTCACACCAGATCTTAGGTTAATAAAAATATTGTGATGTGTGTAATTTGAAGATATTCGGACACTTATATCACATTTTTTACCCTTTGTGGGAGAGGTACTTGATGGAGTGGACCGATATTGTACATTTTCGCACGTGACCTAGCACTAATGCAAATATTAGCAATAGCAAAGTTGGAGCAAAATCGGATTATCGTTTCTCTTTCTGTGCAGGAAATATATTTTTTGAAAATTTCGATCTTTGTGGAGGAGGTACCAGAAGGAATACCGATATTGCCCATCTCCGAACTCGGTCTAAAGTTCACAATAATATTACGATGTACCAAGTTTGGATCAAATCGTTATCGTGCACACCAGACACACATGCAGACGAACGGATGGACATCGCTAGATCGACTCCAAATGACCTGAAACGGATTTGGTCCAAAGAGACCTAGGTTTAATACCGTTATCTCGATGAGGCACGTTTTGGCCGTATCAAATGATATACACCCTCTGTAGCCACAGAAGATCGAAATATTCAAAAAAAAAAGCAAGCTAAAAAGTATCAGTCGAGTTTGCCGACGATTATTTAAATAAATTTTGACTTGTGTTACGATTATTCCAACGTTTGACCCTCTATGGAGCTGGTTCCGAAGGAATGGGCCAATATTGTCCATTTCGTATCGGACCCAAAAAATACGATATAAATATTGCGACGTGCCTGGTATAGATTATATCGACTTATTCCTTTACTTTATATGAGTTTTGTGATAATTTTTAGAAAATGTACGTTATGTACCAGATATAGTCTACCAAAGTATTCCATTTATGTATATGAATTCCAGGCAATTAGGTAAGATTTTGGATTTTAACGTGTTCTGAGTCCTATGATAAAATGTTATGACAAGTAATTTCGAAGAACATTTTGATTTGCTACAGTTTCTTTTAAAGGAAGTTTTTAACCATATTACGAAAAAAGAAGGAATCTGAATAATTAATGCTGAAAGGGAGGATACTCGTGTTTTATTTTTTGCTCTATTTCACCGTAATTACTTTTCGTGTTGCAGATTAATTAATCATGTTTGGAGAATATTTTAAAGTTTGTAAATTAATTACCTAAAGGATTTACAAACGTAATGATTAAGTCAGATATCCTTCATCACTTGGTGGCGATGGTATAAGAAAACATCACGGCAGCAGGCAGATCAAAATATTTAATATTCCATTGAGAAGAAACGAGTCTCTTTATTTGGACAGTGTCGCCTATTCAAAATGATAATATTCATACATGTTTAATCCCACATTTGCTACAATATTACTAATCAGTACCACTGGTCCCTTTGTATGAAAGTACAAAAAAGGATTACATTTGTACATGCGGGGATTAAGAGCTACAATGAGCTGAATACCCACCATGTTCTGCCTGTCTGACCATTTCAATGACAATTATACACCCGCATATTGTATTGAACACTCTAATGGACACAAATGTTTAACCAATTTCCAAACGTAATTATTCCAAATATTTGACCAAAGAATACTTGTGGCATTTGTTTTGCCTGGTTAATTGGTGAAAAATATGAAAATATTTGAAGGGTTTATTTCATATTTAGGGTTATTAGGATTGGAAAGGAGTTAAGGGATAACAACTAATAGAGGTTGGTTTTATTTTGGGTAGGTAATGTGTCTGTGAAAGAATGGGTGTGTACGAGAGGAGGTTTGTTTGTGAGAACTAAGTTACCATATTCAGTATTTTGACGATTTTAGTCACATATTTAACGAAATTCTTCCAATTTTGACATTCAGCTTTATGACATCTTGAAAACTTTAAATGCATTCTCTAAACGATTCCACTGGTATTTTTAGTAAGTTTCTTTTTTTTTTTTTTCTTAGGTTCCTAATGGTCAAATTTTGAATTCTTCTAGTTTGATATCTCAACTTTTATAAAGATAAAAAGAGTTAGTAGCCCATCCCCTAAGAAAGAGTAATTATTTTTTCAAAATGCTAATCCATTTCGCTCCTCTGTTCGATAAAAAAAAACGTAAAATTTTAAACATATTTTTATATAAAATAAATATCCCCCTCCCAGTCGATGGATGGGGTACATTTCTGAAACCAATATATAGCCATATAGCTAGAGAGGGTATATATCATTTGATATGGTCTCCTGGACAAAAGTCTTGGACCAAATCCGTTTCAGGACATTTGGAGTCGATCTAGCGATGTTCGTCTGTCTGTTTGGCTGGTGCGCACGATAACTCTCGACGGAAGTATCCGATTTAGTCCAAACTTGGTACATCGCAATATTATTATCAAACTTAGATCGAGCTCGGAGATGGGCAATATCGGTCAAAAAAAATATTTTATTGCACAAAGAGAGAAAGGATAATCCGATTTTGCTTCAACTTTGAAAGTCCTAATATTTGCATCAGTCATGCACTTTTATAAAATGTGATGTTAGAGTCCGATTGCCTTCAAATTACATACATCACAATATTTTAATTAACCCATGGTCTGGTGTAAAGATGGAATATATGGTTCCACTTCCTCTGGTACCTCTCCCACAAAGGGTCAAAATTTTGAATATCCATGAAGCTCATAAAACGCTAAGTTAACATCCGATTCCATTCAGACTTGGAACATCTCAATATTTCTATCAACACAAGATCCGCCGTGAAAATGTGATATGAGTGTCTACTCCTTCTGGTACCTCCCCCACAAAGGGTAAACATTTTGAATATACAAGAAGCGCATAGAACGCAATATTTCCATTAACACAAGATCTGTTATAAAGATAGTACAGATCGTACTATTTCTTCTGGTACCTCCTCCACATAGGGTTCAAGATTCTGAAAAACAAAACGCTCAAAGAAAACGAAATAAGCATCCAACTCTTTTCAAATTTCAAACATACTTACATTTTTGCTAACACAAGATCCGTTGTGAAGAAAATGTACATCTGCGAACCCCTTCTGGTACCTCACCCACAAAGGGTCACAATTATCTAAACATTTCTCTCAACCAAAAACCTGAGACGAATATGGAATTTATGATTTCGCATACAATTGGATATAAATGTTCGATTTTCTTATAATGTTGACCATACAATATTATTATCTGCATTAGATGAAGCATGAAAATGGAATACTTAGGTCGAAAATGCCTGGCACCTTACGCACATTTTAAGATTTTCTAAAAAGTATCACATATCTCTTATTAAACATAATGGATGCAAAAAGAAATAATTTGAAACGAATTTGGTAATTAAAAAAAAAATAAAATCCGTTAAATATTCTGTTAAAATCTTAAAAATACCGAATGTAGCCATTATATTAGGGTCTATACGACGACGTGGATTTGCATAGACAATTTTTGTCATAAGCTATTACAAATGCGAAACTTGAAAAAAAAAATAATGTAATTAAAATCAAAAAATACCGCATATAGGGAGGTACAATGGGGGTTATACCAAAGACAACTTTCTATCATAGGATGTAGTATACAACTTCAAATACCAAATTTGAAACAATTCCGGTGAATAATGTCGCCAAAATCATCATAATACCGAAAATCGAAGGTACCGTTATATGGGGCCTATACGAAAACGTGGACCTGCACAGACAATTTTCTGACATAGGCTCTAGTATCCGTTGCGAAATTCAAATACCAAACTCCGGTGAATAATGTCGCAAAAATCATCAAAGTTCCGAATATCGGGAGGTACCGTTATATGGGGGCTATACTGAAACGTGGACCTACATGGCCCATTTTAATACCCAAAGTCCTGCAGACATAACATACATTTGAGTAAAATTTTATTAATCTACCTTATTTCGTTCGGAAGCTAGAGTGATTTCCACAAAAGGACAAACGCATAGACGGACAAACGGACATCGCTAAAACGACTTAGAATTTTATGCTGATCAAGAATATATACTTTGTGGGGTCTAAAATGTATATATCGATATGTTTCAAACGGAATGACAAACTTAATATACCCTCCATACTATGGTGCAGGGTCACTTCGAAATTTCGAGATAATCGAAAATTCGGAAAACTTTTTTGAATAAGTTTTTGACATCAGTTTTTGACATCCAACTTACGATAAAAAAAGTAAATTTTTCAAAAACAAAAATAAAAATTACTTTTCGGAACGAAATTGGCTAATTCATGGAATAATCCGGAAATGGTCTTGATCGGACATGTTGTCTATTACGTACTAAACGTCGCATACGTATGTACTGTATGTATTTAATTCTTCTACTCTCTTTATTCTCATAAATTGTATTATGTACAATACATTCTACAGAGACAACAACAACCTACATGTACAAGAGCCGGTGAATGGTTCATAAGAGTGTGTATGTGTGAGTGTTCCTTCCATTCGTCCGCACAAGGATTATAAATATTTTGGTCAAGTAAAATAGTTATGGGCGGCTAATAGAGGGAAATTAGCAATTATTCACTTTGCAAATTAGTGAAAATCTTTAGATTAAAGAAGAGGATATTTCGCTATTGTTTTTTTTGAAAATTCAATTTCGACTAGGCATGTCCGTGCGAATTTCAGCTGCCCTATTCTGATCGCCCTAGTCCGCCTTGGTAAAAAAAAACAAATTTACGAAGCCGGTCTAGATCTACTTAACAAAGCGATTACACCGATTACGGCAGGGATTTAAATTCATTTGAGGCACAACAACAATTTCAAATGAGATGTTCTACCCAACAAAATCAACACTCAGTCCGAGGGTCTCTCGATGTTGATGCTATTCCTGAGAGCAAACTATGTAAGAATGTTGCCGCTTCTTTTTTCCTTTTCAATTTCCTTACATTCAATTGTGTAATTTTCTTCTTCTTTTTGCTTTGCTTGCATTGCCGGTATTGACGAATACGGATGCAATGCCTGTGAGCGAAATGCACCAACCAACATAAGAATGAATGATGTGCGTTGTTGTTGTGTTTGTGCAATCATGGCAAAGAGATTCCAATTCCAAGAATTGCACCTTTTAATGGAATTGTTGTGTTATCTGTTAGTTGGCAGTTGTAATTGCATAAATCGCTCGCAATCCCGACAAACTTCAATCCAATGCCGGCTTCCTGCCATTGATCTGATTATTGAATGTTTGGCAGCGGTGATGCGGTTACCCACAGCTGTCAAGGCTTTGTTGTGATCTCATTATTATTATTTCGGAATGGGTATTTGTTATGCAAAAATTCATTGATTTTCGTTTTTCACATTTGTTCTTGTGCAAGGTTATGATTTGTTTTGAAAGAAGCCGTCAGCAATTATTGACTTAGACCCCACACCTGAAAATAGGGACCTGCGACTGATCAAAAGAAAAAAATAATGAATTGAAGTGGAAACCAAGTAAATACAACAATTCAGATCGGCTAATTAAATCTAATCACAGTTTCTTTGAAAAGATGTGGGAAACTGGAAAACCTCTTGGGAACAAGCTATTATTATAGAGTGTATTGCTAAAATTATTTTAATTTTGAAATTATTCCATAGTCAGTTAAACAAGTAACTCGATTAGAGAAAAAGTAAAAACGATCGGTTAGAACATTTTATGCCCTTCACGACTGGAACTGTATAATCGTTTGGAAACATAAAGAAGATCTAAACGAATACTATTTAAACACCAGTAAAGAAAGTCTCAAAGCCAGGCGGACCGACTTTATGATACCCTACACCCCTTTGTATATTTAGTAGAGCTTCATATAACAAATAAAAAACATAACAAATTGGATCAACAATATATATGGGAGCTATAGCTATATCTGAACCGATTTTCACCAAATACATACTTGTTTCTATGTTCAATTTGGTGGTAATTGCCAAATTCCATCCCATTTGGGCTAATATTACACGTTTGGTACACAATAAAAAGCAAATCGGACTAAGATATATATGGGAGCTATATCCAAATCTGAACCGATCTCGATAATATTTGGGAAAGGCATTTATGTGATGTATTTGATATATTTTCCCAAATATCGTTGTTACAGAGTGCATGTTATGGCTGCAGAGGATAAACATATCAAATCGGATGAACAATATATATGGGAGCTATAGCTATATCTGAACCGGTTGCGATCAAATTTGGTATACTTATTTCCTGTTTTAATTTGGTCATATGTGCCAAATTCAATACTAATTGCAATGATATTACACGTTTGGTGCACAATAAAAGGCAAATCCGACGAAGGTATATATGGGCGCTATATCTAAAATTTGACCGATTGTCTCCAATTAATAAGGTTCGTCCTTGTGCAAAGTCTGGATCGGGCAATAAATGCGACCTGTACTTTGTTTTATAAAAAGACAGACGGACGGAGGGACGGACATACATAAAGCGACTCAAAAGGAACTATGGGTCTCCTCTTCCAAACAAACCCACAAAGACATAATACTCTGACCACCTTGTGGTGTAGGGTATAATGAAACTCTTGACTTCGGCCTATATCGCTATACCGGGTTTATATCACACCATGGAAGGATAGTCAGAATGGAGTATGACTTTGTTGCTGTTTATATATATTGTAAGGTTCAATACCTTTGAAAATATTCCTTTTGAAAATATCCCCTTTTTTTAAAAAAGACGTCGGTATAGTTGAACAATTGATAAGACAATAATTTTATTATTTTTCAGTATTCATAAATTATATTTCATGGAATGCTTTTCCCAAAATAATTTTGTGAAAATGAATTTATGTAAGTGCCTTTAACTCGGCCACGCTCCTCTGCACACGTCCTCGTGATGCATCTGTAAATAAATGTTATATTATTATGGGATTTTAATATTAGATGAATAATATTAATCCTCGGCTTCTGCATTAAATAATTCGTATATCTTAATTTTATCCGCCGAAACAATACCCTCGTATGGCTTTCGAGATCGTTTAGATCCTGGCATATCTCTTATAACATATCTGTCATTTCCCAAATATTTAACTATCTGAAACGGCCCACAAAATTTCGGAAGAAGTTTTCGACATCCTTCTGTTGCTCTGGACATTTTAACTAATACTAACTGGTCCTACTTATAAGCAGATCCTTCTTTTCTTTTCTGATCGAACTTTCGTTTCTGATATTCCTGCATTTTGTCTATTGATTTTTTTGCTTGATCTCTACTAAAGACAACATTCGTTGGTGTATTTTCTAAAACTTCATTACTCAAGTAAGCGCCATATTTTCCTGTTGGTAAGAAACCAAATAAAAGCTCATTGGGAATTTTCCCAGTCGATTTGTTGATAGTTGAATTAATTCCCCACTGCAAATTACTTATGCATTCATCCCATTGAGTTTCATCTTCGGTGGATGCACATATTGCAGATAGGATTGTTCTGTTATACCTTTCCGCCTGACCATTTGCACGAGGCGTTGCAGTTGCATTATGAATAACTTTTATTCCGCAATCATTAGTAAAGCTCATAAACTTATGACACGTGAACGTGGTCGCTCGGTCGCAAACAATTCGTCTCGGAACGCCAAAAATCTTAATAAAGTCTTCTAAAAATTTTATGACGTGCTCCATTTTAGTTGTTGGCACCGCTTTTAACTGTACATATTTTGAAAATCCATCCACCATTACAATAAGGTACATATTCCTCTTTCTACTTGGAGTGAATGGCCCCATATGATCAATATGAATTGTATCAAATGGAACTTTCACAATTTCTATTGGATGTAGCCCCCCAACTTGCTTAGCAGAAGGTAATTTGTTGTAAGAATATGGCAAAGAACATGCAATGTATCGGTTAACATAACGTCTCATGTTAGCAAACCAATATTTATTACATATAGCAGACATAGTTTTATCAAGAGAAAAGTGTCCTATCTTATCATGATGATTATATACGATTTCCCTTCTGCACGTCTTTGGAACAACCCATCTCAATCCTTTTTCAGTTCTCTTGTACAACCTCCCCTGTTTCAATGCGTATTCGTTTCTCTTCATTATTGTGTGGGATATTTTTAAGAACGTCTATTAAATATTCGCATCTACTATCACTGAGCTGCATTGATAATACCCAATCCATTGCCGAAATATCTACACGAAAATTATCAAATGTTAAAGTATCAGAAATTGTTACTGAATTTCGACGTAATGCATCCACATGATTTATTTGAGCACCTGGGCGATACTCTACCTCAAAATTATATTCTTGTAAAGTTAACCACCATCTGCCTATTCTAGGAACTAAATCCCTTTTGGTAAAAGCTGTTCTCAAAGCTGCACAGTCCGTTACAACTTTAAATTCTATTCCTAGTAAATACACCCTGAAGCATTTTAATGAATAGACAACCACCAATGTTTCCAATTCATAAGAATGGTACCGTTGTTCCTCTTTTGATGTTGAATGACTAAAATAGGCCACAGGTTTTAATAGATTATCTGCCTGTCTTTGAAGTAAAACGGCACCTACTCACCATTTACTTGCGTCTGTATGCAATTCAGTATATGCTTCTCTGTCATAAATTGTTAATATGGGACATTCCGTTAATTCTATAAATGACTTATGCTGCTCTTCTCCCCATATACATTTTGAGTCCTTTCTTATCAAACTTTGAATAGGTCTTGCAATCAAAGAATACTGATTCATAAATTTCCTAAAATAGCCCGTTAACCCCAAAAACTGCCGTACCTAATGTATATTTTTTGGCACGGGAAATTCCAGCACAGCCTTTATTTTTTCTTTTCCTGGTTTCACTCCCTCTGAATTTATTTCAAAACCTAAATATTGAATAGAATCATGAAGAAAAAGCACTTTTTTAAATTAAGTGTAACTCCATTATCTGTCAGTCTTTTTAACACAATTTCAAGTTTATCGAGTCCACTTTCAATCGAATCGGATGGGATTAATATATCGTCCATATAAACCATTGTCGTAGTAAACCTTAAATTTCCAAGAACTTTTTTCATAGTCCTTCGAAATACAGCAGGAGCATTTACTAAACCAAATGGAATTCTCAAGAATTCATAATGGCCATCGGGTGTTATAAATGCAGTCTTATGAGACGAGTCATTATCCATCGAGATGTGATAGTATCCACTTGCACAATCTAAACTAGTGAAATATTTGCTGCCTTTTAATCTATCAATTTCATCATCCATTCTTGGCATTGGAAAAACTTCTTTCTCGGTTTTTCTGTTCAGAGCTCTGAAATCTATGCATATTCTGTACCCCCCATCTTTCTTTTTAACTAAAAGAATGGGGCTTGAGTACGAGGATGATGAGTCCTGAATTAAGCCAGCTCTTCTCAATTCTTCTACCAAATCTCGAACAATTTCCCTCTCCGACCAAGACATTCTATATGGTTTATAGGACACTGGAATCTCATCTTGTAATATTATTTTCATCTGCGCCTGTTTTATGGTCCCTAATTCAGACAAATCAGTAGCAAAACCGCTCCTATATTTGTTCAAAAGTCCAACCAAACTTTCAGTTTGTTCTTTATTCAAACAACTAATTTGAGCTTTAACGTCAAAAATGCTAAAGATTTTTAATTCCCTGGTATTAAGTAACATGTGCTCACAAAAGCTATTGCTTTCCGGTTCACAAGCGTAAATTCTAGCTATTCGCATGCCTTCTCTAAAAGTAATTTCATTATTAGACTCGTTACTGATACATATAAACCCTTTTTTCCCTAGAATACTTCTCATAACGCGATACTCTTCATTCGGTTTGTTAACATACATATCATCAATATAAAAACTTCCATTCTCATTGGACTCAGTTTCCACATCAACAAACTTGGCATGATTTTTTGGGATTGTGACCATTTCTTTTACGAATAAAGATATTCATTCTTTTTTATTACAATCATATTCAGGAAAGAAATTTTGTGTCCTTAACATTATCCGCACAATATTATTGGAAACAATCATCAAAATCTTCGGATGATTTATAAAAGGCCTCCCTATCAATATATCAACATCCTGAGCATGATCAGGAACAATATGGATATCAACTGACACCGAACTGAACCGAATCGACTTCTAATTCTGAAGTGAATTTTCCAATGACAGGTATAACTGACCCACCATAACCTTTCACATGAAGACAACATGGAGACAACATTTGTTACAGCTCTTTGCTGGTTCTTTGCATTGGTTAGCATAATGACCCTTCTTATTGCAATTAAAACATGCAATATCCTTCTCTTGATAACCTGTTTCTTTCAAAATTTTATAGATCGTCCTTCAATCTTTCTGATTTTTGTTTGATGTTCACTCACATCATTGAACGTTGATAGATAACGACCGAAAGGATCTTCGCATGTAAGAAAATTTCCCGCTCTTGCTCTAATTTGAATACCCCCATTCGGTAGTCCATCAATGATGCAAGAAACAGCATCACGTCCTGTAATTTTGCATGCATCAATCAGCACCTTTTTATCATAGTAGTACCTTGCCATTGATTCATCCGGCAGTTTTTTACGGTTAACTAGTCGCTTAAGCGTTTCTGCGAAATCCTGATGTTCCGGAAATGATTGAACCAAAAAGGTTTTCCTCGAACCTTCGCTAAACCTTTTAATTGGCTTTGCATAACTTAAATTTTGTAGTTGTTGTTCCAACCATAAAGTTCGCCAATTTCTTCGATCTTCCGAATTTATTTTGAAACTGACAAATTCATCGTTCCTGGCTCAAATTCTGGGATACAATGTGGACTGGAATTAATACTGCTAGTTTGTTGCCTTTCACTCAATGATTTCACCAAACTTTCCAGAGCTTGAATCCTTTCACCCATTTCTTCTCCTGCAGCATTTCCATCCCCTACGGAATTTTCTTCAATTGTACCTGGATTTTCAGGAGCATGAAATCCAATTTGGTTTCTGCCTCGGATTTAAGTTCTATATTGCATTCTTCTCATTCTCCGCATAAGATTTTCGATGGACTAAAATATCTTTGAATAGTCTCAGGCCATTGATTTTTGTTATCCCACCGCTGCTTTTGTAAGGTTCAATACCTTTGAAAATATTCCTTTTGAAAATATCCCCTTTTTTAAAAAAAGACGTCCGTATAGTTGAACAATGGATAAGACAATAATTTTATTATTTTTCATATTTTCAGTATTCATAAATTATATTTCATGGAATGCTTTTCCCAAAATAATTTTGTGAAAATGAATTTATGTAAGTGCCTTTAATATATATATAAATAATTCCTCATGACACCAGTGGACCATCTACATCAGAAAGAAAGTCCATCCCGTTCGTCATCATAATCATATGCCTTCGTTGCAGTACCAGCCTTCGTGTTATCGTGCAGTCAAACATCATAAGCACGATAAACTTCCCCACCCAGGCATGTCAGGAAGGATACTCATGATCTAGGGAGATGGATCCAGCGGTATAACAGAGAGCGTCTAGACTAACAAGCCTATCAGGTGAGTGAGTGGTATTCATACTGGTGCAGTTACAATGCCGTCCTCGAATCCCGCGCAATATCCACTGCAGCTGAAGAACGTCGGCTGCCGAGACAAACCACGGTAGTTTTGGCGCAATTACATTCCGGATGGTGCAGTCGTCGCAATTTGTATTGGGCACGAATTCACGAAGATGATATAGGGCCCCATAAAACACTGCGCCTGTTTAATTTCTCTGCAAAACCTATTTCATCACTCCGGAAGATATATGGTTACAGCCCGCTAAAGTAGCCAATTATTTTGTTCGGGAGGCTCTTGAAAAAGTCTTGTAAAATATATACAGCCGGCGCTGATGGTTGAAATATTATCGAAATTCATGTAAATCATGCGAAGTTAGTTTAGGTCCATTTCGAATTCAACATTTCAGGTGTGCCATGGGTTGAAATATGTGATAGGGTAAGTGTACCAGTAGTCGGCACTTTTAGGATTTTCGCGTTTTTAATAGCTCACCATTCTGAGTGGAACTTTTCACATATTAAAAAGTGAATTTATTCAGATTCGAAATTTTGTATAGTTTTTGCAATAATAAATAAAGTTTTAATAACTTTTTATTAAATTTCATAAATTTGTAGTTTTATTAAAACAATGTTTTTTTGCCAGTAGTCGGCACCACTTGCTAATTGTCGGTATGGCATGTTCCAACAGTCGGCATACCAATTTTTTTGTAAGAATAGTGAATAATAATAAATTAATTCATTAAAATATAATATTTTTGTTTAGTTAAACTGATTCGACGTCTCCATTGTACTTTTCTTAAGAATATGAATTGTTGAGGACCTTCACAGACAAAAATGTAATTTTTATTAGAATAAATCATCTTTTCTTAGCGAAATGTACACAAAGATAGCAGACAATATATTTGAAGTAAACAAAATACATTTAGTTATAAGTAGTTTCATTTATTTGGGCTTAAAAATAAAAAGTGCCGACTACTGGGACATGCCGAACGTAGGCACACTTACCCTAAATGTCGATGTCTGTGAAAATTTTGTGTGAGTAAATAAAAATATAATTTCACAAGTGTTACACAGTATAACTCGTTTAAAAATATGACGTATGTACTTAAAAACGCACAAAAGAGCAGGTAATTCCGGTAAAATCATCAAAATACCGAATATAGGGAGGTATCATTATTGGGGGCTATACGAATTCCTGCAAAAATGTATTTTAAAAAATTAAATTACCGAATATTGTTGTTTATACCCTTAGCAATATGGCTAGAGAGGGTACATATCATTTGATACTGCAAAAACGTGCCTCATCGAAATAAGGGTTTTAGATTATACGTCTCTTTGGACCAAATCCGATTCAGGATATTTGGAGTAGATCTAGCGATGTCCGTCCGTCTGTCTGGCTGGTGCGCACGATAACTCTCGAAGGGAGTATCCGATTCGTTTCAAACATAGTACATCGTAATATTATTGTCAAACTTGAATCGAGTTCGGAGATGGACAATGTCGGTACATTCCTTTGGGTACCTCCCCCACAAATAGTAGAACTTTTCAAAAAAAACTGCAGAGAAAGACTTTGCAAATCCCAATATTTGTATCAGCGCTAGGTCAGGTCTATCAAGTATCCCCCAACAAAGGTCAACATTTTGAATAATTATAACTATTATAAAATGTGATATAAGAGTCCGATTATCTTCAAATTACGCACAACAATATTTCTATTAACCTAAGGTCTGGTGTGAAGATGGCATACATCTGTTCACTGATTTTAGTACCTTCCCCACAAAGGGCCAAAATTTTGAAAATCCGCGAAGCTCATAAACCACGAAATTAAAATTCGATTCCATTCGAACTTGGCACATTTCAATATTTCTATTAACACTATATCTGTTATAAAGATGGTAGAGTTCAGAACATTCCTTCTGTTACCTAGCCACCAACCCCCCCCCCCCCCCCAACAAAACGTGAAAGTTTTGAATAACCAAAACCATCATCAAATCCGAAATAGGCATCCGAATCTGTCCACTCCTTCTGGTACCTCCCCCAAAAAGGGTCAACATTTTAAATATCCATGAAGCTTATAAAAGGGGAAATTAAAATCATCAACACAAGAACTGTTATAAAGATGGTAGAGATCGGACCATTTCTTCTGGTACCTCCCCCACAAGTATTCAAGATTTTGAAAAGCATAACGCTCAAAGAAAGCGTAATAAGCATCCAGTTCTCTTCAAATTTCACACATTCAAACATTTGTGCTAACACAAGATCTGTTGGGAGGATGCTATAAATCTACGAACCCCATCAAGTACCTCCTCCACAAATGGTCAAAATTTTGAATAATTACAACTTTCATAAAATGTGATGTTAGAGTCCGATTGTCTTCAAATTCCACACATTCCAATTTTTTTTATCAACCCAATGTCTGGTGTTAAGATGGAATATATCGGTCCACTCCTTTTGGTACCTCACCCACAAAGGGACATTTATTTGTCATAAATTGCTCAGCGATTCTTTACAACTTGCTATATCTAAATATATGTCTCTCAACCAGAATCCTGAGATGAATATGGAATTTAAGATTTCCCATAAATTGGATATAAATGTTCGATTTTCTTATATATATATAATAATATTTATATCATATTTTTTAGGTCCGATATTAAATGGACAATATTGACCCATTCTTTCATAGAGAGTCAAGAGTTTGAAAGTTGATAACAGAAGTCAAAATATTTTTAAATAATCGAATATTGGAATATTTTTAAATAATCGAATATATTGAGGGTATTCATCTGTCGGCAAAACCGACCGATACTTTTTTACTTGTTTTAATTTGTTTTTCCAAAGTCGATGATGCTTCATGAAGGAGATAAAGTAAGTAACGGAGCGGAACGGAAACTTACGGTCCATAAATTTTATTATAAGAAAATCGGGGGCTTCAAACAAAGGATTGCTTGTTCGTTTCAATTATCTCATCATTATATCACAATATTGCACTTGTGTCAATCGAATGGCACATATAAATATTGCAGCCAGGAGAAGTGATGCCCATTAATTAGTAGAACCTATAAGAATCTACTAGTTTTGTAATTTTTTTCGATTTCATAAAAAGGGAAATTCGGTTATTGTTTTAAATTCTCGCATTTCTAAAACAGTTCGAGTGATTGTACATTGCGTACCTTTCGAATCTAAATCCAATAAATATTAATAAAGATGCTGCTAATCGAGATTAGTGTTTTAGAAATTTTCGTCATGCAAAAAATAGTATTCAAACTTAAGTACATGTTACCGCCAAATCACAGTAATATCTACCAATACAATGAATTTATTGATACAAGATCATAGTTTTTATAGCACTCCAATAGTCAGTATAAAACAGTTTGATAACCATCAATTCACAACACAAAACACAATACAATCCTTCCACTCGCAACTGTTTAAAATTTCCATTGTAAAGCAGGCATTTCATAAAACTCAATGGCAATTAGGTCAATCTAATCCTTTAATTATTGTAAACACACATCCCACACAAACACACACACACACCATGTTCACCCAAAAATAGGAAAAATATACCAAACTATTTCAGTTGTAATCCTTTAACTCCTTTTCCAAACTAATAACCGTAAATATGAAATAAACCCTTCAAATATTTTCATATTTTTCACCATTCGACCCAACCGAGGAATGCCTGGTGTTGCTGTTGGTAAAATAGTTACCATCATTACCATTCGAAATTGGTTAAACATTTGTACTCATTTGGAAGTAATGTGCAACGCCTATTCATGTAGGAAGAGCGCACAATTATTGCAGAGTTAAACACACAGCATCCTTATTATTTTCGAATTTAATCCCACAAAAAATGTTGTTGTTAATGTGTTTTTCCTTTATTGATACTCCTTTGAAAATTGTGGTGGTATTTGGTAATCTCGAACATTTTTAATGTAGTGTTTCGAAATTAGCCAGAAAATTTTTGCGATGCATCAACGAAGATTGTTAATTAAAGTGGACTCCATCGACCCAAGATCACGTCCTCCATATAACTGAATGTTAAATTTCGATAATTGGTTGAAATTTTAAAATTATAAATTCACTTTTTTCTATTAATTTAATATTTAGGTAAGATTTCTCCTAAATTTTCAACAAATTATTTGACAAATAAACTGCACAGGTCCTCAAATGATATAAAGGATGAATGAAAGCTTCAGGAAAGTTTAAAAAAACATAAATGCATGAATTCTTCTATATCTATAAAAGAGGAAAATGTTTGTATGTTTGTTTGTTTGTTTGTTTGTTTGTTTGTAATTTATGGACTCGAAAACCGCTAAACAGATTTTCCTGAAAATTTGCATGTATACTGCAACATCGCCTGAAAGTAACATAGGCCATATACATTTTTGAAATTCCACTTGGAAGTGGAGATATAGCATCAGAATCGGAGGTACCTCCCAAAAATTTAGACTTTGTATGCACATATCTATTGATCGGTTACAGATATTGTTTCCAAATTTGGAATGCGTAACGGAATTTGGAACAAAAATAAATTTGACAAATTATATTGAAATCGGTTCAGATTTGGATATAGCTTCCATATATATTTTCGACCGATTTCATGTATTTGGTGCAACAATCACGATATGTATGTCCAATTTTAATGAAATTTGAAACGTGTGATGGATTTTATCTAAAAAATTGATTCCCCAAATTATATTGAAATCGGTTCAGATTTGGATATAGCTTCCATATATATTTTCGACCGATTTCATGTATTTGGTGCAACAATCACGATATGTATGTCCAATTTTAATGAAATTTGAAATGAGTAACGAAATTGGGAGCAAAAATGAATTTGTCAAATTATATTGAAATCGGTTCAGATTTGGATACAGCTCCCATATATATATTTTCGACCGATTTCATGTATTTGATGCACCAAACACGCCATGTATCTCTACTTTCAATGAAATTTGGAATGTGTAGCGGAAATTAAAACGAATATACATTTGTCAAATTATATGGAAATCGGTTCAGATTTGGATATAGCTCCCATATATATCTTCAACCGATTTCGTTTATTTGATGCACCAAACACGATGTGTATGTTCGATTTCAATGAAATTTGGAATGTGTTTCGGGATTTTGATTAAAAAATAAATTATTCAAATTATATTAAAATCGGTTCATATTTGGATATGGATTTCATGTATTTTATGCACCATACACGATATGTATGTTCGATTCCAAAAAAATTTGGAATATGTGACGGGATTTTGATTAGAAAATAAATTAGTCAAATTATATTAAAATCGGTTCAGATTTGGATATAGCTCCCATATATATTTTCCGCCGATTTCACATATTTGATGCACAAAACACGATACGTATTTCCAATTCCAATGAAATTCGCCATGAGTGACTAAATTTGGTACAAAAATAGATTTGACAAATTATATTCAAATTCGCTCAGATTTGATTATAGTTCCCATATATATACTCAGCCGATTTCACATATTTGATGCACCCAAAGCGAGAGATATGAAATCTGGCACCAGAAAAAAATTGCTAAATTATATTGAAATCGGTTGAGGTTTGGGTAGAGCTAACATATATATTCTCGGCCGATTTCACATATTTGACGCACCAATTTCAATGAAATATGAAAGTTGTGGCGGAATTTGGTGTAAAAGTAAATTTTTTAAAATTATATTTAAATTGGATCAGATTGGGATATGATTTTAATAAGAATCATTGACCCACAACGCCTTAGGCTAACACTAAAAACAACACAACAATTAATTTGAAATACGCTTATTACGGGGAAGTATGTTGCTACCTCGAATTCAATAATAGCAATAGAAATGCCACTCAACTTCAAAAAATTGCAGTTTCTTGCACACTTGGTATTTGCAATATTTTTTTTATATTTTATTTAATTTTTAAATTTGTTTTTTTTTTTTTATCCAACATATATCTATATATATAAAAATCAATTGTTGTTTGTTGGTAACAGAATCAGTTGAAAACGGCTGGACCGATTTGCATAATTTTTTGTACAAACGTTCGTCATACCCCGAGTTAGGTTTTTAAAGAAAAAAAATATTGACCACGCCTACTTTTACGCCCACTATCTTGATTTATCTAAAATCTTTATATTTGCCAGATAATGAAGATATCGGTTTGAACATTATTACACGAGATACTGTTGACTTTCCCTCCAAACTTAGTAATTTATTTGGGCGCCAGGGAACTGACCACGCATACTTCTAATCTGTCTATAAGGAAGTTGTGTTAGTTAAATTTTTCATTTTGACTTTTGAAGTGTACAATAGTAATGTTTTATTTTGCATGATTTTTTTTTCATTTAGACTTACTACTTCGGAATGTACATTTGTAGTGTTTTTTTTTTTTTTTTTTTTTGAATTCCAATATGATGTGTAGTCTTTTTGGGTAGTAGAAAGCGACGAAAATTATGGAGTGGCGGAACTGAATAGATGATGTCAAAATAATTTAACGTGGTCAAACCAAAATTGCTAAAAAATCAAAAAAGAGCATATTTCACTGCAAAAACTCTAAAATAGGGGAAAACTGAGAACATTTTTTCAATGGAATCAAATTTCAATATAATAGTAAGGACCTTTAAATATTGGCTGTAAAAACCCAGCGAACAAGTTGAAGATTTTTTTCAATTTGTTTATTAGTTACTATGTTTATAACTCAAGATCGTTTTGACGGATTTTCACAATTCATACAACTTCGGAATGGAATCTTGCAAAAAAAAAATTGCGTAAAATATGCCAATCTATATCTATAAAAGAGGAAAATGTTTGTATGTTTGTTTGTTTGTTTGTTTGTTTGTTTGTAATTTATGGACTCGAAAACCGCTAAACAGATTTTCCTGAAAATTTGCATGTATACTGCAACATCGCCTGAAAGTAACATAGGCCATATACATTTTTGAAATTCCACTTGGAAGTGGAGATATAGCATCAGAATCGGAGGTACCTCCCAAAAATTTAGACTTTGTATGCACATATCTATTGATCGGTTACAGATATTGTTTCCAAATTTGGAATGCGTAACGGAATTTGGAACAAAAATAAATTTGACAAATTATATTGAAATCGGTTCAGATTTGGATATAGCTCCCATATATATTTTTGGCCGATTTCAAGCATTTGATGCACCAAACACGCTATGTATACCAAATTTCAATGAAATTTGAAACGTGTGATGGATTTTATCTAAAAAATTGATTCCCCAAATTATATTGAAATCGGTTCAGATTTGGATATAGCTTCCATATATATTTTCGACCGATTTCATGTATTTGGTGCAACAATCACGATATGTATGTCCAATTTTAATGAAATTTGAAATGAGTAACGAAATTGGGAGCAAAAATGAATTTGTCAAATTATATTGAAATCGGTTCAGATTTGGATACAGCTCCCATATATATATTTTCGACCGATTTCATGTATTTGATGCACCAAACACGCCATGTATCTCTACTTTCAATGAAATTTGGAATGTGTAGCGGAAATTAAAACGAATATACATTTGTCAAATTATATGGAAATCGGTTCAGATTTGGATATAGCTCCCATATATATCTTCAACCGATTTCGTTTATTTGATGCACCAAACACGATGTGTATGTTCGATTTCAATGAAATTTGGAATGTGTTTCGGGATTTTGATTAAAAAATAAATTATTCAAATTATATTAAAATCGGTTCATATTTGGATATGGATTTCATGTATTTTATGCACCATACACGATATGTATGTTCGATTCCAAAAAAATTTGGAATATGTGACGGGATTTTGATTAGAAAATAAATTAGTCAAATTATATTAAAATCGGTTCAGATTTGGATATAGCTCCCATATATATTTTCCGCCGATTTCACATATTTGATGCACAAAACACGATACGTATTTCCAATTCCAATGAAATTCGCCATGAGTGACTAAATTTGGTACAAAAATAGATTTGACAAATTATATTCAAATTCGCTCAGATTTGATTATAGTTCCCATATATATACTCAGCCGATTTCACATATTTGATGCACCCAAAGCGAGAGATATGAAATCTGGCACCAGAAAAAAATTGCTAAATTATATTGAAATCGGTTGAGGTTTGGGTAGAGCTAACATATATATTCTCGGCCGATTTCACATATTTGACGCACCAATTTCAATGAAATATGAAAGTTGTGGCGGAATTTGGTGTAAAAGTAAATTTTTTAAAATTATATTTAAATTGGATCAGATTGGGATATGATTTTAATAAGAATCATTGACCCACAACGCCTTAGGCTAACACTAAAAACAACACAACAATTAATTTGAAATACGCTTATTACGGGGAAGTATGTTGCTACCTCGAATTCAATAATTGCAATAGAAATGCCACTCAACTTCAAAAAATTGCAGTTTCTTGCACACTTGGTATTTGCAATATTTTTTTTATATTTTATTTAATTTTTAAATTTGTTTTTTTTTTTATCCAACATATATCTATATATATAAAAATCAATTGTTGTTTGTTGGTAACAGAATCAGTTGAAAACGGCTGGACCGATTTGCATAATTTTTTGTACAAACGTTCGTCATACCCCGAGTTAGGTTTTTAAAGAAAAAAAATATTGACCACGCCTACTTTTACGCCCACTATCTTGATTTATCTAAAATCTTTATATTTGCCAGATAATGAAGATATCGGTTTGAACATTATTACACGAGATACTGTTGACTTTCCCTCCAAACTTAGTAATTTATTTGGGCGCCAGGGAACTGACCACGCATACTTCTAATCTGTCTATAAGGAAGTTGTGTTAGTTAAATTTTTCATTTTGACTTTTGAAGTGTACAATAGTAATGTTTTATTTTGCATGATTTTTTTTTCATTTAGACTTACTACTTCGGAATGTACATTTGTAGTGTTTTTTTTTTTTTTTTTTTTTGAATTCCAATATGATGTGTAGTCTTTTTGGGTAGTAGAAAGCGACGAAAATTATGGAGTGGCGGAACTGAATAGATGATGTCAAAATAATTTAACGTGGTCAAACCAAAATTGCTAAAAAATCAAAAAAGAGCATATTTCACTGCAAAAACTCTAAAATAGGGGAAAACTGAGAACATTTTTTCAATGGAATCAAATTTCAATATAATAGTAAGGACCTTTAAATATTGGCTGTAAAAACCCAGCGAACAAGTTGAAGATTTTTTTCAATTTGTTTATTAGTTACTATGTTTATAACTCAAGATCGTTTTGACGGATTTTCACAATTCATACAACTTCGGAATGGAATCTTGCAAAAAAAAAATTGCGTAAAATATGCCAATAAAAATATAAAAGAAGAAATCCTTTTGGCGTGAAATTTTTTAAATTTAAAAACTATATAGAAGTGTACATTTTTTATTGTTTAGAATTCTGAATGAATAATATCAAAAATGAAATAGTGCGCAATAAGATGTTAAATGGCGATCTTTCATGTCTGAAATTTGCATTTAGCTTTCAACTCCAGGATCTACATCGTGCTTCAGCTGGAAGATGCGAACACATTTAAATAAGCAAAAATAAGCCACAAAACGTTATGGGACTCATTTCAACACGTGGACCTACCTACTTCTATCACATGACAATAATCCGTCCAATGAGAACTCAATATGCAAAATTCATTGGGACTGCAATCAGTGAAATACCGAATATAAAGGGAAAAGGATTTCTATTCTTTCAGAAATTCTTCCTAAACTTTCACGATACCTTAAATCACTTTTGCAGTTCATGATATGGGCCATAACCCCCGGATAAGGATACAACCCGATTTCAAGTATATCTTACATTTTAACCATATTTTCATACTAATTTCGGCAAATGTTGGTAATTTGGGAAGAAACCATCTATGCAAAAACTGATCACGTTTTGTATAACCATCATATGATTTAAGGAACCGGACATTTGTTTAATCGTCTTTGAATTATACTATGATAAAAGATATGGAAATTATGGGGTCTCCAACGCGCAATTTCAATGACAAATAATTCATATTACTTTAAAAACAAGTAAAAAAATTAAGTTCGGCCGGGCAGAATTATTACTATCATCCATCTGAGGGTAAAGGAAGCATTTTTACATAAAAGTATCTAAATTCAAGCGTGTTTCACTTTAAACTTCATATACCAGTAAGACTGTTTGAATAATGCAGTTAACTTATCAAAAAACCATAAAGTGAATGAGGCCCTTTATGGGGCCATACCAAAACGGGAACCTCTGTGGATTGTCATCTATCAAACCTTCTAAAATACCAAATTTGAAACAATTATACGCGTAAATGTGGATTATCAACATACCCAATATAGGAAGGTATCGTTATATGTGTTAGACAAATCCGAGGAGAAATGTGGCAAAAATCATCAAAATACCGAATTTTGAGAGATACCGTTCTATGGGGACTATACCAAAACGTGAACCGATAGATCATTTTCAATACCAACCATCCTACACACAATACAAATTTTTCGGCTAAATTTTGACGCTATACGTCAAATAATGTGGGCTGTATCGTAATTTAAACAAACAGACATACAGACGGACAAATCGACTTAGAGTTTTATGCTGATTATGAATATATATATGCATATTTAATGGGGTCTATGACGAACATTTAGTGATGTTACAAATGGAATTAAAAGTTAATATACCCTCCTTTCCAAGGTGGATGATATAATAGCATTAAAGACTAAAATTACGGGCCGGCAACGCGGACCGGGCCAGCTAGTTATTCTATATAATAGAATGTTTGAAGATTATTGATACCGCGCGAAAGCGCCTCAAATGATCAATCCGCCTTTGTATTACTCGTTTAAACATTTCGGTCGGTATCTCACGAATAAATGCTTCAATGTAGTCTTCCAAAAAATTATTTGAGCGGACTCTTCTGTATAGACAGAATCTTTAACAAAGCTCCACAGTCTGACAGTAGCGGTCACCATTCACAGTTACGTTGATGATGCCACCAGCCGATAAACCGCATCAAACTGTGACTTTTTTGAATACATTGGAAGCTTTTGCAGTTCTTCTGGCTGATCTCCATTCCAAAATCGACATTTCTTATCATTTACGTACCCATTGAGCCAAGAATGAGGTGAGAATAAAATGGAAAAAAACGTGATTAACTTTCTTAATAGAGCACTCATTTTGATAACAGAATTCAATGATTTGCAATCGTTCGTAAGACACGATTTATGGTTAAATTATAGATTTGATACGGAAGATGTTTGACAATGAAACAAACCACGGAACTTGCGTGAGCTGTTTAAACCAGTATTTCAAAAATCATAAACACAGATCAGCACAGAATTCGATGTCCATGAATGAAGTCTATGAAGGCTCTCTTCAACACGTCCAAAATTGCTTCCTTGAAGTTATAAAAAACAAGTAAGCAATGGCTATAGCAGGGCCGATCATATGATACCCTACAACACTACAATATATGGGAAAACCTCCTCAGGTCTCATTTTAGTCATTTTTTTTTAAGAATGCCATACAGTCCTGCACAAATGTTAGCTTTGGTTGTTGACCGGGGAATTTACTTATATTTACCCCTCCCTGTCGTACTAAATGGTAATCAAAACAAGTTAAAAAGCAGTAAGTTTGGCCGGGCCGAACTTTGAATATCCTCCATCATTTGGAACGAATTTAAAAATAAAATACTAGGAGGTACCGTTATATGGGACCTGGACCGTCATAGACAATTTTCTGTCACAGACTGTAGCTCCCATTAAAAACTCTAAATACGTAGTTTGAAACAATAGTGACGCTAAAATCATAAAAAACCCGAATATAGGGAGGTACCGTTATATGGGGCATGGACCTGCACTGACAATTTTCTGTGTTAGGCTGTAGTATCCATTTCGAACTTCAAATACCAAATTTGAAACAATTCCGGTGAATAATGTCGTTAAAATATCAGAATACCGAATATCGGGAGGTACTTTTATATGGGGGCTATATGAAAACGTGGACCTGCACAGACAATTTTCTATCTTAGGCTGTAGTATCCATTGCGAACCTCAAATACCAAATTTGAAACAATTCCTGTGAATAATGTCACTAAAATCATAAAAATACCGAATGTCGGGAGGTACCGTTATATGGTGGCTATACCAAAACGTGGACCTACATGGCCCAGAGACCATTCCGAATTTGTGAAAATTGCTAATTTCACTAACTTTGAAGTACTTGCTTTAGACTGAATTTGGTCGGATGTGCCAAAATCCAGGTCATTTGGACTGATATTGGCCATTTGGTGCACAATTAACCCGAAATCAGTTGAGGATATATATGGGAGCTATATCCAAATCTGAACCGATCTTGATAAAATTTAGCAGAGGTATTTCTGGGCTGCATCTGTTGTCTGATACCTAACATTTTGTGGGGTGCATATTGCGAATGTGGGGGACTTAAACACTAAATCGGATGAAACCTATATATGGGAGCTTTATCTGAATCGTTTTCACCAAATTTGATGTACTTGCTTCTAGACTAAATTCGGTTGTATGAGCTAAAATTCAGGTATTTTGGACTGATATTGGTCATTTGGTGCACAATTAACCTGAAATCGGTTGAATACATATGGGAGCTATATCTAAATCTAATCCGATTAACCTCAATGGAAAATTTCATCTCAATCGAATAATAAATGCGACCTACATTTTGTTCACAATAATACATGGACACACGGACAGGCGGAAAAACGGACTGATAATTCACTTCAGAATGTGATATTATGAAGATCCTCAAAAGTAACTACGGGTCCATCTCGCTTCCTTCTCCATGTTACAAACAAGTGCACAAGTACATAATACCCTTACCACTATTTGCTGTAGGGTATACATATTCCCGGTTTAGTAAACATTTTCGTATTTTTTATATAAAAGGTATGGTATATTTTGTCTGATGACCCTAAACTCAAGCCCCATGCTATTGGTCCCCATGTCGATTGGTCTATAATTGCGATCTGCAGAGCATCTGCAAAATCAGGAAATTTTTCTACTTCATCTCCGAAAACAATAGGCTTCTATTTTGATCCTAGCCCCATCTCCATTTTCAATTTCGTGAGGTTCTGGCCATAATTGCGACCTATAGAGTGATTAAAAATTAACATGGACAGACGGACGAACCTACAAAGCTAGATCGACTCAGCTCGGCGAGATAGGAAGATCCGTATATAGTTTCCTATATAAGGGACCAATATTTTGAGGTGTAACATAAATTATCTCTCCAAATAGACTATAAAAACGCTCCTCAAGTCGTCAATAAAAACACCATTTTTGTCATTTATGGGGATCAGATCATCTATGAAGACTCATCATTAATTGTGCTATGTGAGAACAACTGTACATTTTAATCCAAATAATTTACAAGAATCTCTCTAAATATAAATTAAATGGGGTGATAGCTAGGGATACAAACCGAACACATTAACTTGTTTCGCAATCTTTTCAATACTCCCCCACCCTTACCATTCGACCACAAATCCCACACAAAATCCTTAAAACAAAGCCTTAAATAACTTTGGTAAACAATCTCCGCCTCCAGCTTGGGATGACAAATCAGCCATGCAACGATTCCGTTTCGCCTTAAACAGCTTCGAGGAAGCAATAGAAATGTCATCGGCAAACAAACGGATTAAATTCATAAAAGCGTGTCTCCCCTGGTGACAATCTTTCAATTCTTTTTGGAGTTCCCAAAGGGTGGGCAATGCCGAGCATTTGTCCATAAAATGACAATTGTTTAAAGGAAAGTAATTTGAATGGTACAAGTGCGATTTGAGGTAGCAGTGTGTGCACGAGTTCGTGTGTGTGTAATTCATTGTACATTTGTGTGAAGCAGAAATTTAAAGCAACACCCTTCCACTGGATATCTGGAGTATTGGAGTGGTTTACAGCTCAAAAAGGGGTATGGTTTGTGTTAAACACCCTTTCCTTGGAATCATTTTTCTTTTATTGGCATTGATTTGAAAGACATTCTGAGTACAACATATTTTGCAGTTTTAAAAAAATCAAAATATTTGCTTATGACAGGTTATGACAAAATAATTATGTTCGACAATTATTAAATCTCTATATGGTAATGAGATTTCTTTCTTTATTTTTTTAAGGGCACACACATACATTTCCACTTCAACCCCAATTTTTTACAAATGGGTCCGTTTTTTCGTAGTGTGCCTCAAATTTCCCACCATTCATTTGAATAAATTGCCCATTTCACACAATTAGGTTTGATGCGATTATTGTGGCATTTTGTTATCAGCAAAGAGCTTTGGTACCAACTCCCAAACCGGTAGTTGCAGTACCGGCAGCTTGTTATCTCCAAATCGGATTAAATTCCATTAACCATATTTTCGATGTCGCAAAAAGGATTTTCTGTCATATTTAAATGATGCCCAGGCTTAAAGTGTCACAAACATCATTTACACGTACATAATTGTTGGGTGATAAAATGGAAATTTTTAAATAGCTGTGAGAATTCGTGAAATAAAGTATTCGCGATAGATAAAAATGTTAATAGACTCTGCCATGACAGATATGTTGGTTCAAAATAAATGACAAAAATAGGACTTTGGGAAAAACAAGAAATGTATAAACGCTAAGTAGGATGAAGAGCAATTAAGCGGAGTAGTCTGAAAAGAAAAATTGGCTCCAACGAAAATTTTATTTTTTTGAGTTTTTGTACATTTTACAAAGAAAAGACGGGCGAAAAATTTAATTTATCGGGAAACGGAACAAACAAAAATTGTAAAAAAAGTATATCAAAATCTCAAACATTTACAAATATCGTATGGAACACTTAAATATGACTCCTTCAAAATTACATTGGATTTCGTTGCAATATTTCGCTGAAAAATTAACAATACCACAAATCATTTTTAATACCCTCCACCATTTGGAACGAATTTGGAAATTTTCAAATAAAATACGTTAAAAATTATGTTCAAATCTTAAAAATACCGAATTTAGCCGTTATATTATCGTCTATACGTCAACGTGGACCAGCATATGCAACTTTTGTCATACGCCATTACAATATTCAAATGCGAAACTTGAAAAAAAATTCGGTGAATAACGCAGCTGAAATCATCAAAATACCGATTATTGGGTGGTACAATTATATCGGGGTTATACCAAAACGTGGACCTGCACAGACAATTTTTTGTCATAGGCTGTAGTAACAATTACGAACTTCATCTACCAAATTTGAAACAATTCCGGTGCATAATGTCACTAAAATCAAAAAATACCGAATATCGGGAGGTACCATTATATGGGGGCTATACCAAAACGTGGACCTCGACACACAATTTTCTGTCATAGGCATTAGTAACCATTACGAACTTCAAATACCAAAGTTAAAACAATTCCGGTTAATAATGTTGCTAAAATAATGAAAATACCAAATATCGGAAGGTACCATTATATGGAGGCTATACCAAAACGTGGACCTTCATAATCCATTTTCAATACCAAAAGTCCTGAAGACATAATGCACATTTGAGTAAATTTTTATCAACTTACTTCATTTCGTTCGGAAGCTAGAGTGATTTCCACTGACGGATAGACGGATGACGGACAGACATTGCTAAATCGACATAGAATTTTATGCTGATCAAGAATATATACACTTTGTGGGGTCTAAAATGTATATTTCGAGGTGTTACAAACGAAATGACAAACTTAATATACCCTCCATACTACTTTAAACCGACTCAGAATTATATGCTGATCTGAATTATTGACGATAAGAGATGAGTCTCCATACATGTGCAAAGCAGAGTTTTTAAGAAGATTTAAAGAAGTTTTTCGACTACTTGAAAAGACTTCTTTTGAAGACAGAATCTTTTTTCACGACTTGAGGAGAATCTTTTTGACGACATGAAGAGAGTCTTTCTGAAGACTGGAAAAAAGTTGTTATAGGCGATCCTTACAGACGCCTTAAACGTTGTATTTAGAGTAGTTTGGAAGGCAGTCTTTATAGAATATTTAAAGGAAGTCTTTATAAATGCTCTAAACAATGTCTTTATGGAAAAATTTAGTTTTTCATAGACGATTAAGTTAAGTTAAGGAGTCAAACTTTGTATAATCACAACTTAAACTAATTAGAAATCATCAATTAGAATGCCGACAGATTTATAACCCCAGCGTACGAGCTGGTATATTGTAAAAGCTATGTTTTCGAAAAATGTCAATTGATTTTTTAATGGCAAACTGCACATTTTAGGTAACATTTGAAGCGAATCAACATTTTTTAAATTGTTAGTTAGGGGGACTTGATCAAAATACTATGATTTTTGAAGTTTGAAACAAAATTTTCTACAATTGGACGTGATTAAGGATTTATAAAGATTTTGTTTTGTGCAGGAGATACCAAGTTTACAAGTTTTTTTTTTTTTTTTTTTTATTGGTTCACGATGTCGAGTAGCCTCCATAAATCGGTACCTCCCGATATTCGATATTTTGACAAAGTTCAGGTCGCATGTATTGCCCGATCTAATCCATTCGTTTGAAGATAATCGTTAAAATTTGGATATAGCTCTCATATATATCTTCGTCCGATTTGCCTTTTATTGTGCACCAAACGTGTAATATCAGCCCAAATAGTATGGAATTTTGGCCTGAGTGTGCCAAATTTGATCGAAATCGGTTCAGATATAGCTATAGCTCCCATATATCCGATTTGTTTTTGTCCTCCGCAGCCATAATTAACACCCTATAATAACGATATTTGGGGAAATATATCAAATACCAATACCTTTGCTAAATTTTATCAAGATCGGTTCAGATTTGGATATAGCTTCCACATATATCTTTGTCCGATTTGCCTTTTATAGTGCACCAAACGTGTCATTTTAGCCCGAATTGGATGGAATTCAGCACTTACGATTGTATTAAGTCTAGAAATAAGTAGGCCAAATCGGTTCAGATATAGCTATATCTACCATATACATTGTTCATCCGATTTGTTATATTTGTTCTCCACAACCGTAATATGCACTCCGCAACATCTTTATCCGATTTCCAGTTAATTGTGCACCAAATGGTTATTTGACAATTAAACACAGTTACCTTAAAAACTTTTATTTGTTATGTGAAGCTCTACTAAATTTGCAAAGTGGTGTAGAGTATCATAAAGTCAGTCCCGGCCGTCTTTAAGACTTTCTTTACTGGTTTACATTATTGTTTTTAATTCAGATTTACTTATGTTGGCAGAACATTGTTAAAATAAGTCCATGGTTTCCTCAGTATATTCGGTATTTTGGTGTCTTCGTTCTCCCAATTCACCTCCTTATATAAACCCTTCACAGTGATCCCTATTAAAATATTTACATTTATTTAGCACTTTCCGAACACGTATCACAATGCACAATTCCAGTTCTATTCCCATACTATATGCTAAATTTAATACTATTTTGTGAGAAAGACCTCTTCCTATGCTAATTTTCATCATCCCACCTTTTTCAACTCACACAAAATCACATTGATTTGATTCTCATACCAAATTTCATGATTTTCCGTTCATATAATTCCAAATGGTACCAAATGTATAGCATTTACAAAAAAAGTCCTTTTATATGTATATCCTTTATTAAGTTCGTCATTCCGTTTGTAACTCATCGAAATAATCATTTTAGACCCAACAAAGTATATATATTCTTGATCAGCGTAAAATTCTAAGACGATTTAGCCCAGTCCGTCCGTCTGTCCGTCTGTAGTAATCACGCTACAGTCTAAACGAATTAAGATAGGAAGCTACAATTTTGCACAGATCTCTCTTTTGTCTGCAGGCAGGTCAACTTCGAAGATGGGGTATATCGGTCCACGATATCGTATAGCCCCCATATAACAGTACCCCCGATATTCGGTATTTTGATGATTTTAGCCACATTTTTCAATGGAATTGTCTGAAAATCCACACAAGTAATTCCTTGTGGGTACTTTACTCCCTGAGAGAGAATTGTCTATACAGGTCCACGATATCGTATATCCCCCATATAACGGTACCCCCCCCCCCCGATATTCGGTATTTTGATGATGTTAGCCACACTTTTCAATGGAATTGTCTTAAAATCCACACAAGTAGTTCCTTGTGAGCACTTTACCCCCTGAGAGAGAATTGTCTATATAGGTCCACAATATCGTGTATCCCCCATATAACGGTACTCCCCTATATTCGGTATTTTGATGATTTTAGCCACATTTTTCAACGGAATTGTTTGAAATTCCACACAAGGGGTTCTTTGTGAGCAATTTACCCCCTGAATAGAGTTCTCTATATAGGTTAACGATATCGTATAGCCCCCATATAACGGTACCCCCGTTATTCGGTATTTTGATGATTTTAGCTATATATTCCAATGGTATTCTCTGAAAATCCCCACAAGGATTTCTTTGTGAGTACTTCATCCCCTGAAAGGTATTTGTCTATATAGGTCCACAATATCGTATATCCCCCATATAACGGTACCCCCGATATTAGGTATTTTAAAGATTTTAACAGAATTTCCAATGGATTTAATTTTTTTGAATATTTTCTATTTCGTTCCAAATGGTGGAGGGTATTCAAAGTTCGGCCCGCCCGAACTTACTGCTTTTTTACTTGTTGTTCAGTAAATATTTCCAAAATCAATATTTCAAAATTCCAGCTCCATCCTTTTACCAAACCCAAATTGTCCCAAATGTAGTACCATTTAGTGCAGTTCTTACACTTAATACATATACTTAATACAAAATCACCTTCTTATATAAACCCTACATCTCCAACTTAAGTTTCACACAAAATATATCCGTTCGTATAATACCAAATGTTTTCAAATGTAGTTCTTTTGAGCAGACCTCCGAAAAACTCGTTCGAATTCGGGCGGTATCACTCCTAAGAGCAGAAAAAACAGAGAAAACTCAATTTTTCGATGTCGCTAAATAGCATATTTTGCTCGTTCTCTTGCCAAGTAGTCTTTTAGTTTTTATCATACAGTTGTTGTATTTCTACGAGTATATATGTGTATTTTTTTCTGTACACGATCACATTCCACCTCTTCCCTCATCCCCCCTATTTTCCCCTCTTTCCACTTTTTCCTTTTGCTCTATTTTAAGCAATTCTGCTCACACTCTAATTTTTTAAACAGGAGTGACTCGCGAGTACTCCGACACAAAACAAAAGAGTGAAGAGTAGACTCCGTAAACAACTCCCACTCTTCGATCAATAATGCTAGCAAGCAAGTTTCATTTCTGAAATAAAAGTGAAAATGAGCAAATTTTTTCTATGCTTTTGAGTACTTTTAGAACACTTATAGTCCGAATTATCATGTATCGTACATCCATCAGGTATCCTCAGTACAAAATTCCAGCTGTATCCCTTTGAAAAACATAACTGATTAATTTTCAAAAATCCAACCATATTACACGCCTACAATGACCTACAGGAAAAGTCTCCAAGGTGTAGACCGCCATTTCTCCTGGGTGTAGATGAATCATTCAGTCTCTCATCACTCTACTTTTATATGTGTAGATTTTGCTCATGTACGTACTTCGTCAATAGGCATGTCAAAATCGGTATTTGGTCGATTTAAGCCAAATTTTCTATCAGGCGTGTTTGAAATTTGGTAATTAGATGACGTCGTGGATCCTAACTCCGGTGGCAGAATATTGTCTTTATATGTATGCCGAACTTTTCCTATATCACCAATATAACGGTGCCTCCCAAAATCCTTTTAGTCCTTTTCTTTTTTTTATAAATTTGAATTTATGCTAGTCGAAAAATCGTACATATATCGTTCACATCTACCCTCACACATATGTGTACTTGTGTATGATCAATTCGACAAACCAAAACATACAACTAACCCAAACCCTCTCCCTTTCGTTTTCATTGCGGTTGCTATGTTTGGCAAATGCGTGTGAATTGTAATTATCGAAAAATCATTGAATATCAAAACAAATAAATCATCCATCATTTCAGCCGAACATTCAAAATACTTGTGTGCCATTATTTCCCGGGTGGGTGTTTCCAAATGCCCCTTGACGGCTTTTAACACACATACACCCTCGCCACCATTTCATATTCAGGCATTTTACTCTTTGAAGCTGCTGTTTCATATGTTATTAAATCGTCCGTTTTATTATTATTAAGAATCAGGAGCAGAATCAGAAGAAGAAACATACGACCAAAACATCAACACCTCCCACATTCATTCATTCAGAAACGCAATGGTATTCATATTCTTTTTCACTTCCATTCAAATGGGATTTCGCTCGTTCAGTCATTCATTCATTTCGTGTGATTTGCAATTTATTTCGTTCTACGTTTTCATGGGTATTCCAATTCAACTGGAATGAGGTATTTTTCGCACTCCATAATTGGCTTTCTTGCATTGTCTGTGCCACAAAAACCAACAAATATCGGCATCCCCCTGGATATTCATATTCACCGAAAGCAATCGATTCAAATGTCACTTTTCACGAAGCTGACAAGATGTGTTGTTTGTTTTCGATTTTTTTTTTTTCGTCTTTTGATTTGCTTTGCAGGTTATGATGTGTGAGTGTAATGGTGCCAAAAGGATAAATGGAAAGGAAGCACAACAAGCTTCCTGGGGGGAGGTGGGCTGACGGTGATGCTTAACCATAATTAAATGGTTTCAAATAGCGTGTTCCAGAAGTGCTCTATTGTTGTTGGTGTTATTGTCACCACCGCTGTGGTTGACGACAAACGCACTTATCAACAATTAGTGAAATTAGTTAAAGGTGTGACGAACTTTTGCGGCTTAGAGTAATAATGGTTCATTGAAATTGGATTATGTTAAAAATAATATTTTTCCTATGCGATTATCAAATGTTGGAGAGATTATGTTTGACACATCTATCTATACTGTCCTATGAATCGAACTTCTTCTTCATTTTTTCGAACGGAAGTGTACAACAATATTTGCCGTAGTAGGTATGGAATGGAAAATAAGTTAGGATGATTAAATTACATAAAATATCGAAAATGATGTAATAGAGAAAGAGAAAGTTTGCTTTTACCAAACCCTTATAAAGTAGACTCAAGGTGTCGAACTAAGCAATCTCGATGATTAGTGCCATTGACCTTGGAGGGTATATTAAGTTTGTCATTCCGTTTGTAACACCTCGAAATATGCATTTTAGACCCCACAAAGTATATATTCCTGAGCAGCATAAAATTCTATGTCGATTTAACGATGACCGTTCGTCTGTCCGTTGGTGGAAATCACTCTATCTTCCGAACGAATTGAAGTAGGTTGATAAAACTATACTCAAATGTGTGTTTGGTTGGCATAACTTTTGGTATTGAAAATGGGCTACATAGGTCTACGTTTAGGTAATGACCCCATATAACGGTACCTCCCCATATTCAGTATTTTGCTGATTTCAGAGCCATTATTCACAGGAATTATTTCAGCCTACGACAGAAAATAGGTAGGTTCACGTCTTCATACAGCCCCCATACAACGGTAGCTCCCAATATTCGGTATTTAGATGATTTAAACGATATTACTCACCGGAATCGTTTTACATTTTGTATTTGAAGTTCCTAACGGGTACTACAGCCTATGACAGAGAATTTTCTATGCAGGTCCAGGTCATTGTATAGCCCCACATATCTGTACCTCCCTATATTCGGTATTTTGATGATTTTAGCTACATTATTCACCGGAATTGTTTCAATTTATTTATTTGAAGTTCCTAATGGGTACTTAATTCTACGACAGAAAATTGTATATGCAGTTCCACGTCTTTATATAGCCCCCATATAACGGTACTCCCGATATTCGGTATTTTGATGATTTTAGCGACATTATTCCCCGGAATTGTTTCACATTTCGAATTTGAACTTTGTAATGGGTACATGGGTAAATTGCCTTTGCAGGTCCACGTCTTCGTATATATTTATTAATGTATTTATTTATTTATATTATAGAAAAATTCCGATGATTCAGTTTAGTTAGAAAAATTTTAAAACATTTATTTGAAAGAAAAAATAATTTGAACTCAATGGAATGAATGATTGAAACAGAATGAAAAAATTTCTTCTTGAAAATATTAACATGACATAAAATATTTTCAAGGCCTACTTTGCCATAATATAATGATATAAAACATAGTATAAAGTAGTTGAGTTGTTTCATATTCAATTTATACAACAATTTAATTATTATTATTTATTTATTTATTTTATTTTATTTATTTATTTATTTATTTATTTTTTTTTTTTTGAAAAATAACCAATTAGTTCCAAATGGTTGAGAGAATTTAAAGTTCGGCCCGGCCGAACTTACTGCTTTTTGACTTGTTATACTCTCAGTCATATGGCTAGAGAGGGTATATATATTTTGATACGGCCAAAACGTGCCTAGTCGAAATAACGGTTTTAGACCCTAGGTCTCTTTGGACCAAATCCGTTTTAGGACATTTAAAGTCGATCTAGCGATGTCCGTCCGTCCGTCTGTCTCTCGAAGGGAGTATCCGATTTGGTCCAAACTTTGTACAACGTAATATTTACGATGTACCTCCTTCTGGTACCTCCACCCCCAAAAGATCGAAATTTTCAAAAAATAAATTTTCTGCACAGGAAGAGAAACGAGAATCCGATTTGTTTTAGTTCTCGGTCAGGTGCAAAAATTGATAATATCGGTCAACTCCATCAAGTGCTTCCCCCACAAAGGGTCAAAATTTAGAATAATTGTGACTCTTTTAAAATGTGATGTAAGAATACGATTCTCTTAAAATTTCACACATCGCAATATTTTTATAAGCTCAAGATCTGGTGTTAAGATGGAATATATCGATCCACTCCTTCTGGTACCTCCCCTCTTTCCGAATTTGAAAGATTCAGCTATTATCTATCGTTCAACGACATGTTCCACTATTTTTACAATTACTTGTTGTTGTAACATCTAACCATGTTTCGGTTCTAACTCCAAGTTCAAAAATTCGGCTACTTTCGCCGGCTGTAACCAAAAATCATCCGGATAGGCTTGACTGGGCATTTAAAAGGGTGCAGCGTATTGTGCGGGCCTGTATAAGACGCCGGGCCGACGTTCCGCACATCTTCGTCAATTCGTGCCCAATACAAATTGGAATGACCATCCTGAACATAATTGCGCCAAAACCTTTGATGTGCAAAACTGACCAAACACCCACGTTAGCAGTACTGGTTATACTCGTATTCTCTTTACTCACTTTTCGACAGCGATTTTTGATGGTGAGTTTTCAATTTCACTAATACACTCTCTGACAACTTTGTTATACACAACATTGGTGGAAACAACTCTGGTTTGTCCGGTCCCGTTCTTCAACTGCAATGGATGAGGGGTGAACTCCGAGGACAACTTTCATACTATAATTATTGATGGCATCTCTGACTCCTTCAGTATGAATGTCACTTTGACTTGTTCAATAGGCCCTCTCTTTCACGTCTCGTTCACGTATGTCACGTATGTCCTTTCTGACACGCCTTGTTTGGGGAATTTTACCCACCATGTGATGGTTTGGATAACTCCCACGATAACACTCAAGAGGGTACTGCAACGAAAGCATATGGTTATGCTGCCTTACGAGAAGGACTTCGCCTGCTCATGTAGATGGTTCACTGATGTCATGAGGAGGTACCCTGTCGCAGTTCTCATTGCAGTTCTCCATCGTGTTAAAATAAGTCAACAAGGTCTCCTTGGCTGAGGTTAAACGGTTCCGGAGATATTACCCCACCTTGGGAAAATTCCTGTTTCACTGTACGCGGTTTGGATCTTTTCTACCGAAATTGCACGTACGACTGGCTTCCACACATATGGTTGATTATCCAACATTCCTAACTTGGCCGGAAGGTAGTTCTCTCTACATCCTCAAACTGTGTGACGTGGTCGACTGTATCCAATACCTTTGATAGATCAAGGGTTACCAACAGTGTCCTATGACACAGCTTGTTCTGGTTTAATCCTCGGCTACTATCTGTGGATATGACGTGCAATAATGTTGTAATGCTGTGTTGTGGACGGAATCCGTGTTGATGGTTGGCAACTGGATCGCTTCCTCTGATGCTGGGGAGGAGTAAAGTCTGCTACTGGCGACAAAAGTGTATGATTTCCCTTTGCTGACATCCTTGCCTGGCTAAAGTAGGGGGCCACCCGACCCATTTTCCCGGCTTTAGTTAGCAACAAGTTGAGAACATTTGTAAGGTATTCAACTTCCTGCGTATCCAGTTGTTTTAACATTGAGATAACGTCTAGGCCTCACGTTTTGAAAGACATTTCCAACATCACCCATCGTAAACTGTTGTGATGCTTCACCGGTGAAAAGAGATCGGGTACACCGTTTTACTCTTCTCTTCGCCCTGTGGTTCTAGGGGTGCTCGACTAATGTCGGTTAAAATATCCAGTGCACCTCTTCGGATCAGTCACCGTTACGTCGCTAAAAGTGACTGCAGTCCTATCATTCATTTCCCAGGGTTAGAGAGCTATTTAATCGTTACCCACATTTTACTCATATCGATTCCAATGTTGCAAAACTTCCGATGGTCTAGCCACTTTTTCCTCTTACACACCTGTACCAACCTGTTGATCTGTAGGGTTGGAACGGCAGATATCATCACACTCTTTTATTAGCCCCGTGTCCCCGAACTTAAACACTCTCCTCTTATTCGGGTGGGTACATCCTCATTTACCGCGCAGAATGTGGAGCAGTCAATATGCTCTGCCAGCGCTGACCCCCTCTCATTGCCTAGGTCGAAATGGCACAGCTCATGGGGCCATAAAAATCCCCTAGTAGAAGTCGGTTATTGCCTACCAAAAGCGGGTAATATCTGGTAAAAAACGCCGTTGAATGCTATTAATCGGCGGGAATAATAGCTATTAATTGAGACTAGCTCACGCGAGATAGGCCTGTTTTGAACAGAATGGGGTAACAGGAACGTCAAACCCCACCATCACTTTTGGTGCGATCCTTCCTCAATACGTTGTAACCATAACAACGTTATAGGTTACAATTGTTATTGAGCATGGTTTCCTGCACCGCTGCGATCACAATTACTCCATTATCGTATTTATTTTGTGTCTGAGTCCTTTGAAATTAAATTACAAGAATGATGCACAATCCGGAATTGGGACAGTAACATGTGGCGTTAGATGCTGCGTTGGAGTTTGAAGAGTTTGTATTTCTTTTTAGGGACCTTCTTATACCTACATATCTTGTGGAAGATACCAAAAACACTCGATCTGACGGCAGTATTCAAATAGCACCCACACCCTTCGAATATTTATGTGTTGTGTGGAGAAACCCACTCAATATTAACTCATTTCCGACACTAGACATAAGCTAAGGATATTAAGGACATATTGTTGAACTTCCTTTGGCTGCAAAACAAACAACAAATAGACAATTTCCTTGGCGTTAAGTAAACGGATATTAAGGATAAGTCAATAAATCATAAGACGACAACAATAACACAAAACGATGACAAATAACCGGAAAAACGCGCTGTTAAACAAACAAAACGAGTGTCAGGATGACAAAGAAAAACATTCGAAAAGCAAATAGATAATAACTTGGTAATAACACTTCGCTCCTTCGTTCGTGGGTCTGATGGTTATTGGCCATGGCCAGAAAAGACAAAAGCCCGCAGTAGTCAATAATAATAAGCTTTCCTTTCCATACTCCCTTCCAAACAAGGAAGAAGGCCAATTAAGGCGTGTGACTTTGGGAACGTCGTCGTATGCCATCGGCATCAGCAGTCGCAACAATAAAAACAACAACAACAACCTTGGCTTTGTAACAAAAATTATAATTGCCGAGCTGACAAAAACGGATGTTCCCAACACAAAAAGAAACACAAAAAACGAGAATTCGAAGGGCAAAACGCAAACAGGGCCAGAATACAAAATAACAGTTTGTCAACCATAGGCGGTGGTCCCACCAGCCAGGAAAACGGTTACAATCTAATTGGAATGTCGTTTTTCTGGTATTTATGTATCGAAAAAGAGCGGAAGGTGGGATGGGTGGTGTGGTCGATCACACGACAAATAATGTCGTAAAATAATAGGCTTAACCGCGAAGGGGGTGGTATCTCCCCCTCGCACCAATGCCACACCAATCCGTCAGCCGACACAGACGCGCGCACGCACCAACATTTAGTTTAAGTGTTATTTAATGTAAACACACATAAATACACATTCCGAACGTGCACAACAAACATCCCAACAAGTTGTTAGGTTGTAACAAACTTCCGACGGTGGTTAGATGTCATAATTTGAACCCTCCGGCTGTTGCCAGCATTTAACTTGTTCGTACCTTTTTCCACTTTCCATCATAAGTCCACAAGTTAACAACTATTATTAGCCTTATTGAGGGAGTAGTTTGGCGTTAGGCGTTTAGATGGATTTTCAATCCTTCCCATCGTAATTGGCCAAATCATATGGTATGCGAGCTTCAAACCCGGAAGTCGTGGAGGGGTTGTTGTAAATTTGACAGGAAATATGATTTTTATTAGCCAGTTTAAAGATGAGGCGATAACAAGCATATGCTAGGTCTGAATTGAAAATGTGGAAAATAGCGTGGGAACCAGTTGTTATTTTGTTACTTTATATGGTTCATCCGGAATAATTTTGGTATGTAAAAAGGAAAGGCATTAGAAAATTTATAAAAATTCAGATTTTGGCGTTGCTGTCGAAAGAAGTACCAGAAGATATCATATTCACTACAAGATAAAAGTTGATAAAAAGTAGTTAATATAGCATTTTTTCCGATTGATATAAGAGTACATCATTAAGTACTGACAATGGAAAAATTGAAAAAAATAAATTAAAAAAAAAACAATTAAATTTTAGGCAAATTAGGAGAAAGTTATCCGATTTTATAAAAAAATATTTATGTCCCACTTTGTGTAGAGGATTACATAAGTTTAATATGACCCTAAAGTTTGTAACGACAGGAAATATCAGTCTTAAACCCCAGAACATAGTACATGTGTCCAAGCTAATTACGGCCCGGTTATCAGGAAATTTAGCTTGGATGAAAGTGGCATTTCTGCCTTTTCGATTCAGTCTTATATAGGAATATATTAGGTGCACAATTTACCTGAAAACTGTTATACAGGGTGAAATAAAAAATGGCAACAATTCCATTTCCATTGAATGAAATCAAACAATGTCGGAAATACGGAATTTTGCTCTGCGGTATTTTGGTCCATTCCCGGCGAAGCGCTTGCTTGTGGTTATGGACACTTTGATATTTTTTAGTGCCAACCTTGCTTTCCAAAATACTCCAGACACAATAGTTCAACGGATTGGTATCCGGAGATTTTGGTGATCATTTTGCGCTAGAAATGAAGCGAGGAACCTCTGACCGCTGAGTCCCGCTGGAATGTGCAAGGTCTGCGGCCAAAATGTTTGCGTACCCAAGGCTTTAATAAACCCTCCAGAATATATTCGCGACAATCTTCGGCATTTATTCTGACGTCACGGTCGATTAATGGTAGCCAACCGAAGGTGCACATTTTCCGCTGACCTCTTTGGCAAATAAACACGATCATTTTGTTTGTTTACAAACTTCTGGACAACGAATGTTTTCTTATCGGAGAAACCCAAGTTCGGCAGTTCACCACTTTCGGCCAAGCGAAGCAACACTTTAGCTCCTTTGAGTCTATTCTCTTTCTGTTGCGATGTAAGTTCTTGCAATGTAATTTCAATGGCTTTACCCGGAGTTCATTTCATTTCAATATTTTCCGAATAGAATATTGCGATATGTTCAGCTCTCGAGCCATTTTTCGGCCACAGCGACGCGGGTTTCGATCAAGTCGATTCTTTACTTTTCGAACCATTTCTGCTGATGTTGCTGTTTTCTTCCGTCCACTTCCTTGACGTTGGGCTACGCTACCAGTATCACAGTAACGAGATACAAACGATTTATTCACATTTAAATGCTGGAGTGCTCTAATGATAGCCACTTGTGGTTTTCCAGCCAAATATAAAGAAATCAAACTATCACGCTTGAATTCCATCACTAATAACTTTTTTCTGGAAAATTCTCATCAAAATGTTTTTGTACGCTCGTAAACAATGTAATTAGGTGTCAGTGGAATAATTTTAGCAACTGTCGGACGAGTGACTAAGAAATGACAGCAGTCAATGTTCGATTATTTAAATATATTTTGACTTCTGTTGCAATAATTCAAATTGAAGACTCTCTATGGAGTAGGTGCCGAAGGAATGGAACAAATTTGTCCATTTCGTATCGGACATAAATTAATATGATATAAACATTTCGACGTGCCAGGTTTGGACTACATTGGATATTTCCTTCACTTTATATGTGACTAGCTGAACCCGGTGCGCTTCGCTACCCCTTTTGATTTTATATGCATTCAAAATTTTATTTACGAATATATGTTGGTTAAAAAAAAAAAAACAAATTTAAAAATTAAAAAAAAAATTATTGCACTACTTTAAGGCGTAAATAACCAAAACCATTAGAAAAGCAGTAACATGACATACATACACGAAGGGTTTGTCCTTCGGATTTATTTATTTCATAACAAATACCAAGCGTGCAGTAAACTGCAATCTTTTGAAGTTGAGTGGCATTTCTATTGCAATTAGTGAATTCGAGATAGCAACATACTTCGCCGTAATAAGCGTATTTCAAATCAATTGTTGTGTTAGCCTAAGGCGTTGTGGGTCAATGGTTCTTATTAAAATCATATCCCAATCTGATCCGATTTAAATATAATTTAAAAAAAAATACTTTTGCACCAAACTCCGCCACACCTTTCATATTTCATTGAAATTGGTGAGTCAGATATGTGAAATCGGAGCTATATCCAAATCTTTACTAATTTCCAATTAATTTGTCACATTTATTATTGTAACCAAATTCCGCCACACATTCTGAATTTCATTGGTATCGGTCATATATATCATGTTTGGTGCAGAACCACCATAGTGCCAGATTTTGTCTCTCTCGCTTTGGGTGCATCAAATATGTGAAATCGTCTGCGTATATATATGGGAGCTATAATCAAATCTGAGCGTATTTGAATATAATTTGTCAAATTTATTTTTGTACCAAATTTAGCCACTCGTGTTTTGTGCATCAAATATGTGAAATCGGCGGAAAATATATATGGGAGCTATATCCAAATCTGAACCGATTTTAATATAATTCGACAAATGTATATTTGTTTTAATTTGCGCTACACATTCCAAATTTCATTGAAATTAGAGATACATAGCGTGTTTAGTGCATCAAATACATGAAATCGGTCGAAAATATATATGGGAGCTATATCCAAATCTGAACCGATTTCAATATAATTTGGGAAATCAATTTTTTAGATAAAATCTACCAAACGTTTCAAATTTCATTGAAATTGGGGATACATAGCATGTTTGGTGCATCAAATGCTTGAAATCGGCCGAAAATATATATGGGAGCTATATCCAAATCTGAACCGATTTCAATATAATTCAACAAATTTATTTTCGGATTAAATTCCGTCACATATTCCAAATTTCATTGGAATCGAACATTTATATTGTGTTTGAGGCTTCAAATGAACGAAATCGGTCGAAAATATATATGGGAACTATATCCAAATCTGAACCGATTACAATATAATTTGGCAAACTTATTTGTGTTCCAAATTCCGTTACGTATTCCAAATTTGGAGACTGTATCTTCAACCAATCAATAGATATGTGCATATAAAATCAAAATTTTTGGGAGGTACCTCCGATTCTGATGCTATATCTCCAGTTCCAAGTGGAAATTCAAAAATGTATATAGCCTATGTTACTTTCAGGCGATGTTGCAGTATATATGGAAATTTTCAGGAAAATCTATTCAGCGGTTTTCGAGTCCATAAATTACAAACAAACAAACAAACATACAAACATTTTCCTCTTTTATAGATATAGAAGATATGTGATAATTTTTAGAAAATTTTATAAAGTACATGAGGTACCAGATATAGTGGACCGAAGTATTCCATTTTGATATATTTTATCTTATACAGATAAAAATATTGATATGGGCAAAATTCCAAGAAAATCGAACATTTATATCCAATTTTATGCGAAAACATAAATTTCATATTCATCCCAGATTTCTGGTTGAGAGAAATATTTCGATATAGGAAGTTGTAAAGAATCGCCAAATTGTTTCACAAGTTTTGACAGATAAAAGTATTGAAAGTTGTGACCCCTTGTGGGAAAGGTACCAGAAGGGGTTCGCAGATATAGATCATTTTCACAACAGGTTTTTGGGGTAGAAAAAATGTTTGTATGTGTAAAATTCGAAGAGAGTCGGATGCTTATTCCGCTTTCTTTGAGCGTGTTGTTTTTCAAAATATTGAACCCTATGTGGGGCAAATACCAGAATGAATGGTCTGATCTCTACCATATTTATTACAAATCTTGTGTTGATAAAAATATTGAAATGTGCCAAGTCTGAACTGAATTGGATGTTAATTTCGCGTTTTATGGCTTTCATGGATATTCAAAATTATGAACCTTTGTGGTGGAGGTACCACAAGGAGTGGACCGATATATCCCATCTTCACAGCAGATCTTGTGTTAGTAGAAATAATGGGATGTGTGAAATATGAAGATAACCGGTTGCTTATTTCGGATTTTATAATCGTCTTGGTTATACAAAACTTTTACCCTTTGTGGAAGAGGTACCAGAAGGAATGATTTGATCTCTACCATCTTTATAACAGTGTTGATGGAATATTGAGATGTGCCAAGTCTGAATGGAATCGGATATTAATTTTGCGTTTTATGAGCTTCAAAGGTATTTAAAATTCTGACCCTCTGTGGGGGAGTTGCAAAAAGGAATGGACACCAGACCTTAGATTAGTAAAAATATTGTAACCTTGGGTCATTATCAGAATTATTTTTTTTTTTAAATTTTAACCCCTTGTGGGGTATGTACCTTGTGGAGTGAACCTATTTTGTCCATTTTTGCACCTAACCTGCAGATATTAGGATTTGCAAAGTTGGAGCAAAATCGGGTTATTCTTTCTCCTTTTGTCCAGTATTTTTTTTTTTTTTTTTTTTTTGAAATTTTCGATCTTTTGTGGGGTGTTACAAGAAGGAGACGACCGATATTGCCCATCTTCGAACTCGATCTGAGTTTGATAATAATATTACGATGTACCAAGTTTGGACCAATTAGGATACTCCCTTCGAAAGTTATATAGCCATACAGACAGGCGGACGGACGGACATCGCAAAATCGACTCAAAATGACCAGAAACGGATTTCGTTATTTCGTTGAGGCACGTTTTTCCTCTCTAGCCATATGGCAGAGGGTATAAAAATCTAATAAAAATGTGGCTAAAATCACGAAGTACTAAATACTTGGTACCGCTACATTGGTCATAAAAGAAATAATGAGGATATTCCAGCAGCCTTCAGCCACAGTACACATAACCCCTTACAATTGGGGCTATAAGAAAACCCAGTAATAAATATATGAACCGAATTTTAAACAATTCCTTTTAAAAATGTGGCTTAAATTCTTAAAATACCGAATATCAGAAGGTACAGTTGTATGGGGTCTATAAGAAAATGTTTACACAATGTTCTGCCACTCTAAGTACCGTATTTTTAACAATTCTCTTAGAAAATGATATGCTATATGTTAATATCAGAAAGTAAAGTTACATTTGGGCTATATGAAAACGTAAACCGATATTGCGAATTTATGGACGTCAATCCTGACAAAATACACATGTGTGCAAAATTGTTAACCTTCTAGCTCAATTCGTTCCAAAGATGGTGTGATTACAACAGACAGAAAAAGCTAATATAACCTCCAAGTATGGAATTTTAAGAGTAGTAATATTACTTTACTTTATCTTTATCTTCCTATTCTCTCACTCTCCCTCTCATTTTTCGCCTTATATACATGTCTATGGAAAGCATCCTCTTGTGGTTACATTTTGGTTATATTAAAGCAAGTCCATTCTAAATGCATAGGCACCTCCACAGGAAATGTAGAAATTTTTGGCAAAAATGTAAAATTCTCATATAGAGCAGATGCAAAATGTTGGATAATAATTGCCATACTATCATACTACGACAATATACCTCTCGGAACACCGACTGAAACTTTTTGACTTCTTGTATTGGGTATTGATTGCCAATGTGGTTTGCCCAAATATTTTTCTATCTCCGATTGTCGTTCACACAGACCTGATGAATTAAAGAATGACTGTCTAATAGTGGAACTCTTTGCAACCCAGTTCTTTACTGTTTCACTGACTCACTGGACATCCTGCCCCATAAGGCCGCACCATGCTAATTAAGTTGGCAACCCCGTTTCATTTTGCATCGGAATAGTCATTAATTTACAAATTGTTGCAAAGTGCTCAATTCGCTGCTGCTGCTGCTTAAATTCCAATTTGACTTGACAGTGAATTATGTCTGGGGCTGACTTAACTTCGCTTCTTATCACTTCGAATGCGATCAGCAATTTTATATGCGCATTTTTCGAAAGTAACTATTTAGCTTAACCAACAACGTTGGCCTGGAACGGTGTGGTGGTAGTTGTTGGCCCACTTGATTTGGCCATAAAATCCTGGCTTGAAATAGCCACCCGAACGAAAGTGTAGAAAATTGTTGGAAAGTTGTTGACTTGACGTGATTCCGAGCAATTATTTACAGTTGAATGTTGTTGCTGTTACTGTTTTTGTTCCTGTTTATTGTCTGTGTGCGATTAGCATATTCGAGTGAGCTGTTAGTTTTAACAAATTAATCAAACTGAACAACTTGGCATAGAAATGCTTTGCACTAAAAAAATCGGCTAAAACATAATAAATTTTAACTTGAGCTATTGTTGAAATGTGTTTGTATGTTGGGGGAATGTCTTTGGTGGGGGGGGGGGGGGTCAGACTATACGATACGGTATTATCTTTACGTTAAAGGGTCAATTTATTTTCGTCCCCTGTCTGAAGAGGGCGTTTTAACACTTTTACCCCCTGTTGATGTTATTTGACATTTTTATTGCTGTCCCGGATGGTTGACGACTTTGCCTTGTAGATATCGTAGTCTTGTGTTTCGGTTGTTAAAAATAATTTACTATTTCAAGGATAACACGTTGTCAATAGAATAGGTGTAGGTCACATAAAAAGCAAAAGAATTCCTAACAAAAAAATTTTGGTCAACTTTAATTGTCGGCTTCGAAATGCAAGAAGGAACTAAATAAAAAAAAAATTAGTATAACTTGAAAATAAACTGTAATCCCACAATTTTTTTATTTCCTCGGAATAATTATCAAATATTTATTAACAACCGTCACAATTTTATTGAATTAAACTTGAACCGTTGCATTCTGTTAACCGTTTTATCAGTGACGGTTGGTGTTGGTAAAGATAGAAAATATTTTCTACTAAGGACTAGAGAATGTTATCATATTGAGGTTTCAATATAAGATGAATCTATTTTCAAACCAGTAAGGATAGGTCAAAAGTCGGACACCCCACACCACTATGTGTAACAAAAAAGTTTATATTGGAATTCGTGTGATGTAGATCATACCAACTATGGACCTTATTTGAATGCGTATCATGGTTATACAATAGTCACAATTTGGGAACTATATAGTTCCCAAATGATGACGGGTAGTGTTTAGAGTTAAGTTTGGAAATGCGTTCAGCAAGTGTACGAAGGGTACTAAATTTGGTATTGCGTGGACGGATACTGCATGAAATCTGAAATTTGGCATTAGGATCACTGTTATTGTTGAGTTTTGGAGGTAGTGTTAGAAATACGTACCAAAAAGTACTAAATGGGACTAAATTTGGTATCTGGGTAAGGGATTGAGTTGGAGGTCTGAAATTTGGCACAAGGATCAGCCTTTGTGTGGTTTGGTTGATACATGGCGGGGATATGGAGGGGGGTGTCTATTAACTTTAATATTTGGAGAAGGAATAGATAATAATGGATATCTGAAATTAGGAGCGACAATCTTTTATGTTGTGTAGGATAGACAAGCTAAACGGTTTTTCGAAATTATATAAACTAATAGAGGTAAAAATATGAAATTGTATATTATAATCAATTCTCGGAAATGGTTGATGTAATGAGGTGTTTTTTGGAAATATGAACATAATGTAACTACAATTTCGTAAATTCCGCTTTGGGTGAACCGAAGAAAGTAGCAATTTAAAATATTAGTATTGGAATTACTGATGGTGGGTGGTATTAAGATAAAGAGTTGGGAATGGAAATTCATTCAGCAAACCTATGAATGGTACTAAATGATATTGAGATTGCTTGAAGTCTGTCATTTGACATTAGGGTCACTGTTAGAAAAGCTCTAACATAAAAATGCCTTAAAAAGAGAACTGGGAATGTAGATGTTTATCTTGGGATCACTGTGAATGTTTAGCTTTAATATAGTTTGGGGTTTAAACAAAACAAATTCACTTTTTATACCCTCAGCCATATATATGGCTAGAGAGGATATATATAATTTGATAAGGCCAAAACGTGTCTCATCGAAATAATGGTTTAAGACCCTAGGTCTCTTTGGATCAAATCCGTTTTAGAAAATTTGGAGTCGATTTAGCGGTGTCCATTCGTCCGTCCGTCTGTCGTTCGGGCTGGTGCGCACGATAACTCTCGAAGGGAGTATCCAATTTGATCCAAGCTTGGTACATAGTAATATTTTTGTCAAACCTAGATCGAGTTTGGAGATGGGCAATGTCGGTCCACTCCTTCTGGTACCTCCCCCACAAAAGGTTGAAATTTTCCAAAAATATATTTTCTGCACAGAAAGAGAAACGATAATTCGATTTTGCTCCATCTTTGCAAATCAGAATTTTTGCGTCAGTGCTAGGTGCGATAATGGACAATATCGGTCCATCAATTACCTCCACCACAAAGGGTAAGAATTTTGAATAATTACACCTCTTATAAAATGTGATGTAAGAGTCCGATTGTCTTCAAATTTCGTACATCCCATCCTAGGTCTGTTGTTAAGAAGGAATATATCGGTCCACTCCTACTGGTACCTCCCTTACAAAAGTTCGAAATTTTGAATATTCATTAAGCTCACAAAACGCGATATCAACATCCTATTTCATTCAGACTTCCACATCTCAATATTTCTATCAACACAAGATCTGTTATAAAAACGGTAAAGATCGAACCATTTCTTCTGGTACCTTCCCCACAAAGTGTCAAATTTTGAATAAACAAAACAATTATAAAATCCGAAATTAGCATCCGATTCTCTGTATATTTCACAAATGTCATTATTTCTACTGACACTGGATCTGATGTGAAGATTTTATGTATATGTCAACTCCTTCCGGTACCTCCCCCACAAAGCATCAACATTTTGAATATCCATGAAGCTCAAACGCGAAATTAACATCCGATTACATTACGACTTGGTACAATATATATAATTCCATCAGCACTAGATCTTTTATAAAAATGTTGGAGATGGGATCATTTCTTCTGGTACATGTCCCACATAGGGTTCAAGATTTTAAAAAACAAAACGTTCGGCAAAACTGACTAATACTTTTTCACTTGTTTTTCTAGGCATTGAAAAGGCAAACAGTTACCCATCTTTCAATTTTTTTTTATATATAGACATACCTTTACTTAGTGGCCTCCATAATTTACACCTTTATGTTAACATCATCAACACAGCATACACACCAGTCTATTAGCGCAAATTTCCTAATGGAAATAACATCTCATTTATTGGCAATTAAACGAATTCCCTCCATACAAACAAATTATCTCCTAATTGTCCTCCAACGATAAGTGTGTCACAACACAATAATACGGCAGATGCAATTCAAGGACAACAAAAGTCCCAGCCTCTCTCGTCCAGAGAACATCTCTATTATTAATCCAAAGTAAATATGAAATTGACATGACATGTCATGTCATAGGAGAGCCACGTGTTAATTCAACTTTTTTTCAACTCTACGCCTACCGACGCAAAATCTTAAGAAATAGCTGCAGCCAGATTTTGCACATGTTTGTTTAATTGCTACATATGGCAATACCGCTCCTCCCGCTCCAAGAACAGCAAGCTGCACAAGAAGTGAGACGACAAAGAAAAGATCCCCTTGGCACGATCTCTTGACATTTTTGCTGGCGTTGTGTAAAGTTTTTAAGGAGTTGCTGGGATTTAATTACTTCTGCTGAGATGTTGGAATAGCTGAATTGAAATGAGGAAAAGATTTTTGGCAAATATGGAATGTTTTTTTTCACCAACACCCCTACTTGAATGTCTTATTGTACGGGAAGAGAAGGAGGGAGGGTATGCGCTTGTGAGTGTGCGTAGTTTGATCCTTCCGGTAAGACGCGAAAGACAATGCGAGGAAGATTGCTAGTGTCGTACAGCCGTGATCTTGAGGTAACCGTGTGCTACAACAGGAAGCAATGTGCGCTGAGCCTTGGCAAATGTGCGCTGAAGAGCACACGCCTCAACTTGATTTGATGTTGATGTCTGCGGAAGGATAACAAGTAATTTAAATAGCAATGAATTGAAGTCCTTTTTTCTTGTACCGTTGCAGCTGTCCAACCACTGGCAGTTTTCCTCTCAAGAAAATAATAACAGCAATTGCAGCATAGTGCAGCTTTCCAGTGCAGAGGGAGGCAGTATTCCTTCAAGAATCTGATGATCATTTGATTTCTTAACCGGTTTCTTTTTACGATTCAAATGTATGAACTGTCATTTTTGGCATAACCACACAGGAAAGGATTTTTATTTATTTTTTATACCCTCCACCATAGTATGGAGGGTATATTAAGATCGTCATTTCGTTTGTAACACCTCGAAATATACATTGTAGACCCCACTAGGTATATATTCTTGATCAGCATTAAATTCTATGTCGATTTAGCGATTTCCGTCCGTCGGTGGAAATCAATTGAAAATGGACCATGTAGGTCCACGTTTTGTCATAGCCCTCCATATATTCGGTGTATTTTAGCTACATTATTCACCAATTTTTTTCAAGTTTCGCATTTGAATATTGCCTATGCAGGTCCACGTCGTCGTATAAACCCTAATATAACGGCTACGTTCGGTATTCTTAAGATTTTAACAGAACTTTTAAAGGATTTTATTTTTTGAAAATTGCCAAATTCGGGGAGGGTATTCAAAATTTGTCAATGCAATGCAGCAATGTCTGTCCGTCTGTCCGTCTGTGGAAATCACTCTAGCTTCCGAACGAAATGAAGTAGAATGATAAAATTTTACATAAATATGTATTATGTCTGCAGGACTTTTGGTATTTAAAATGGACCATGTAGGTCCACGTCTTCCTATAGCCCCATATAACGGTACCTCCCGATATTCGGTATTTTGATGATTTAAGTGACATTATTTACCGGAATTGTCCACATTTAGGTCCACGTTTTAGGATCCCCATGGTACCTCCCTATATTCGGTATTTTGATGATTTTAAACAGATTTTTTTTCAAGTTTCGCATTTGAATATTATAATAGCTTATGACAGAAGTTGCCTATGCAGGTCCACATCGTCGTATAGACCCTAATATACGGCTACAATCGGTATTTTTAAGATTTTAAAAGAATTTTTAACGGATTTTATTTTTTTGAAAATTGCCAAATTTGTACCAAATTGTGGATGGTATTCAAAGTTCGTCCCGGCCGAACTTACAGCTTTTTTACTTGTTTTTATACCCTACAACACTATGTGTTGGGGGTATTATAAGTTTCATTCGGCCAAAAATTATGTAACACCACGAAATATTGGTTTCCCACATAGGAAAGTATATATGGATCTTCCTATCTCGCCGAGCTGAGTCGATCTAGCTATGTATGTCCGTCCGTCCGTCTGTCCATGTTAATTTGTAATCACTCTACAGGTCGCAATTACGGCCCGATCTTCACGAAATTTAGAATGGAGGTGGGGCTAAGGTCAGAATAGAGCCCTATTTCTTTTGGAGATGATCGCATAATATTTAGGGGTTGAAACTGAAAAATTTAATGATTTTGCAGTTACTCTACAGGTCGCAATTATAGACCAATCAAAACGGAAGTTAGCATGGGGCTAGAGCTTAGGGCTGGGCAGAAGCCTTCCAATTTTGAAGGTCATCGGGTAATATTTAGTGCCTGAAATAGGCCACAACATTTGTGTTAAATAAAAGTAAAATTTTCCATTAAACCGCGAATATTTTTAATCCCAGCGATATCACAAATAGGCGAACAGGTGAATTCTGACCGTCACGTAGATGCCGATAGTAAATATATCGGTTGTATATAGCGAAATATACACAATGTGTATATACATTTATTTTTTCATATTTTTTATCGCATGCGATTTTTTCAATTTGACTTATAATATTTTGTAATATTTTTTCACCTTTCAACACAGGTTGGGGATATTATATAAGTATTGCAAGTATCGTCCGATCCTTACGAAAATTTTCACAAGAGTAGGGTTGGGTTTAGAAGGGCTAGGCCTATTGTTTTCAAAGATGTCCGCAATATATTAGGGGTTGAAATGGACCAACAACTAAAAATGTTCCTGATTTTGCAGCCGTTATAAAGGTCACAAATAGAAACCAAAGGACACAAAATCTCGCATAAAGTTAGAGTTTACTTTTATGTCTACAATAGACCACTACTTTTGTGTGAAAAAATACCAGCATCACTTACAGGCGATATCCGAAATACACAAAAGGCGAACTTCTGGCTTTTTATGCTGATTTCGTTGACGAATATAGCCAAATATCGTAGACAAGCAAACCATATAGATGAGTCTAAAATTGGAGATACAGAGGGGCATCTTGCTTTTGGAGATGATCGCAAAATATTTAGAGGTTTAAGTGAACCAAAAAATCGACACGCCTGAGAAGAAAGTTAAGAAGAATTCTAGCATTTTGGATGACCATTGGATTATATTTAGCTGTAAAATGGACTACAACAACTAACAGCCCGACGGATTGCATAAATATTGGCAAATGTCCCTAGTCAAAATCCTAATTTCAAAAGCGAAATATTCAAATATGGATTTGGACATAGGGGGCTTCTAAAATATTGTAGTGTTGTAGGGTATAACATAGTCGGCCCCGCACGACTATAGCCTTTGCTTACTTGTTTTTTTATTTATTTTTTTTTTTTTTTTTTGAAGAGTAGGCTTTTAGTGGATGGATGTCTTTTTGTCCTTTCTTCCTCTCAAGCTTGGACAGATTGTGCAAATTGCGAATTATGATTTGTTTATCCTTTGACAGATGTTGGTGGTGTTGTTGTTGTGGCTGTTGTTTTGGCGCTTTGCTTCCATTAAACACGTTCACTTTTATTTTCATTGACGCTGAGCGTTGTACGTTTTACCGGAAACGTGTGTTTCTATTGTGTATCCTGAACGGTGGGTTTTTTGTGTCTCAACATTTCGCTTTTCGTTCGTTGACACATTGCCTTTCGTGGCATGGAGTGTGTGCGACAGGCCCATAATTTATGTATTCATATATGTGTGTGCGCTATTGTAATGTTGTGTGTTCGACTGTAATTCAAGATTTTCTTTTGTCGGTGGTCTCTCTAGGCACCTTCCCACTCATTTCAAGTTTGTCTGCTCTTTGGCCATTCCTCCACAGTAACTGCGAGTTTGGCTCGTGTTCTATTTCCGGTTAATTATTTCAATTTCAATTCCAAAAGCGAGGGGGGAAAGGAATAACGAAACCATGAAATGAAAGCGAAATGTTTTCTTCCTCGCTTCTGTGTTTTATGCCTTCCATATGTTAGGTGTTTCGTAAATCTTTTGTTCCTGATCTTGAATTGCAGATTAAAAGCCTGTGTCAATGTTTCAGGACAAGTTTCCTGTCATCTATGTCTCAAATTCAAAAAAAGAGCTGAAAAGGGAAATCAAACGCGATTTAAATTGCCAACAACAATAATAAGAACTATGCTGTTGGGGAGTTAGGCTCGTGCCGTAAATGTCAGTAACCCATATCGGGGAAAGTAGTTTCTAAACATATCCTTTCATAGAATACATATCAATTTCGTAATCTGATATTTTGAGAAGAAATGCAGAAACTGTCAAGTGATCATAAGCTTATGGCAATTCTAGAATGCAAATAATTTTACTGCTTTACTAGCTTCGTCTAAATAATGTTAATATACAGGGTGAGAAAAACAAACTGCAACAAAGTCAAACGCCATAATTTTCACTTTTTTTCAATTTTATTGAATGAAAGCACAAAATGTCGGAAATGGCATCAAATTTTAGAATAAGTTTAGATTTGTTTGAATTGGTCACCTTTGGCATGTATTATGTCCTTCAAACGGCCAATGAAACCGTCACAAGCTGCCCGAATGTTTCTCAGCGGTATTTTGGCTCATATTTTTAGTGCAAACCTTGCTTTCCAAAATACTCCATGCACAATAGTCCAACAGATTGGTATCCGGAGATTTTGGTGGCCATTGTGCGCTGGAAAGGAAGCGAGGAACCTCATTTTGTAACCATTCTTGGGTGGCGCGTGCTGAGTCCTGTAGAAATGTCCAAGGTCTACGGCCAAAATGTTTGTGTGCCCAAGGTTTTAATACACCCTCCAGAATATTTTCGCGATAATATTCGGCATTTATTCTGATGCCACGGTCGATTAATACGAGCGAAGAGCGACCATCGGCTATTATGGCGGCCCACATCATCACCATGGCCGGCGCTTGAGTTCTGTTGGCCAACCGAAGGTGCACATTTTCAGCTGACCTCTTTGGTTAATAAACACGATCATTTTGTTTGGTTACAAACTGCTGGACAACGAATTTTTTCTCATCGGAGAAAACCAAATTCGACAGTTCACCACTTTCGGCCAAGCGAAGCAACTCTTTAGCTATTTTGAGTCCATTTTCTTTCTGTTGCGGTGTAAGTTCTTGCACTTTTTTCACTACGCTACGCTTTTGCACTACGCTACCAGTATCACGGTTACGAGCAATGGTGCGAGACACAAAATATTCATTCACATTTAAATGCTGGAGTGCTCAACGATAGCCACTTGTGGTTTTCCAGCCAAATATAAAAAAATCGCACTATCACGCTTGAATTCCATCACGAATAACTTTTTTCTGGAAAATTCTCACCAAAATGCTTTTGTCCGCTTGTAAACAATATAATGAGCTGTCACTGGAATAATTTTAACAGCTGCCGGACGAGAGGCTTGGAAATGACAGCAGGCTGAATAGGTTGCAGTGTTTTTATCTCACCTTGTACACCGGAATTGTTTCAAATTCCATATTTGAAGCTTATATAGGATATAACAACCTATGGGGGAAAATTGTCTATGTAGGTCCACATCTTCCTATAACCCACATATCGTATATTATTCATATAACAGTGCCTTCCGATATTCGGTATGCTTATAATATAAGATATCGCGGACCTATATAGATAATTCTCTTCCGTGTGGATTTTCAGACAATTCCATTGAAGAGTGGGGCTATTATAATGGAATTGTATGAAAATCCACACAAGGAGTTCCTTCGCAGTACTTCACCCTCTGGAAGAGAATTGTCTATATAGGTCCACGATATCGTATAGCCCCCATACAGCGGTACCCTCCGATATTCGCTATTTGAATGATTTTAGCCACATTGTTAACCGGATTTTTTTTAATTTCGTAGTTCCACGTCTTCGGATAGGCCCCCATATAAGCATACCTCCCTATGTTCAGTTTTTTTATGGTTTTAGCGGAATTATTCGCCAGAATTGTTTCAAATTTTGTATTTGAAATTCGTATTGGGTACTACAACCTATGGCAGAAAATTGCTTATGCAGGTCCACGTCTTCATATATCTCACATATAATGGCACCTCCCTTTATTTATATTTTGAGGATATTAGTGGCATTATTCAATAGACCGCGTCTTCGTCCCCATATAACGATATTTCTTTTTCGTCGTATTTTTTTCCTGTAATTTTTTCGACATCCTTCAAAATGGCGAAGATTATAAAAAGTTAGGCCGGGCCGAACTTTGCTGTTTTTATACCCTACACCACAAGGTGGTCAGGGTATTATGTCTTTGTGCATTTGTTTGTAACAGACAAAAGGAAACGAGATAGACCCATAGTTTCCTTTGATGATCTGCATAAAATCACATTCTGAGTCGATTTATGCATGTCCGTCCGTCTGTCCATGTATTTTTGTAAACAAAGTACAGTTCGCAGTTATTGCCCTTTCCAGATGAAATTTTGCACAACTCATTTGTTTGGCCCAAGGACAAACCCTATTTAAATTGGAGATAATCGGTCAAAATTTAGATATAGCTCCCATATATATCTTCGTCCGATTTGCCTTTAATTGTGCACCAAACGTGTAATATCAGTCCGAATAGTATGGCATTTTGCAAGTACGATCAACTTGGGTCTGAAAATAAGTATGTCAAATTTGATCGAAATCGGTTTAGATATAGCTATAGCTCCCATATATATTGTTCATCCGATTTGTTATTTTTGTCCTCCGCAGCCGTCATATGCACTCTGTAACAACAATATTTGGGGAAATATATCAAATACAGCTCAGAAATACATTTGCTAAATTTTATCGAGATCGGTTCAGATTTGGATATAGCTCCCATATATAACTTCGTCCGATTTACCTTTGATTGTGCACCAAATGTCTAATATTTGCCCAAATGGGATGAAATTTGGCACTTTGATTCTAGAAGCTAGTAATGTTAAATTTGGTGAAGATCGGTTCAGATAAAGCTATAGCTCCCATATATACTGTTCATCCGATTTGTTATATTTGTTACCCACAGCCATAATACGCACTCCGTAACAACGATATTCAGGGAAATTTATCAAATACAGCTCAGAAATATCTTTGCCAAATTTTATCGAGATCGGTTCCGATTTAGATATAGCTCCCATATATATTTTTATCCGATTTCAAATTAATTGTGCACCAAATGAGCAATACAAGTCCGAATTTAAAAGATACAAATGCTTCGGCATAGTTTGTCCTTTGAACTTTAATTTATAATTATAATCATTCTCATAATTCTCCCATAAAAACTTTTAATTGTTATGAGGAGCTCTACTAAATAAGCAAAGTAGTGTAGGGTATCATAAAATCGGCCCCGCCCGACTTTAGGACTTTCTTTAATGGTTTTACTTGTTTTTAATATAATGCTATGAAATTTATTTGGAAAAGTTCATTTTTTCCTATTTCATAATTTTGAGTTGACTCTCCAAATCTGTTTTTAATAATCAAAGCACCTGGAAAGTCGTTCTTTGTGATTTTCTCTTTTTTAAGGATTCTTCCCTGGGCTAAGATTAAAAAAAAAACTATTTTGTTAGTCGTCGATTTTATAAACATTTTAATAGAACTATATCTACACAATAAGGCACACAATTGGACCATAAGTATAAGGTTGTGCATGTCATTGGAACTGACCACATTTTTGATCTTTTGACGTTGAATGGCTATTTGAGGGCAGAGGGGCACAACAACCCCCCAAATATTTACATTGTTTGGTAAACATTTTAATAACTTGTAAATAGACAACAAGAACGATTGGCGGTAATGGATGATTGCGGCATCAATAAAAACAAGAAATTGGACAAATAGACTTAACCAACACTACAGCCTGAAGGGCAGGGGTGGGGGGAAGACTACACATAAAAACTCACCACTTGACAGCTGTTGCAATAGCACTTCTTCAGTTTCAACTCTTAACACATCATCAAACTAAAATACACAAACATATAGACAGACAAACAGTCTGACAGTCAGCCAACAACTACAAAATGATACACTCCATGCATCATCCCCTAAGTATTCCATTGGGTAGCCATTGCCATGGTGAAGAGGCAGGATGATAAACCCTACCTAATGATGATGAGTTTATTATCTATTTGAATTTGAGATTTAGTGGATTCGGGTGCAACGACCAAAAACTCCAAAACGACTGACATACTTAGACTTGTGACCCACTCTCGTTCTGTTTTCCTTCTTTCCTTTGATTTTTGAGGTTATATTGGTGCTGTTGTTGTTGTTCATCATCCCTGTTGTTTGTTGATATTGTTGTCCTGGGGGATAGATGGTGCTTTTGTTTCTTGAAGCGAGCGAACCATTTGTTATTGCCCGGCCCAAACTCCAAAGGATTTGAGTTTTATTTGCTTTTGAAAATGATTTCTGTATCAATTCATTCATGTTTACCAACCAAATCTGCTCCTCCTCCTCTCTCTCTCGTTCACCAGTTCACCGAAGACAAAAACAAATTAATCATTTCGAAATGTAAACGAAATTAATTGAGATTTAACATTTGTTTTTATTATTTATGAACGATAGTCGATATGAATCTCGACTATCGTTCAGCTCGAAAATGTGCTGTGGAGGCAATTGTGGGTATGTCACGAAGAAATGTTCTGCTGTCATGCAAGGGGTGGGGGATATAATTGAAATTCCAAAACTAAATAAATATGTGGATTCATATGTGGATAGGTCAAATTGTTATTATTATTGGAAGCCAATAACAAAAGTCATTGAATTGGTAACGATAGTTAATGTGAAGAAGACAAATCGTAGTTAACAGACTACTAAATCTTCTTTATTCTCCGAGAAATACAGTGGGTGGATAGGGCAAGAAATTGCTATAACCAATGTTGAACTAAAAGGGCTATTAACAGTACATGCTTTAAATATCTGAAGAATTTTGGGTACACTACAAATAATTTGCAGATTTTTTTTTTTGCCGATGAGAATTTGGACAGGAGTAAGACTAAGGAACCCTATGATTAATTTTCGGAAAAAAGTCTTGCCGCCAGTGTATCTCTATATGGCACAATTACAGAAGGTAGAACAAAGCTACCTACTAAATACATTTTTTTTCTTTTGGTGCCCCAATTCTGTCACAGTTTCTGTTTGTGGGTGTATTGCTTTGAGTAAAAAAATAAAATAATTAGAAACTATTTCAAGTTCACTTGTCGATTTCGGAGTGAAGATCTGCCAAAAGCATTGCAAAAGCCACCAATGGTGGCATCATTGAACCGTTCTTCGTCAAAGATGCTTAGGTTTTGTAGACAGGTATGCTCTCTCTCTCTACCTCTCTCTCTCTCTCACTGTGTTGTCGCTACTCATTTCTCGGTAAGAAATCTTAACTTTCATATTATTTTTATGGGAAAGTTCATTATCCTTTAGTTCCCCGGTAATACATAAGGTATGCAGTTGTCATTATATTTTGACCACCTGTAATGATGTGGTTGTATAATTATCTTAAGTAGTACTCTTATAAACGGAAATTCACGTAAGTCCCGTTTAAAAAAAAAAAAGTAAAAAAGCTGTAAGTTCGGCCGGGCCGATCTTTGAATACACTCAACTATTTGGAAAAAATTTGGCAATTTTCAAAAAAAATAAAATCCGTTAAAAATTCTGTTAAAATCTTAAAAATGCCGAATGCCGCCGTTATATTAGACGACGTAGACCTGCATAGGCATCTTTTGTAATAAGCCATTACAATATTCAAATGCGAAGCTTGAAAAAAGGTTAATAATGTAGCTAAAATCATCAAAATACCGTAATATTGGGGCTATACGAAGACGTGGACTTGCACAGACAATTTTCTGTAGTACCCAGTACGAACTTTAAATACCAAATTTGAAGCATTTCCGGTGAATAATGTCGCTAAAACCACCAAAATACCGAAAATAGGGAGGTGCCACTATATGGGGGCTATACCAAAACGTGGACCTACATTTTTATTTTCAATACCAAATACCTGCAGCCTACCAAATACCTGCAATCAACCTACTTCATTTCGTTCGGAAGCTAGATTGAATTCCACAACTTTTAGAATAAGTTTATATTCGTTCGAAGTGGTCACCTTTGGCACGAATTATGGACTGCCCGAATATTTCTCTGCGGTATTTTGCCCCTTTTCCGACGAAGCGCTTGCTTAAGGTGATCGACACTTTGGTATTTTGTAGTGCCAACCTTGCTTTTCAAAATACTCCAGACACAATAGTCTTCCGGATTGGTATCCGGAAATTTTGGTGGACATTGTGCACTGGAAATGAAGCAATAAACCTCATTTTGTAACCATTCTTAGGTGGCGCGTGCTGAGTGTGATGGTGCTGAGTCCTGTCGGAATGTCCAAGGTCTGCGGCCAAAATGTTTGCGTGCCCAAGGCTTTAATACACCCTCCAGAATATTATCGCGATAATATTCGGAATTTATTCGGAGATCGACCATCGGCTGTTATGGGGGCCCACACCGTCGCCAATGTCTGGCGCTTGAGATCTGGTGGCCAACCGAAGGTGCACATTTTTAGCTCACCTCTTTGGCAAGTAAACACGATCATTTTGTTTGTTCACAAACTGCTGGACAACGAATGCTTTCTCATCGGAGAAACCCAATTTCGGCAGTTCACCACTTTCGGCCAAGCGAAGCAACTCTCTAACTCTTTTGAGTCTATTTTCTTTGTGTTGCGGTGTAAGTTCTTGCACTTTTTGGAATTTCAATGGCTTTACCCCGAGCTCATTTCTCAATATTTGCCGAATAAAATATTGCGATATGTTCAGCTCACGGCCCATTTTTCGGCCACTGTGACGCGGGTTTCGATCAAGTCGCCTTTTTACTTTTCGAACCATGTCTGTTTATGTTGCCGTTTTCTTCCGTCCACTTCCTTGACGTCGGGCTACGCTACCAGTATAACGGCAAAGAGCGATTGTACGATACGTAAACGATTTATGTGTATTATGTATAGAAGGCTAAAATTTTGCACACATGTTTATTTTGCCAGTAGGCAGGTTAAGTTCGTAAATGGGTCATGTATTTATACCCTACACCACATAGTGTCAAGGGTATTATGTCTTTGTGCATTTGTTTGTAACATGGAGAAGGAAGCGAGATAGACCCATAGTTACTTTTGAGGATCTCCATAGAATCACTTTCTGAGTCGATTTATGCATGTCAGTCCGTCTGTCCATGTATTCTTGTGAACAAAATGCAGGTCGCATTTATTATCCGATTGAGATGAAATTTTGCACAAATCATTTGTTTGGCCCAAGGACGAACCCTATTGAAATTGGAGATAGTCGGTAAAAAATTAGATATAGCTCTCATATATATCTTCGTCCGATTTGCATTTTATTGTGCACCAAACGTGTAATATCAGTATGGAATTTTGCAAATACAACCAAATTAGGCTTGAAAGTAAGTATGCCAAATTTTATCGAAATCGGTTCAGATATAGCTATAGCTCCCATATATATTGTTCATCCGATTTGTTATTTTAGTCCTCCGCAGCCGTAATATGCACTCTGTAACAACAATATTTGGGGAAATATATCAAATGCAGCTCAAAAATACCTTTGCTAAATTTTATAGAGATCGGTTCAGATTTGGATATAGCTCCCATATATAACTTCGTCCGATTTACATTTTATTGTGCACCAAACGTCAAATATTTGCCCAAATGGGATGTAATTTGGCACCTACGACCGAATTGAGTCTAGAAGGTAGTATGCCAAATTTGGTGAAGATCGGCTCAGATATAGCTATAGCTCCCATATGCATTGTTCATCCGATTTGTTATATTTGTTACCCACAGCCGCAATATGCACTCCGTAACAACGATATTCAGGGAAATATATGAAATACAGCTCAGAAGTATCTTTGCCAAATTTTATCGAGATCGGTTCAGATTTGGATATAGCTCCCATATATATCAAATGGGCAATACAAGTCCGAATTTAAAAGATACAAATGCTTCGGAATATTTAGTCTTTTGAACTTTAAATTATAATTATAATCATAGCGTGTATGATTGAATTCTCCCATAAAAACTTTTAATTGTTATGCGGAGCTCTACTAAATTAGCAAAGTGGTGTAGGGTATCATAAAGTCGGCCCCACCCGACTTTAAGATTTTCTTTACTGGTTTCAATTTGTAACGGATATTACAGCCTATGCCAGAAAATTGTATGTGCAGTTCCACGTCTTCGTATAGGCCCCATATAACGGTACATCCCAATACTCGGTATTTTGATGATTATAGCGACATTATTCACCGGAGTAGTTTTAATTTACGTTTTTAGAGTTCGTAATGGGAGCTACAGTCTGTGACAGAAAATTGTCTATGCAAGTCCAGGACCTATATTCGGTATTTTGACGATTTTAAGTACAATACTCACCGAGATGTCGTATTTGAAGTTCGTAATGAATGCTACAGCCTGCTATAGAAAATGTTCTATGCAGGTCCAGGTTTTCGCACAGCTCCGATATAACGGTACTACCCTATGTACGCAATTTTGATGATTTTAGCTACCGTTTATTTCAAGTTTCGAATTTGAATATGGTAATGGCTTATGGCAAACAATGCCTATGTAGGTCTACGTCGTATAGACCCCAATATAATGGCTTTATTTTGTATTTTTAAGATTTTAACAGAATTTATAACGGATTTTATGTTTTGAAATTTTCCAAATACGTTAAAAATTGTGGAGGGTATTCAAAGTTCGGCCCGGCCGAATTTACTGCTTTTAAAATTGTTTTTTTTTTTTTTTTGAGTGGCGCATTACTCCAATAGAAATAATTGTTATGATCACCCTTGAAAATTTACTTTAACCCACTTATGAAAATTGCCTTCTTATTGAAATTACCTATTTTAATTACACCTATTTTAATTACACCCATGGCTCATTCTCAAACATTACCTTTTTACAAAAGTCTATAATAAAAATTAATAAACATAAACAACCGTTTCCTTGCAAACGCCTTAAAGGAAAATTACCTTTAAAGGATATGCAAGAAATCCCTTTATCGATTTCAAACCATCATCGATTTCAATTTTCACATTCACCAAACAGACAAACAAAGAAACCGAGTTCAATTCAAACCCCGACTGAATCCAATTATAATACCACAAATATTTGTTTAATAAAAGCCGACCAGGCAACAGGAAATGCAACAACGACTCCGAGGAAGGGTTAATACGACGGATGATGGTGGGAAACGACAAAAGAAGTAGGACATAATCAAGAAATACAAAAGGAAACCCCCAATCGTTAAGGTACATCAAAATGCGAAGAAAAGGTCAGTACTATTTTGTGGTTTAAGAATTTGGACAAAGGGAAATTTAGGATGGGAAATTTTGGAAACCCTCTGGAAAAGAAAATCACTTTTAAGAAATCTATGAACTTCTATCACTTCTAAATCAAAGTGATTGTGGTGGGGTTTTTTTAACAATTCATTCAATGAAACCGCAAAACCCAAATACCTACTCCATGTGCAGCGAGAATATCCTCCACTCACAGATTTATTATAAAAAAAACCTACACTTCGAAGACTTGAAAAAATGTCTTTCTATGCCTCAAACTCAAAAAAAAAAAAAAAATATGCATTCTGACTTGCAATGAAATGGAAAGTACTTGACAGCCGGCATGAAATGAAACCATTCAACCATTTAGTAGTGCCACTAACGGCTGAAAAGAGGAAGCACAAGACGATGACATTTCCACTCGTTGCACGCACATAACTGTTGTTGCTGTTCAACCTTAACCTCACACCAGCTACCGAGAACTGCCCGAATCATCTTTGCCTTGCACTCCAGCGATAGACATCCAACCGTTTAGCAATCTGTCAAACTGTTCTGTTGGCAAGCCAATAACAATGCCAACAACAAAAAAAAACTTCATTGAATTGTCAAAAGTGTCAAGCTTTCAATCAGACATTCATTTATACGGTATACGTTTGGTAGCCTAACGACTTTCGCAAGTAAAGCAAATAACCAAAATATAAGTTTTGCACAGTGGGCTGTGTTCAAATTGAATCAGAAACAAGTTACAAAGCAGTAAGTTCGGCCGGGCCGAAGTTTATATACCCTCCACCATTTGGAAATTTTCAAAACATCCTAAAAAAAATCTGTTTAAATTTTAAAAATACCGTATATAGCCGTTTTATTGAGGTCTATACAACGTGGACCTACATAGGCATTGTTTGTCATAAGCCATTACCATATTCAAATTCGACCGTTTTATTGAGGTCTATACAACGTGGACCTACATAGGCATTGTTTGTCATAAGCCATTACCATATTCAAATTCGAAACTTAAAATAAACAGTGAGTAATGTAGCTAAACTCATCAAAATATCGTATATAGGGAGGTACCGTTATATCGGAGCTGTGCAAAGACCTGGCCCAACATAGACAATTTTCTGTCATAGGCTGTAGCATCCATTACGAACTTCAAATACGATATCACAAACAATTTTGGTGGGTATTGTACCTAAACTCGCCAAAATAGCGAATATAGGGAGGTACTGATATATGGGGCCTATAAGAAGTCCTGAACCTGCATAGACAATTTCCTGCTGTCATTTCTAAGCCAATTTTTTTAAATACGTAATTTGAAACAATTCCGGTGAATAATGTCGCTAAAATCACCAAAATACCGAATATTGAGAGGTACCGTTATATGGGGGCTATACGAAGACGTGGACCTACATGACCCATTTACGAACTTAACCTGCCTACTGAAAAAATAAACATGTGTGCAAAATTATAGCCTTCCATCTCAATTCGTTCGAAAGATACCGTGACTTAGAACTTTACGCAGATCAAGGATATATATACTTTGTTGGGTCTGACATGAGTATTTCGAGGTGTTAATATACCCTCCATCAGAATAAATGTCGAATATTATCGCGAAAATATTCTGGAGGGTGTATTAAAGCCTTGGGCGCGCAAACATTTTGGGCGCAGACCTTGGACATTCCAACAGGACTCAGCACCATTGCACTCAGCACGCGCCACCCAAGAATGGTTACAAAATGAGGTTCCTCGCTTCATTTCCAGTGCATAATGGACACCAAAATCTCCGGAATATTGCGTCTGGAGTATTTTGGAAAGCAAGGTTGGCACTAAAAAATGCCCAAGTATCGGTCACCTCAAGCAAGCGCTTCGCCGGGAATGGGCCAAATACACCGCTGAGTAACATTCGAGCAGCGTGTGGCGGTTTCATTGGTCGTTTGAAGGCCATAATTCGTGCCAAAGGTGACCAATTCGAACAAATCTGAACTTATTCTAAAATTTTATGCTATCGCCGACATTTTTTTAATAAATAAAATTTAAAAAAAAATGTGAAAATTATTGCGTTTGATTTTGTTGAAGTGTTTTATCTCACCATGTATATAGTTAAATTGCAATGTTACAACATTTTAGTACTTTTCCTAGTCCTGGAGTACAAAATCCTAATAATCTCCTGAATCTCAAGATAAATTTCAAAGTTTAGAACCTTTTAAATCTTTTCGTAATTTTAATAAGTCCCGCCATTTCTTAACTTTCAAAAAAAATCGATGTCGTAATTATTAGTGATTACTGAATTAAAGTATGAATTTCCAAAAATCCCAGACACAGAAAGACTGACCCAAGCGTAAATTTCAAAGACAAAAAAATTATAAACACTAGCAATACTGCAGCTCTTAATACTTTTTGTATCTTTAAAGTACAAATTTTCAATAGTTATCTTATCTCACCTTCTTTCCACCAATAGTAAGCCAAATGAAAAAATTTAAAGTTCTACCTCCATCGCTTAGTACGAAATTCCGAGAACCCCTCTTCTTACCACCCTTCCGCACGAAGAGTGATCCTTACTGAAAATTTCGAAACTCTAGCTCTTACCGGGATCTAGCTCTTGCCGCACTATTTTTAGCCTTTATGTACTATTTGTACCCGTTTTTTATCATTCTTTAACACCGGATCAACAACTTGAATATCCAATAAGCTCATAAAACGGGAAATTAACATCCAATTCCATTTAGACTTGACACACCTCAGTATTTCAACACAAGATCTGTTATAAAGATGGTAGAGATCGAATGAATTTGATAAGGAATATATTTAAAACCAGTAAAGAAAATCTTAAAGTCGGGCAGGGCCGAAAATGAAAATTCGAAGGGAAAATAACGCTGCGATTTAAAGTTCTTAAGCAAACAAACCCACTGTGCTATTTAAATCGGATCAGCATAGATATGTATGTACATGTATACATCCTCATATTCATAAATGGATTTTCAAATCTTAATTTAAACACGTTCTTCTATGCGGGTGTTTGTATTGTTACCCGGTTCATATTTATTGGCAGAAGACGGTCAAAATTCTTGCTCATTAACTTTTAACACACTATCAACAAAAGATTTCTTCATGTTTCAATCTAAATATCTCAGATTATTATTCTGGACCTAATTAATTTCCAGAGAACGCCAGCCAAAATTCATAGCATTAAAAATGCCTAAAGTACTGGAAAATGCACTACATTCACACTGCAAAAAAATTGGAAGATTGTCCAGGAAATATTCTCCCGTCGACCTTGATCTTTACTTTGTGGCTGCCGTTTTATTCGCTCAGCATCATTAGCGCAAAGAGATGTCTTATTCGAGTTTTAATTGGAATTTTTATTTATTTTTCAAGATTGTCGCAGACGACGCAGAAATGGTGACGAATCACTTCATTCATTTCCCTCGGGGCCATTCGGTGATGGTGGTCGTGGTTGTGGTGGTGGTGTTGGTTATATTGTCTGGCTTTAATCGGTTCAGTGTGTCTAAAGTTAAATGCAGATTTGTTGTAACCGCGAATATTCCCCAATTTTTTCTTTAAATCGTGGATGGCAGTCTGTGTAACCTGTGTTTGCTTTCGGTTTGTTTATTATTTTTTTTTTTCTTTCATTGCAGACTCTCTCTTCACGTGACATTTCAGTTTTCTGTCGTTACACATTGTGACACTTTAATTGTTTATTTGTTCGGCAGTCTACCCAATCAAAGGTGGTGGATGATGCCATTCATTTGTGGTGGGCACTTGGAAATGTCTTTTCAATTTTGTAAAAAAAAAACAGAAAACATCCTTGTTTGGGGAGTATAAAAATATTGGAAATGGTGGTTAAGGCTCTCCAGTTGTTTATTTTTGGTTTATTTGCTGTTGAATAAATTGAATTGAATCAAACCAAAAGTGGGGTTTGATTAAAGTCTAAGGATATAAGTTATAGTAATAAATATCTGACCTTATGGTGGATTTAAAGCCGTTAATGAGTCTTTGAAAACCCCTAAATCATTGATTCCAATATAGCGATATCTCTTGATATTCGGTGTTACGAAGTTTTTGCGCAAATTTCCAACAGAATTAGTTGTAATGCATTTTTTTTTTTTTTTTTGAAAAATTTTCATAGCCGTATCTCCCTAGTAACATGTGAAATCAATGTCCGATTTTTGCCTATGTTAGAGTAAGTTTGGAAATTATACCCGATGTAAGTCAAACTTAACGTCCCAATATTTTTGTCTATATTAAAACTGAAATGGAAGATATCGGTCCACACTTTTTGGTACATCGAGTACCAGGTAATATTTAGATGAAACTTAGGTCAGCGGTGATAATTAAAAATATTAGCCCACTGCTTCTCGTACAGGTAAAAGTTTTGAATAATAAAAAAATTAGTAAAATGTGAAATCAGTTTCCGATTTTCTTCATACTTCGCATATCCGAATTAGATTTGGCACGAATTTAACCAATAATAATCGGCGAAATTTTACTTCAGTTCTCTTCAAATTTCGCATTCAGACAACCCTGTGGTCAGGGTATTGTGTCGATATTCATTTGTTTGTAACATAGAGAAGGAAGCGCGGTAGAGCCATAGTTCCTTTTGATGATCTGTATAGAATCACATTCTGAGACGATTTATGCATGTCCCCACATCCATACGACGGTCTGTCAATTTATTTTTGTAAACAAAGTACAGGTTGCATCTATTGTCCCATCGAGATGAAATTTTGCACAAATCATTTGTTTTGGTCTAAGAACAGACCCTAATCGGTCAAAACTTAGATGTAGCTCCCACATATATCTTCGTCCGATTTGCCTTTTATTGTGCACCAAATATGTAATCTTAGTCCGAATAGGTTGAAATTTGACACATTCGATCAAATTAATTATGTCAAGTTTGGTGGAAATCGGTTCAGATATAACTATAGCTGTCATATATTTATATTTTGTTAATCCGATTCGCTATTTTTGTCGTCCACAAACGTAATATGTACTCCGTAACAACGATATTCGAAGAAATATATCAAATAGAGTTTAGAAATACATTTGCCAAATTTTATCTAGATAGGGTCAGATTTGGACATAGCTCCCACATAAGTTTATTGTGCACCAAATGTTTAATATAAGCCCGAATTGAATTGATTTTGGTAGATACGAAGGAACTTAGTGTATAAAATTTGGTGAAAATCGGTGAAGATATATATATCGACTTGATCGAAACCCGCATCGCAGTGCCCGAAAAATGGCTCGTGAGCTGAACAATATTCCATTCGGCAAATATTGAAAAATGAGCTCGGGGTAAAGCTATTAAAATTCCAAAAAGTGTAAGAAATTACACCGCAACAGAAAGAAAATAGAATCAAAAGAGCTAAAGAGTTGCTTCGCTTGGCCGACAGTGGTGAACTGCCGAATCTGGTTTCCTCCGATGAGAAAACATTTGTTGTTCAGCAGTTTGTAAAGAAAGAGGTCAGCTGAAAATGTGCACCTTCGGTTGGCCACCAGAACTCCAGCGCCGGCCCTGATGATAGTGTGGGCCGCCATAGTCGATCACCTCAAGCAAGCGATTCGCCGGGAATAGGCCAAAATACGGCAGAGCAACATTCGGGCAGGCGTGTGACGGTTTCATTGGCCGTTTTCATTCAATAACATTTTGAAGAAAAAAAAATGTTAAAATTATGGCGTTTGACTTTGTTGCATTTTTTTTTATCTCACCATGTACCCCCCAAATATCTGATTCCGAATTACAACTACTCCAAACCTATAATGTACATTCAAAAACTTTTTATAATTCAAAAACTTTTCACATCAATTCCCAATATAAAGTGGCCCTGACTTTTGTCCTTTCTTTCCTGGTTTTCATTTTTTAGGTTAAAGTAAAAGGAAAAACAAGCTAGTAAAACAGCCATCCAAGTTTACGGCCAACGAACGCTTCCTAACTCTGACTTGAACAAACCCTGCGGGGTGTAATACTTGCTGGTATATCCGTTCAAGTATACAGGTAAAAGGTCTATTGGGATAATACCGAGGCTTGTCGGACCGACAAAACCATAGATACTTCTCCGCCTTCGTTGGATTTAATGAGCGATGGTAAGTCTCCCATAGTAGTAGTACAGGGTTGCCCATATTCGACGGACCCATGTTTTTTTTTGGGCCCATTCCAATCGACGAGGCTTGTCCTTCTTTTCTTTGCGTCAATTGAATTTTGTACGGGAACAAATGCAAATCAATGCGAATAATCCGTTGTAAAGTGGACCGAGCCATGCCCAACTGCTGAGAACGGCGTTTTTGGGATGTTCTTGGGGACCTCTCAACACTGGCTCGTACGGCAGCGATATTAGAAAGAGCCTTACCAGTCGAAAATTTTTCGTATGAACGCTTAATGGTGTTCTTAGAAGGCGCACTTCTCACATTTTTTAATGTTTTAAAAGCACGTTGAGTTTTCACAATTGACTTCTTCTGTTGAATGTAAATTTCAAGTACTTCAGAGCGCTCGCGTGGCTTGTATTGGTTCATGGTAAAAATCTGCTTGGACTGACGCTTCAAACGCGGTATGTCATTAAGCGATGTGACATGTCTGTCAAAAGTTATGGCGTTGCCAGATGGGTCCGTCGAATATGGGCAACCCTGTATTACGTTTTAGTCTGGTTCTGTTTATTTCTTCTTTAAGATTCATAGTGAAACTTTGTTTAATATTTGGTTGAAAGTTTTTTTTTTTTTTTTGTAATTCTTGGATTACTTTTAAGTTAAGCTTTGTTATGAACTTTATCTATTTTTGTTCATTTGGAATTACGAATTATTTTGCCTTAGAAGATTACATTATTTTACTATCCCTTATTATAAGTCTGCCACTAGCATTCTTACAGTAACAATTTTTATTACGATGAAGAATATCAAGTCAGGCTTACCGATTTTACTCCCGGAAAATTAATTGCTTCCTTCAAGATTTAACCTACGACCATGAAAAAAGATATCTTTTCAAAATTAGATACCTAATGGTCCAGGACATCACAAAGTGAATGTGATGTTCACTTTTTTATATTTCATCTAATAAACAAATGACAAATGTTTTTTGTCACAAAATCTTGTTCGACATTATGCCAGCATCGCTTCGGGCGACAATGAAGTGTTGATTATGTACTTACGTAATGATGAGCACCATTTCAACATTTGTTACCAAATTTCAGTTCATTAACTACCACCATCTGTAACATTTGGCCCAGTGCACTTTTGCTGCTCCCCCTTTTTTCACAATTCACACCATGACGATGGTTTATCTCGTCTTTTATTCGGATGTTGTTTCATTCAAAATGAAGCCATTGAACGGTAATAGGGGTAAGGACAGTGGTGTGAAGGGATTTTATTTTCTTCACATATTCTCTTAAGCACATGCCATCCTTGAGGAAGTATTGAATAGTATACTTTCATCTACCCAAATCACTGTCCGCCATACTTCTGTGTCTAATCCAGTGGCTGGCTCTGTGAAAGAATAACATTCACACTCTGGATGGCCATAAACTTCCGATAGAAACAAATTAAATCTAAGAACATAACAATGGATAGATTTCATCCACGACTGCAAATGCGATACGAAGTACCGCTGCGCCGCTCATTGGGCCTCATGGAGTGAAACCATGACAATTTCACCCTCATATTCCGGCGAGGCAAAATCAATGCCCGACTGAGGGATGGGAGAAAAATCACTATGCTAATAAGGAATTGGATTGGATTGAATTGAATTCCCATTAAGGCTACATAAAAACAATCAAACTACCAGTCTGCCAGTCAGCCATCTCACCCCGTCAGATAGCTACAACTATTGCCCAGTTCATAAATCGCCGCCCATGTGTAACATTATTAAATTCTTGATTTTACACGCTAATGCACTCATTTGAATAGGCTGGTATCGTATCGGGTTGGTGAGGGGGGTGTCTTAAACGAGCAAAGCGCGAATGTAGGGTGATGGCTGCGCTTAGATATTACATGGTATGTTACAGTAGCTCAAATGGAAAAAATAAATGCATATAACAGTGTAAGGATATTTATGATTTAACAACGGCGGGGCAAAGAGGATATTTTTGGAAATTCGAACTGGAAGAATACAAAAGGTACTAAAAGATACGAACTGATTCTTAAATTTTGTAGATCGAACGATAAGCGTTTTGAAATTTTACACAAGGGTCAGTCTTGGCATATTTGCTCGTGATAAGGATGGGTTTTTGAAATCCATACAAAAGGGGTACGAAAAGTACTAAAAATGGTATCATTTGGTATTCTAAAATGGTGGATGGATGGTTTTGAAAAGTGTCTCTAAATGTGTGAACTGTACTAAATGGTACTAAATTTGGAGCAGTTTGATTAAGGGTAAACGGATGAAGCTGGGATTTTGAAAAGTTTTATTGGGATCCCTGTTGGTGGTTGATTTGAAATAAAGAGGTGGTTTTGGAAATGTGTACGAAAATTACTAAATGGTACTAAATTTGTTGCAATTTGATATTGGGTGAACAGAAATTTGGTATTAGGGTAGCCGTTCATGTGTAGCCTGAACATATGGAGGGGTTTCACAATAGTGTACTGATTTTGTACGAAAAGTACTAAATTTGGTATTGGGTTAAGGCATTGGACTGAAATCCTAAAATTTGGTATTGAGGCCTCTGTAGGTATCTGGAATTGAGATATCGAGTTGATTTTGGATAATTGTACGAAAAATACTAAATAGTACTAGAATTTGGAATTGGGTGAAGGGATAGAGCTACAATCCTCAAATTTGATAATGAGGTCTCTGTTGGTAGCTGGAATGAAGATATGGAGGTGATTTTAGATAATTGTACGAAAAGTACTAAATAGTACTAACATTTGGAATTGGGTAAAGGAATATAACTGAAATCCTGAAATTTTATATAGATGTCAGTGTTGGTGTCTGTCTTAAGATATGAAGGTGGCATTGGAAATGCGTCCTATGTTTTAAAGAAAAGTACTTAATGGGACTAAATTTTGTATTGCTTGAAGGGATAGACCTGGAATCCTCAAATTTGATAGTGAGGTGTCTGTGGGTATCTGGAATTGAGATATGGAGGTGGTTTTGGAAATGTGTACCATAATTGTACGAAAAGTACTAAATAGTACTAAATTTGATATTGGGTAAGGCATAGAACTGAAATCCTAAGATTTCATATTGAGGTCTCTGTTGGAATCAGGAGTTGAGATATAGAGGTGATTTTGGATAATTGTACGAAAAGTACTAAATAGTACTAAAATATTGTTTAAACTACAAAATGAAAGATTTTAACGAGTTTTTGGTGTAAAAATTAAACATTTTTCTTATTATTCCTTTCAAAAAAAAGGAAAACTTGAAAATTTATAAAACCTTGAAAATCTGATACGATGTACGAAGTTTTGTTTAAAAAAACAAATGGTGAATTTTCATTACTAAGAAGAAGTAAATTCAGCCAGGCCGAACGTCTAATACCCTCCATCATTTCGAAGAAACTTTAAAATTTTTAAAACAAAAAAAACCGCCGAAATATACCCCTTAAAGTAAAACCCTCATATGGGGGCTATACGAAGACGTGTATTTCGAGGAAATACAACGGAATGACAAAGTTGAAATACCCCCAAAGTATGGTGGAGGGTATAAAACTGTTGGAACCTATTTACAATTTTAAGGCGGACTTTTCGTTGACGAGGTAGCAGGTATATTCTAATTTTAAATATATAGCTTTATTGAATTTCAACAAATGTTGTGGCTAAATATAACACAAGTGTTTACATTTAGTAATGTAACGACTATCTCTTTATCTGAACATTAATACTAATCTACACGCAACATCACAACTATTAAACACAGGGTGAGCCATTTTGCGACTGGTTGTTCACTAACATTTTATATGTCATTACTCTCGAAGGGAGCATCCGATTTGGTCCAAAACTTGGTACATCGTAATATTCTTGTCAAACTTAGACCGAGTTCGGAGATGGGCAATATCGGTCCACTCCTTCTGGTTCCTCCCCCACAAAAAATCGAAATTTCCGAAAAAATATTTTCTGCACAGAAAGAGAAACGATAATCCAATTATGTTCCAACTTTGCAAATCCTAATATTTGCATCAGTTCTAGGTTAGGTGCCAAAATGGTCAATATTGGCCCACTGCATCAAGTACCTCCCCCACAAAGGGTCAACATTTTTAATAATTACAACTCTTATAAAATGTGATGTAAGTGTCCGATTGTCTTCAAATATCATACATCCCAATAATTTCATTAACCCAAGGTCTGGTGTTAAGATGGAATGCACCGGCCCACTCCTTCTGGTACCTCCGACACAATAGGTCGAAATTTTGAACGCGAAATTAACATCTGATTCCCTTGAGACTTGGCATACCTGAATATTTTTATCAACACAGGATCAGTTATAAAAACGGTAGAGATCGGGCCATTCCTTTGGGTACCTCTCCCACAAAGAGTCAAAGTTTATAAAATCCGAAATAAGCATTCGATCCTTTTGCATATTTCACACATCCCATTATTTCTACTAACACAAGATCTGTTGTGAAGATGAGATATATCGGTCCACTCCTTCTGGTACCTCGCACACAAAGCATACAAATTTAGAATATCAATGGCTCCCATGAATATTTTTACCAACACAGGATCTGTTATAAAAACGGGAGATATCAGGCCATTCCTTCGGGTACCTCTCCCACAAAGGTCAAAGTTTTGAATAACCAAAACGTTTACCAATTCCGAAATAAGCATTCGATCCTTTTCATATTTCACACATCTCATTATTTCTACTAACACAAGATCTGCTGTGAAGATGAGATATGTCGGTCCACTCCTTCTGGTACCTCACACACAAAGCATACAAATTTTGAATATCAATGGCACCCATAAATCGCGAAATTAACACCGTTTCCATTCATCTCAATATTTCCATCAACACAAAATCTATTATAAAGATGGTAGAGATCGGACCATTTCTTTTGGTACCTCCGCCACATAGGGTTCAAGATTTTGAAAAACAAAACGCTCAAAGAAAGTGAAATTAGCATCCAACTCTCTTCAAATTTCATTCATAGAATAAATATCTGCGAACCCCTTCTAGTAGCCCACCCAAAAAGGGTCACAATTTTCAATACATTTATCTGTCATAACTTGCGATACAAGTCTGCGACTCTTTACAACTTGATGTATCTACATATTTCTCTAAACCAGAAACTTGAGATGACTATGGAATATATGATTTCGCATAATATTAGATATAAGTTCGGTTTTCTTGTAATTTTGTCCAAACCAATATTTATACCCTACACCACAAGGTGGTCAGTGTATTATGTCTTTGTGCATTTGCTTGTAACAGGCAAAAGGAAACGAGATGGACCCATAGTTCCTTTCGATGATCTGCATAGAATCACATTCTGAGTCGATTTATGCATATCCGTCCGTCCGTCTATATATCTGTCCGATTCAGATGTAATTCTGCACGTACAACCAAGTTAAGCCTGGAAATAAGTGTGCCAAATTTAATCAAAATCAGTTCAGACATAGCTATAGCTCCCATATATATTGTTCATCCGATTTGTTATTGTTGTCCTCCGCAGTCGTAATATACTCTCTGTAACAACGATATTTGGGGAAATATATCAAATGTAGCTCAGAAATACCCTTGCTGAATTTTATCGAGATCGGTTAATATTTGGACATAGCTCCCATATATATCTTCGTCCGATTTGCGTTTTATTGTGCACCAAACGTGTAATATTAGCCCAATTGGAATGGAATTTTGCACTTACGATCAAATTGAGTCTAGAAACCAGTATGTGAGTCTAGAAACCAGTATGAAAATCGGTGCAGATATAGCTATAGCTCTTATACATATTGTTCATCTGCTTTGTTGAATTTGCCCTGTATAGCTGTAATATGTACTCCGTAGTAACGATATTCGGGGAAATATATCAAATACAGCTCAGAAATACCTTTGCCAAATTTTATCAAAATTGGTTCAGATTTAGATATAGCTATCCGATTTCAAGTTAATTGTGCACCAAATGGATAATACAAGCCCGTATTGAAAAGGCGCAAATGTCTCGGCAAATTTAGTAGAAATCGATTCAGAGGAGGATATTCCTCTCATATATTCCATTGGACCTTTGGACTTTTAATTAGACAATATTGGTCCATATCTTTGGAATCTACTCCTATGAAAAATCATAACAAAAGTAACAAGTAAAAAAGCTGTAAGTTCGGCCGGGCCGAACTTTGAATACCCTCCAACATTTGGAACGAATTTGGCAATTCTCAAAAACAATAAAATCCGTTAAAATCTTAGAAATACCGAACGTAGCCGTTAAGCCATTACAATGTTCAAATGCGAAACTTTGAAAAAAAAAATCGGTGTATAATGTAGCTACAGTCATCAAAATACTAATTATCGGGAGGTACCGTTATATGGCGTGGACCTGCACAAACAATTTTCTGTCTAAGGATTTAGTATTCATTGCGATCTTCATATACCAAATTTGACACATTTTCGGTGAATAATGTCGCTAAAATCATCAAAATATGAAAACGTGGACCTACATGGCATTATTCACGGAATTGTTTCGAATTTGCTATTTGAAGTTCGTAATGGATACTACAGCCTAAGACAGAAAATTGTATGTGCAGGTCCACGTCTTCGTATAGCCCCCATATAACGGTACCTCCCATATTCGGTATTTTAAGAATTTTAGGGTCACTATGTACCGGAGTAGTCTATGCAGGTCCAGGGGTTCATATAGGCCCCATATATCGGTACCTCCCTATATTCGGTATTTAGATGATTTTAGGTACAATACTCACTGAAATTGTTTGAGATGTCGTATTTGAAGTTCATAATGGATGCTACAGCCTGTGGCAGAAAATTTTCTATGCAGGTTCAGGTCTTCGTTTATTTTAAGTTTCGAATTTGAATATGGTAATGCCTTCTGACAAACAATGCCTATCTAGCTCCACGTCGTGTAGACCCCAATATAACCGCTATTTTTAACATTTTAACAGAATTTTTTAAGGATTTTATTTTTGGAAAATTTCCAAATTGGTTCCAATTGGTGGATGGTATTCAAAGGTGGGCCCGGCCGAACTTACTGCTTTTTTACTTGTTTCTGTGGAAATTAATATACATATAAACGGAGAAGCCTAAATAAATTACATTACAACTGATAATTACTATCTAAACGTTAACTGAAATTGACAAAATATTATAATTAAATGGAAATATTGTGATGACAATCACTCTTGTACTCGGTTGATGGAAACTATTTAAATACTAAAGCCGTAGAGCGATACAATCAATCGTATCGAAAAATTCAAATATGAGCTCAGATACTTTAAAAATTAGTCTCATTTTAGGCGTTACAACATGGACTGCATTTGCTGTGAGTTATGTGCAAAAATTACCTTTTCATTTCGTCATTAATTTTTTTTTGTTTTTTGTTGTTTTTTCCAAGTACAATGTAGAATTCATTGATGTCAACGTATCGACGACCACTCCCGACCTTGTGGATGTCTATGCCAAACGGGTCGTCATTTCCCGTGGTCTCTACGGCTTCAGTGCTTTTCTGCACTTAAAGGAGGACATCAACACTGATTTGTTGCAATACGCGACCAAGGTCTATTACAGCACAAACGGTTACGAATACAATCTAACGCCCTATCACATTGGACCGAAGACCATAACGAATATCATTAACAGTGAATACAAATTATATGCTAAGGTTGCCGTGGAGAAGTGTTGTAAGAATATCGACCTACCCGATCGTTTCGTATCTCCATTGACGGCTCGTAATGTGACGTGCGAAAATTGTTTGATTGAAACGAATGAATATCCCACAGCAATGCGTGTGGGATTTTATGCCGTGGAGAACATAGCATTCGATAGGCCACATGTTTACACGAGAATTGTGTTTAAAGTAGAGAAAGATTGAATCCATAGAATGGGTGTGGGGAGGGGTTCGAAAATGAACATAAATGAGGTGATTTTTTACAATTGTAAACAAATGCGATAAAAATGAAGAAATTTAATAAAATTTAAATTTCCATAAATTATTTAATAAATGCTAAAAGAGCAATGAACGATTAATGCAGGATAACTAAAAGGAACCATTGAATGAAAAGGAAAGAGTTAACTAAGAGAAACCGTGGTCAATAAAAAGGTAAGGTAAAGCTACCAGCTGGTTACAATATTTTTTTTTTTTCAGTGTGCCCGACTTCTGTCATTTTTTATATCCTTAGCCAAAGGGTTTCAGAGAGTATATATCATTTGATCCGGGCAAAACGTGCCTCATCGAAATTACGGTTTTACATATAAGCGAAAGCAGCATCCTATTCTCTTCAAATTTCGCACTTCAAAGTATTTCTACTAATAAAATATCTGGTGTAAAGATGAAATATGTTGGTCCACTCCTTCCTCCCCCACAAAAGGTCAACATTTTGAATAATTACAGGGTGAGATGAAAAAACCGCAACCAACTTCAGACTGCTGTCATTTCTTAGCCATTTGTCAGACAGCTGTTAAATTAATTCCAGTGACATCGCTACAGAAAAAAATAGACTCAAAAGAGATAAATTGTTGCTTCGCTTGGCCGAAAGTGGTGAACTGCCGAATTTGTTTTTCCCCGATGAGAAAACATTCATTGTCCAGCAGTTTGCAAACAAACAAAATGATTGTGTTTACTTGCCAAGGAGGTCAGCAGAAAATGTGCACCTTCGGTTTGTCACTAGAAGTCAAGCGCCAGCCATGGTGATGGTGTGGGCCGCCATAACAGCCGATGGTCGTTCTCCGCTCGTATTAATCGACCATGGCATCAGAATAAATGTCGTATATTATCACGAAAATATTCTGGAGGGTGTATTAAAGCCTTGGGCACGCAAACATTTTGGCCGCAACCTTGGACATTCTAACAGGACTCAGCACGCGCCAACCAAAAATGGTTACAAAATGAGGTTCCTCGCTTCATTTCCTGCGCACAGTGGCCACCAAAATCTCCGGATACCAATCCGATGGACTATTGTGTCTGGAGTATTTTGGAAAGCAAGGTTGGCACTAAAAAATACCAAAGTGTCGATCACCTCAAGCAAGCGCTTTGCCGGGAATGGGCAAAAATACCGCAGAGCAACATTCGGGCAGCTTGTGATGGTTTCATTGGCCGTTTGAAGGCCATAATTCGTGCCAAAGGTGACCAATTCCAACAAATCTAAACTTATTCTAAAATTTGATTCTATTTCCGACATGTTTTGCTTTCATTCAATAAAATTAAAAAAAGAATGTAAAAATTATGGCGTTTGACTTTGTTGCAGTTTTTTCATCTCACCCTGTATGTGGCAGCTAAGTATTACAATCTAAAAAAGTTATTAAGTTCTGTTGATCTACAAGAAATAAAACAGAAGCCTCTTCATTCAAATCCAATTAAAAAACAATTTTCCCTCAATGCTCCGAGTCACTGTATTGTCGAACAGGACATAAAAAAGCTACGATGCTGCTCATATGCAGCATTTTAGAACGGTACCGGATTTTGCTATTCTATAGTTGCTGTTTTTTGCTGCTGGCTTTGCTCTTCTTTGGTTGTTTTGTTGCACATTACGGCGTAAAAAGACGGAAACCATTTTGCCTGGCGGGTACAAAGAAACGATACCAAAAAAGGACTAACTAACACACACACAGACAGAGAAACAAAGATATGTACATAACCATAACCAGCATGGAGGTAATCAACCCACCATTCCTCCCTTCAGATGTTGCCTCGGCCACATAAATAATAAATAATACATACGTATGTGTGTGTGGATTTATGTACTCTGGCCAGTGCTTGAAGAATGGACGCACAACTGAATGACTGGCTAGCTGGCTGCCTAACTGACAGGCTGAATGCATTTACCGAGGCTAGAATATTTAATCATGTTCCGCGTCCTGACCTTTTGTGCCATTCGACAATGTTTGCCATTGCTGCCATAGTTGTGCAATTGTATTTGAAATGCAACAACAATAACAACAAATACAATTTCCATGGGACAATGCAAAGGAACTAAATACCAGCCTGTCAGATTATCAGAGTGCCGGTTTTTACGCACCACATACAAGCGATGGTAGCCAGTCAAGTGAGGAGAACAAGACAGAGACTAGAGATGATAGGCCTCATCATGACGACGAAGATGATAATGATGACGTAGATAATAGCAATGAGGGTTGATTGTTATTTTTGTAGCCTATCCCGATTCTATGCACCACCACTGTGTCACCACCACCATCATCATTATCACGTTGCTCATTATCATCATTGCCTTGTGGATCATCCATCACAAACGCATGTAAGCATCCATGCCTGCGCAACATATTAACAGGTATCCTGCTGAGCTGACATAGAAATCACAAAGCCGACATGCGCTACATTTTGAAAGTTTCTTCTAAATTTTTCGAATCATTATTTTGCAACATTTTCAAAACTTTTCTCAGAGAAAAGTAGCAACTTCCAAACAAGATCGCGCATTGGTAAAGGGCAAAATTTCAAGAAAATAGAACATTTATATCCAATATTATGCGAAATCGTAAACATTTAGATATAGCAAATTGTAAAGAATCGCTGACTTGTTTCACAAGATATGACAGATAAAAGTGTTGAAAATTGTGAACTTTTGTAGGTGAGGTACCAGAAGGAGTTCGCATCATCTTCACTACAGATTTTGTGTTAGAAAAAATGTTTGTATGTGTGAAATTTGAAGAGAGTTGTATGCTTATTTTTTGAGCGTTTTGTTTTTCAAGTCTTGAACCCTATGTGGGGGAGATACCAAAAGAAATGGTCCGATCTCTACCATCTTTATAAAAGATCTTGAGTTAATGGAAATATTGTGATGTAATAAGTCTGAATGGAATCGGATGTTAATTTCGCGTTTTATGAGAGCCATTGATATTCTAAATTTGTATGCTTTATGTGTGAGGTACCAGAAGGAGTGGACCGATATATCCCAGATCTCATGTTAGTAGAAATAATGGGATGTGGGAATTATGTAGAGAACCGGATGCTTATTTCCGATTTTATAATCGTTTTGGTTATTTAAAACTTTGACCCTTTGTGGGGGAGGTACCAGAAGGTGTGGTCCGATCCGTACCATGTTTATAACAGAGCTTTTGCTGGTGGAAATATTAAGATGTACCATGGAATTTCGCGTTGTATGAGCTTCCTAGTTATTCACAATTTTGAACCTTTGTGGGAGAGATACCATATGGAGTGGAGCGATATATTCCATCTTAACACCAGACCTTGGGTTGATAAAAATATTGTGATTAATAATATCGGATTATCCTTTCTCTTTCTGTGCAGTAAAATATTATTTCAAAAATGTCGACCTTCTGTGGGGGAGGTACCAGAAGGAGTCGACCGATATTACCCATCATCTAATTTTTTTTATTATTATTTATTTATTTTTATTATTATATTATTTATTTATTTTTATTATTATATTACGATATACCAAGTTTGGACCAAATCGAATACTCCCTTCGTGAGTTATCGTGTGCACCAACCAGACGGACGGACGGACATCGCTAGATCGACTCCGAATGTCCTGAAACGGATTTTGATCCAAAGAGACCTGGGATACGGGAGATAGGTTCTTGGGTATAACGACAATGGCACAGCGACGAATCGAAGTTTGATGTATTTGTTAGTGAAGCAAAAATCGGGTAAGGCAACAAGGCATATAACAAATCCTGCATTCTATAGTAATGCGATGTAGTCTTCGAATCGTAAATGCGGGAAAATATTGAAAAATCCCATAATAAAATCTGATACCACTGGTACCGAAACCAGCTGACTGCGGGTAATACATATTCCAAGAGGATGGCGTTTCCTCTCATTTTGTTAGGAGAACGAGTATCTTGAAGACACTAAAGTCAAGGTTCAGGATTAACCATCTTCTAGTCCAGACCTTAATCCATAGCTGAGCAAGGAGGCATTCTGGCGCACGTGGCTTTAATAAAAAAAACTTATAATACCCTCACCATTGGGTAAAGAAAACATTTTTGTATAAAAGTATCTGAATTCAAACGCATTCCACTTTAAACAAAAAATACCAGTGACACCGTTTGTATAATTCTGTTAAACTTTTCAAAAAACCATAAGGTGAGGTCGTTGTATGGGGGCCATACCAAAACGGTAACCTCTATAGCCAAATTTATACTTCAAGGATTATCATCCACCAAATCTTCTTAAATACCAAATTTGAAACTATTTCGTGGATAAATGTGACTAAGATTATCAAAATATCGGATATCGGTGGGTATTTTTATATGTGCGCTATAGGAAAACGTTGATCTATATATAATATGTTCCGCCACAGGAGCTAGAACCCATTGCGAAATACAAGTACCAATTTCATAGACAAATTCGTGAAAAATGTGGCAAAAATCATCAAAATACCGAACATCGAAGGTACCGTTAAATGGCGGCTATATCAAAACGTGGACCAATATATCTCATTTTCCTACCATTTCAATACCAGCCATCCAGACACAATACAAATTGTTCTACCAAATTTTCAAACTCTACGTCAAATAATGTTGGCTGTACCGTGACTTCAACAGACAGAACGACGGATATCGTTAAATCGACTTTTTCAGGGTGAAGGGTATATTATCCAATTTGGGCTGATATTAAATATATGGTGACCAATAACCGTAAAATCGGATGAAGATGTATATGGAAACTATATAAAAAGTCTGAACCGATCACGAAAACATTTGCCAGAGGTATACGAGCTGTATCTGATGGACAGTATCAAATATCATTGTTGTGGAATGCATATTACTCATGTGAGAGACTGTAACACCAAATCCGATGCTATATCTTAACCGATTTTCAGCAACATTTTAAGCAGTTGGTTTTAGGCTTAATTCCGTCGGAAATGCCAAAATTTAGTCCATTTGGGTTTATATTAGCCATTTGGTGCACAAAAAAACTGAAATCGGATAAAGATATATATGGGAGCTATATCCAAATCTGATCTGATCTAGATAACATTTGACAGAGGCTGTATCTCATATCCCAGAAGGCTGTATCTGGTACCAAATATCATTCTTGTGGATACATATACACATTACGCATGTGAGGGACCTAAACATAAAATCAGATGAAACATATATATATAGGAGCAATAGCTATATCTGAACCGATTTTCAAATTTTAAATACTTGCGTCTAGACCTAATTCGGTTGCAAGTGCCAAAATTCAGGCCATTTGGACTGATATTGGCCATTTGGTGCATAATTAACCCGTAATCGGTTGAAAATATGAATGGAAACTAATCTAAATTTGAATCGATTCTCACCAATTATAGGATTCGTCCTTGGACCAAATAAATATTGTTTGGAAAATTTCATCTCAATCAGATAAAAAATGCGACCTGCATTTTGTTCACAAAAATACATGGACAAACGGACGGACTGGTATGCATAAATCGACTCAGAAAGTGATTCTATGAAGATCCTCAAAATTAACTATGGGCTTATCCCGCTTCCTTCTCCATGTTACAAACAAATGCGCAAAGACATAATACCCTTACCACTATGAGGTATAGGGTATAATTAAGCTAGAACCTTAAAATTTTTTGTGCGAGGTCCTTTGCTTTGCATAATATAAGCTCCATAACTACTGATATTCCCCATAGACTCCTTGCCGTTTTAAATTATAGACAGCTTTGCCACAATATCCCCTTCCGCATCACGAAATCACATCCCCTTACTCCAATCTCAAGCGATTGTAGGCGTTTCTCAAAAAGCAGAACCTTATTTTCAAAACAGAGAAACTGTGCAATCTTCATCCAAACACCAACAAAACCTGGGAACCTCTTGCAACGTATGTTCACAAAGTCAAAAAGTAAAGTCACAGCAATTCTTTAAGAACCGTGAACTCATAAGGTTCTCAAAGAAAACAGCATTCTGTCAAAAACCCCATAATTATATTAAAAGTACCTCCCTCTTGAAATGGCAAACAAAAGCTACAACAATTATGACACATTCCTATTAACATTTTCAACTGTCAAGAAAGTGGTGCTCAAATTACCAAAAACGAAGCAATCGGCAGAGTTCCAATTGCTCAAAATTGAAGACACACAAATGCATACCACCACACTCGTATGGCACCAATCTCTTCAAACTACATCCAACTCGATGGCCACGGAACAATGTGACCAAGTTAAATAAATATTTACATGTCCCAACTATTCGACAGTTATTCACCCTCAGAAAAGGGGCAATGCCCCTTTTTTCTCGGCCAAATCTCATCGAATGGAGGGTTGCTATAGGTAGCCTACTCCAAAATGATTTGCTCGTGAAACAAAACCCAGCAAAGTTTCAACAAATATTACAGGCAACATTTTTTTTGTTATTGGAATAAAACGGCGGCAGTCCTGCCACAGAGGTAAAGGAGGAGTTGCAATAAACGCCTTTTTGCTGAAACACAACAACAACAAAATCTGCTCGAATCAATGCTGTGGTAACAAACATTCATTCATTCACTCCATTCAGAGGGGACTTCATGTTTGCATTGCCAGGCCCGATGAGTAGTGTATCCTGGTCTCGAGCATGTTTGTGTGCGTGTGTGTTTCTATGTATTTTAAATTGGAATCCTTAGAAATCGTATAAAATTTAATGCAAACATGTAAAACGGACATACCGACTATTACAATGTCGACAGTAACATCAGTTGCAAACGACAGGATAACAACTAAAAAGACTAAAATGTACACCAACAAAAAAGACAGCTGTACCCGTCTGTGGCAGTGCTGGGATCTCATATTGACACACAGTGGTCCAATGTGTCGCAGATTCAGTAAAACTACTCGCTTAGGAAATAAAATTTCCTTCACCACAGAGTTTTCGAAATAACTAATTTAACAGCTTGTAGTTGCGGGCTTGGCGGAATGCCAATATATTCGATACTTTGAAACAGCCGTCCGTTTGTCTAATTTAGGTGCAGCGTCACTTAACTTTCTTGCTCGTATAGAGGTGACAAACCAAAGAGTTCCGTGATTGTTAAGTTCGTAATTGGGCCATATCGGTCCACGTTTTCGTTTAGCCCCCATATAGCGGTACCTCCCGATATTCGGTATTTTCATGATTTTAGCGACATTTTCTTACCAGAATCGTTTCAAATTTCGTATTGGAAGATCTTAATGGACACTACAACCTATGCAATTTCGTATGCAAGTCCACGTCTTCGTATAGCCCTCATACTCGGTATTTTCATGATTTTTGCGACATTATTCACGGGAATTGTAGCAAATTTCCTATTTAAAGTACCACAACCTATGCCAAAAAAATTCGTATAGTGCCCATATACCGGTTTTTAATTAAATGTTAGATTTCGGATAAATTTTTTTATTTTTTTTTTTTAAATTTCAAGTTCCTTCCAAATGGTGGAAAGTACTAAAAGTTCGGCCCAGCATGCTCCATTTTAGCACTTGCTCCGAATATCTAAAAATATTGGGTTGTGGAAAACTTGTTGAAAAACGGACATGGACATGCGAAAATAAACAATACAGTTCCAATCCTGTTATTAAATAATCATAACTCTCACTCTCTCTCTCTCTCTCTCTTTCTCTCTCTCTCTCTCTTTTTATACACTTCACCATACTACAGAGGGTAAGTAAGGTTTGTCGTTCCGTTTGTAAAACCTCGAATTTGTATCGATTTAGCTATGTCCGTGCGTTTGTGGAAATGTCTCTAGTTATTGAAGTATTATGTTACTGGCTGATTTATCAACGCCCAGGCGAAACAACTGAAGCTAGAATATTTAAATTGTGCATGTGGGTTAATGTTGGTGGATAGGGATGAGATACTACTGGGGTTTTGGTTGAACGGATTGATCTGGATTTGAAATGTTGGTATTGGTCTTTGCTAGTGGGTAGGGTTAAAATAAAAGTTGGGGTTTGAAATGCGTTCAGCAAGCGTACAAAATGTACTAAATAGTACTGAATTTGGTATTACATGAACGGATACTGCTTGCAATCTGAAGTTTGACAATAGGATCATTGTAAGTGTGTAGGTTTGAGATTTAGTGGCTGTTTTGGTAATACGTACTAAAAAGTACGAAAAGGTACTAAATTCGGGTAAGGGATTGAGGTGGAAATCTAAAATTTGGCATTAGAATGACATTTTGTGCGGTTTGTTCTTCATGGCGGGAGATTTGAAAATAGTCAAACTGAAGGGTTACTCGTAATTATTGAAATTATGTGAACGGATAGTGATAAAAAATTGAAATTTGGAGTGAGTATCAATTCTCGGAAATGGGGTGATGTAAGAATGTAGTTTTGTTTAAAAAGTGTGAATTGTCCTGGTAAATGCTACTAAATTTGGTGCAGTTAGGTTTATGATGAACGAATGGAGGTGGAACTTCGAAGTTTTAGTATTGTGGTTGCTGTTGGTGGCGGGATTGGGAATAAAAGTTGATTTTGGAATTGTGTACAAAAATTGCAAAATGGTACTAAATTTGATATAATTTTGTATTGGGTGAACAGATAGTACTTGCAGTTTGAAATTTTTTAGGGTAGCTGTTCATGACATATGGAGGTGGTTTTGGAAGTGTGCATTATAATTTTACGAAAAGTACTAAATGGTAATAAATTCGGTGTTAATTGACGGGGTAGAGATAAAATTGTGAAATTGATATTAATATAACCGTTTTTATCTGAGGTCGAGATGTGAAGGCGGGTTTGGAAATGTGTACTTTAGTTGTTCGAAAAGTACTAAATTAAAAACATATGAAGACGTTGAAATAGTTTTGGACAGAAAATTGGATCTGGGCCCACTGTGCAATGGCTTTACTAATATCTTTCTCGGTAAATTTCAAAATGGAAGATTTTGAAACGGTTCTTGGTGTAAAAGGTAAACATTTTTTTATTATTCCTTTCGAAAAGGGAAAACTTGAATAATATATGCTCTGTTCCCGTACCTGCAATAATCTACTAATTTTGCAATTTTCTTCGATATAATAAAGGGAAAATCGGTTATCATAGTGAAGACTTTTACATTCTTGCAGTTCTGAAACATACCAATATAAAACCTTCAATCTGAAAATTTAGTATGATGTCTGAAGTTTTGATTAAACATTTTTGTCAAACCGAAAAAATTGTACATTTTGAGAACTAACAAGAAAAAACTGTAAATTCGGCCGGGCCGAACATTGAATACCCTCTACAATTTGGAATCGGTGAATAATGTCGCTAAAATCATCAAAATACCGAATATCGGGAGGTAGACATAATATACATTTCAGTAAAATTTTATCAACCTACTTCATTTCGTACGGAAGCTAGAGTCATTTCCACAGACGGACAGACGGAGAAACGGACGGACATCGCTAAATCGACATAGAACTTTATGCTGATCAAGAATATATACTTTATGGGATCTAAAATGTATATTCGAGGTGTTACAAACGGAATGACAAACTTAATATACCCTCGATACTATGGTGGAGGGTATAAAAAGGCCTATCACGAACTTTTCAAACGAATCTTATCTTGTAAGTTGGAGTTTTTAATCACGAAGTTAGTTAGTTAGTTAGTCCAACTTATAACTGAAAATCTAGATTGGTATTTTGATGACTTTAGAAATGTATTTGTTTGAAATAAGTATAGTCTGTGGCCCAGTAATAATTACATATTTCGTGTCTTTATAAGAAGTTACGGTTCGTAACGGGAATTATTGCTGGGTAACCCCTCCCAGTCATAATGACCACCTAAATAAAGAATCGAACATCCATTGTCCTTTAAATGTCTGCTTGGGCGCCATAGGCAAAGATATAGCTAAGGAGATCCTCTGAGACAACTGGAGTAGATATTTATTATTCAAACTGACACGGTTACGACAACTATACATCAATACAGTAAAATAACATCCCTAGAGAGACCCGATATCTATTAGATTAGAATAGTTATAGCTGAATAGTTTTGTTATATTAGAAATCAGGATGGCACAGCTGTCTACGTTTGTATTGGGCTCGAGTTGTTTAGCAATCGGAGACAATATTCCTAGCTCAAAATATTTTACTATTCCTAGGGCACAGCAGCACGTGTTAGCCTGTCAATTTTCCATTAACTAGAAGAAAATATGTAATGGAATTCGTTCCTTCGGCAACATTAAGTTCTGCAAATGTAGTGAAAAATAAAAGTTAAATTGGTGACCTTGGTCCTGCTTTTGATTTGATTATATAGTATAACATCACTCACTGGCGCAGTAGCGTAGATTTTTAGATATTTTTGAACTTAAAATCCATTTTTTTTTTGTTTTCTTGCCTTAGCCCCTTCGGGTATATAACAATCAAGTCGAATTTTTGACAAATAAGACGAACGGATTCAATATCAGGCGAAAAAGCTAAGTACTTATACAACATGCAAGGTCTTCCTTTCGCTAATAGTTCGATGTTGCTTTAAATTTTCCAGAAATTTTACTAAAAAAACAGCATGATGCATAATTTTCTTTTAAAGATGCTCCCCAAAGTGGAGTAGTGTACAAGTTACTTTACGGAGAATATTTTTAAAAATACATTAAAATGAAATTTTTCTCTTTTTAGCATTTCTCATACAATCAATATTCGTAGACACTATTTTCCTCATGCGGCTCTCATTTTATGTGATCGCAAACCACTGTACCCTGTCGCCAGCAAAATAAACGATTTTCCACTGGTCTTATCAGACAATCAAAACAAACTCAAATCGTACACACGAAAAAAGGAGCAAATTTACACAATTATCCTGTGGATGTACGATATGTACGTTATTTACAAGTAGCAAAGGAACTACTTCTGTACGGAAACAGTAAAAACAAAAAGCAAAAACAACAACAACAATATGAACAGCAAAAAGTGAAAAAAAAACGAGAGCAATATGTGAACATTTTACACACAGTCTAAACATGGGTTGTGCAAAAAAGGGCCGTCATATTGTAACCCCCTCTGCCCTTGCCTTTCCGCCGTCATCTGTTTATTGGGTTGCTTGATATAATGAAATACTGGCGGAAGCAAAGTGCCAGCGCAAAAACGAAAAAAAAAACACACGTTAATTGTGGGTTATGCGAAACATTTGCGCACTTGAATTAAATCACTGTAACTCTTGAGCGGCAACAGCGAAAACAACAGCAACCAAAAAAAAAATAATAGTAGGTTAGAAACAAACCGTTGCTACAAGGTTTGAAGTTGCCAGCGTCAAGCAAGAGAACAAATGCTAAACGTTCCAAATCGATGTGTGCCAATTAATAGATGTTCATGTAGGCTGTGTTGACAAGATTTGTTTTCGGCTGTGCCGTCTAGCAATGTTTCAATCAACATTGTCTGTCGTATGGACGGATTTGAAGTACAGCTTCCAGCAAATTCCTTGCACTCCTTTAATGCAAATTAGGGGTGCTTAAGTCGTAATATAGTTTTTTGATTTTATAGTGATCATATTGAGAACGATGTTATTATATAAAAGTTTTCAACGTTCAAAAGCATGACATAAAACTGTGCAACATTTTCGAGGCAGCGGTATGGTAGGTAGAGTTTAAAGTATCAAATTAAACCCAGTTATCCCGTTCTCAGGAAAGTCGATAAAGCTAGAAACAGTTAAAAAACTTTTAAATTCATAGGAGACACTACGATACGTTAACACCAAAACATTTCATAACTGTTACGGTGTGCTGGGGCTAGATTATTATTCTTTGCAAAATATTTTCTTTATTAAAAACTAGCCGAAACCGGGGCGCGAATATACGAATAATTTCAAGAATTCAAAAAACGTTTTCATAATACTGCTAAGAATATACAACGTTTTTTTTTTTTTTTTTTTTTTTTTGATTTTCCTTCAGGAGCGTAAACAATATTCGACCACATTTTTCAATGAAATTGTCTAAAAATAAAAACGAGGAGTTCCTTTTGAGTACTTTACCCTCTGGAAGAGAATTGTTTACATAGATCCACGATATCGTATAGCCCCCTTACAACCCTCGTACCCCCGATATTGGGTGTTTTGATAATTTTAGCCACATTTTTCAATGAAATTTTCTGAAAGTAAATACAAGGAGTTCCTTTTGAATACTTTACACCTGGAAGAGAATTGTTTATATCAGCCTACGAGATCGATATCGTACCCTTACAACGGTACCCCCGATATTGGATGTATTGATGATTGTAGCCAAATTTTTCAATAAAATTGTCTGAAAATCCACATAAGGATTTCCTTCTGAGTACTCCATCCCCTGGAAGATAATTGTCTATATAGGTCCACGATATCGTTTATCCCTATATTCGGTATTTTGACGATTTTAGCAACATTTTTCAATGGAATTGTCTAAAAATCCATACTAGAAATTTTTTCCAAGCACTTCACTCCCTGGAAGAGAAATATCTATATAGGTTTAAGATATCGTATAGCCCAAATATAACGGTACCCTCCGACAGTCGATATTTTGAAAATTTTAGGGACATTATTAACCGAAGTTGTTTCAAATTTCGTATTTAGAGTTCGTACAGTCTATGGCAGAAAATTGTCTATGCAGGTCCAGGCCTTCGTACAAGCCCCATATATCAGTACCTCCCTATATTCGGTATTTTGATGATTTTAGTATTTCAATATTGTAATGGCTTATGACAAAAGTTACCTATGCAGGTCCACGTCTTCGTATAGACCCCAATATAACCGCTATATTCGGTATTTTTAAGATTTCAACAGAATTTTTGGCGAATGTTATTTTTTTAAATTTCCCAGATCGTTCCAAATGGTGGAAAGTCGGCCCGGTCGAACTTACTGTTTTTTACTTGTTTTGAGCTGCATTTCTGTTGCTATTAGAAGGATTCAAGGTAGCAATACAGCTGAACCTACATTCCGACCCGTAAGAATCGTAGCCTCAATTAAATTATTGTGTAGTTTTTTTACTATTAGCCTAATACCATTGCAAAGGCGTGGGGGTCTATATTTCCTAATAAAATAACATCCAAACCTGAACCGATTTTAATATAATTAAAAAAATAGACAAACGTCCGTCACACATTCCATACTTCATTGACATTTGACACACATAACATGTTCCGTGCATCAAACACATGAAATCGGCCGAAGAAATATATGGAGCTATTTCCAAATCTGCACCGATTTCAATATAATTTGGCAAAATAATTTTTGTGCCAAATTCCGTTACAGATTCGAAATTTCATTGAAATGGGGGACACATATCGTATTTAGAGTATTAAATACATGAAATGGGCCGAAAATACAGGGTGAGATAAAAAAACTGCAACAAAGTCAAACGGTATAATTTTTACATTTTTTAAAAAAAACTTTATTGAATGAATGCAAAAAATGTCGGAAATAGCATCAAATTTTAGAATAAGTTTAGATTTGTTCGAATTAGTCACCTTTTGCACGAATTATGGCCTTCTAACGGCCAATGAAACCGCCACAAGCTGTCCGAATGTTGCTCTGCGGTATTTTGGCCCATTCCCGGCGAAACGCTTGCTTGAGGTGATCGACACTTTGGTATTTTTTTTGTGCCAACCTTGCTTTCCCAAATACTCCAGACACAACGGATCGGTATCCGGAGATTTTGGTGGCCATTGTGCGCTGAATCCTGTTGGAATGTCCAAGGTCTGCGGCAAAAGGGTTTGCGTGCCCAAGGCTTTAGTACACCCACCAGAATATTTTCGCGATAATATTCGGCATTTTTTCTGATGCCACGGTCGATTAATACGAGCGGAGAGTGACCATCGGCTGTTAGGGCGGCCCACACTATCACCGGCCGGCCGGCGCTTGAGTTCTAGTGGCCAACCGAAGGTACACATTTTCAGCTGACCTCTTGGCAAGTAAACACAATCATTTTGTTTGTTTACAAACTGCTGGACAACGAATGTTTTCTCATCGGAGAAAACCTAATTCGGCAGTTTACCACTTTCGGCCAAGTCTATGTTCTTTCTGTTGCGGTATAAGTTCTTGCACATTTTGGAATTTCAATGGCTTTACCCCGAACTCATTTTTCAATATTTGCCGAATGGAATATTGCGATATGTTCAGCTCACGAGCCATTTTTCGGCCACTGCCACGCGGGTTTCGATCAAGTCGCTTCTTCACTTTTCGAACCATTTCTGCTGATGTTGCTCTTTTCTTCCATCCACTTCCATGACGTCGGGCTACGCTACCAGTATCACGGTAACGAGCGATGGTACGAGACACAAAATATTTATTCACATTTAAATGCTGGAGTGCTCTAACGATATCCACTTGTGGTTTTCTAACCAAATATAAAGAAATCACACTATCACGATTGAATTCCATCACTAATAACTTTTTTACTGGAAAACTCCCACCAAAATGCTTTTGTACGCTTGTAAACAATATAATGAGCTGTCACTGGAATAATTTTAACAGCTGTCGGACGAGTGGCTCAGAAATGGCAGCAGTCTGAAGTTGGTTTCAGTTTTTTCATCTCACTCTGTATATTCTAAAAATTTTGCGAATGTGAAATTGCACTATTTTTTCGTATTTTACGTATTAGCGTTAACGTTTTGAGAGAGCCTTGCCAAGTGTATGCAACTCTCGATTAATCAAATTTTAGTTTTGAGCTGTCGATTTTTCATTACAGCTGACTCGCTTTGTGACAATCTCTTTCACAAGAAAGTTTATTTATTTCTATAACACCTAAGATCCATCCAAAGATAGCCAAACTAAGAAAAATAATAGCACTTGAATCTTGGATATTAATCAATAAATAATATTAATACCGGAAGCCGGAGTTGAATTATTTTTTTCCGACTCAGACTCCTATACTCCAGCAAAACTGTTCTACTCGGATACCCTGATATTAACTTATTTCGCAAGAATACACAATAAAATTTTATCTGTTTTGATTATAGATCCTATTCAGCATGCATTGAGATATTAAGGTAAAGAAATTTAAAAGTCTAAAAAACTCGTCAAAATGTCATTACCAAATTATGCTTCATTTATTTGCATTTTACCAGAAGTTCGCTTTCTATTTTCATATTAAACCAACAATATCCAACTTACCTTTTATATCTATCCAAATAATTATATATTTTTCCTTGAAATATAAATCCGATTGATATTCGTTCGAAAGAAAACCGGAGATAATCCTTATTTATGAGAGACATTCGGCTTTAGAGCCTCTCACTTATGTGCATTCGTATGTACATAAATGTATTTCTTTAAGTCGTCAACAAGTCAAACGAACTCGTACCGTTCTTAATTTCGCTGAAATAAATGCAAATAACGACATTAACGGCATACGCTCAACATCTCTTTCTCTGAAGCATGTTATTAATATACAAAGCACTGCGCCTCAAAGCCCAACTCATTCCATCACCAACATAAATATGAGTTAATATGTATAAATGTAAATCGTTGACACACACGCTTAGATGATTTCACATCTAGTTTTGATTTCGTTTCACATTTGTTTTGATTTATTGAGCCCGATTCCCACACATACATTATCGTGCTCACAAAGCACAAATTTATTTGTTGGCTAGTCTTTGTGTGAACTATTGTCACTCCATTTCGTTCTCCTTTTCTCGATTTCGCAATGCCAAAGGATACAAAATGCGGAATAAATCGCCGTTAATTTGAACCGCGTAATGACAATGTCAATTTTGATATGTAAATATTTGTTGCGATACGTCAGGAGACAGTCGAATGCAGCAGAGAATTCTCAGAGAATTTTCTTTACTCAGAGATGGCGCCCAACGCAAATGTAGGTAGGTAGTTTTCCTTTTTGTAGAAATAACAACAACGAATCATCATCGTCCCCACGATACCAAACAACTTCGTTAAATAGAGATGGTGTGTTGAATGTGTGCGTGAGTGTATGTGTGTGTGGAAGGCTAACTTTCTCCCATTTGTTGTTGACGATGCGGCTGCTTACATTATCCTTAATTTCATTTGGAGCAAAAAAGGTAACACAACGTAAGATGTCAAATGCAAATATAAGGATATGTGCGTGAATATTTGTCGAATGTGCCGATTGAGTAGTAATTCCATTTGTGTAACAAGACAAATGTCAATACATGAGAATATTATTCCCTATTGATTGTGTGGTTAATGCTGTGGCAGCTGCTTTCTAAAGAAATCTTTTTAAAAAAAGATTACATTGATCTACTTCTTTGGAGCCTACCTCACTAACAATCATATTTTGGAAAAGAAAACAAATTGAAATTAATCAAAAATCAATGAAAAAAAAAGGATTTGAGATTCACTCCTCATGATTCTTCCCACACAAAGGACTAAGGTCTACTCAATTTGGTATACCTTACACATGGTTGAGATTGTGGTGTTTTAAACATATAAAAACCGAAATGGGGTAAACACCTCGGACGCACAAATTTTAGTACCTTACCTAGAAACATATTTTGCATAAGACCCTACAAAACTATAAAATGTTGGAAGCCCCTTAGGACCAGATCTATTCCCGGCACAAATTTTAGTAGGGGTATTTAAAACAATTACACACGAAAATTGTGATTCATTTTATCCGATAAATATAATCCAATGGTTATAAATAATCCTAGACTTCTGCCCTGTCATTAACTCTTTCCTCATGCAAAATTCTATGTCGATTGATTTTCAGTTGTGACCTGAAGAGCGACTGCAATATCAAGAAAATTTCAATTTTTTGGTCCATTTGAACCCTTAAATGTACATATTCAAAAACAATAGACTTCAAGTCTAACCCTAACCCTACCTCAATGCAAAATTTCGTGTGAATCGGACGATAATTACGACCTATATGTAATACCCCTAAACACAAAATCAAATCAAATTCAAATAATCGCATGTGCTATTATCCTAGGTTCTACCCTTTTCTGGCAAGAGGCCATTGCAAATTGCAAAAAGTTATGGTTTACTTTACCCGCTGGGCTTCTGCCCAGCCCTAAACCATAACTCGATTGATTTATAATTTGGGATCATACGCGATCATCTCCAAAAACAATAGGTTTCTATTCTAACCCTAACCACACCTCCATTTTCTGTTTCACAGTTTTTATAACAGTTAAATCCAAACAGTTGAACAAATTTCTACCTGAACCTGGTTTATGCAGGCCACGCACGTCTCTTACTGCCGAACATATTCAATTTAACCATTAATCGTCTTACAAACGAATAACGTTTGCAAATCGTAGACTTTGGACAAAATGCGTGCTCTGTTAAGAAAGTCGATCGCACTCTTCTTTCACATATCGATGAAGCTCATTTTTGGCTCAATAGATACGCAAATAAGCATGATTTTCGATTTTGTAGTGAGGATCAGCCTGAGGCATTGCAAAAGCTACAAGTGCATCCAGAGATTATATCCAAAATGTAACAGCTTGACTTACATGGCATGTGATTTCAAAAAGACGGTGTCACATGCCACATTAAAAGGCGAATTCGGTGAACATTCTATTTCATATTCGGTCAATTGACCTCTAGATGGTCATGGTCTAGATGGTCGTGCGATTTAATATTCGGTGAATTGACGCATTGGAGACAACATTTGGCTTAGCGGGTTGAGCATTTAAGCCGCAGTCGCGGTCAACATTTGCATGAAATAATTTTTAAACATGAAATCAGGAGATGGTAGCCAATATTTTGATGGTTAGCCTCTTTTCTGTCATGCGCGAATTTGCAATAATGTTACGAATTTGCAATAATGTGCCTAGAATCATTAAATTACCGAATATTTGGGGGTACCTTTATACGGGGGCTATAGGAAATTGTGGGCCTATTTAAAAAAGTTTCTTTCCAATAGGTTGTTAACCATTAAGGACTTTAAATACCAAATTTCATACAATTCTGTGGCTACAACTATCAAAATACCGAATAAACTTGGATTTCCAAATTAATTGGCCCTCAAAATGCATGAAACTAAGAGTATTTGAGAACTCGGACAATTCCAATGCAGGAATACCAGAAATATTGTGCAGAGCACAGATTTTCTTCTTCTTCTCTTTAATTTTTTATTTTGTGTGGGAGTTAAATCTGTTTCGAAAATTACCGTTAAACCTACCAAGTCAGACCCAACAAACTATATATATTCTTGATCAGCGTAAAATTCTAAGTCGATTTAGCAATGCCCTGTGTCTGTCTGTCTCTTTACATCTTTGGAACGAATTGAGATAGAAGTCTAAATTTTTGCACACATGTGTATTCGGTCAGTAAGCATGTTAAGTTCGTATATCGGTCCACGTTTTCATATAGTCCCCATATAACGCTACCTCCCAATATTCGGCACGTTGATGATTTTAGAGATATTTTTTACCGAAATTGTTTCAAATTTCGAAATTAAAGTTCGTAATGGGTGCTAGAGCCTATGACACAAAATTACTTATGCAGGTTCACGTCTTCGGATAGCCCACATATAACAGCACCTCCCTATGTTCGGTATTTTGCCAGAATTGTTTCAAATTTCGAATTTAAAGTTCGTAATGAGTGCTAGAGCCTATGTCAAAAAATTACTTATGCAGGTCCACGTCTTCGTATAGCCCCCATATAAAGATACATCCTGATATTCGATATTTCAATGATTTTAGTGGCATTACTCACCGGAATTGTGTCAAATCGGAACTATAGCCTATGACAAAACAATTACTTATTAAGGAGAGGTAAAATTTGAAAAGTATTTTTCTACGATTTCATGTTCCTTCAAAATGGTGGAGGATTTAAAAGTTCGGCCAAACGGAAAAGGAAAAGGTACCAGTTTATATGAGCTATTTCAAAGGTGACCCGATAAATTTCATTCTCAATCCCAAACATCGTAGGAACAAACGGATATGAAATGGTGTTTCCGACAAACATTTTAAGATTTTACAAACGGAATTACTAACTTAATATAGCCTCCATTTTATTGTGGAGAGTATAAAAAAAATTAAGGATCAAATTTTACTCCAACTAAATCTTATAGAATTATATAAGGGCACTTGCTTCCAAATTCAGTTTCAGTTTGGTTATCAGGAAACCGTTTAGCATGCTTCATAATTAACAGAGTCGACCGGTATTGAATACAATGGCAATTTTCCTCATTTTCCAATCAGGATTTCATTGGGTATAAAAAGTTCCTTGCAGAACTTTACCAATATTTACTCTTATCCATATCCTGAAGGAAAATTGGTTATCGAAGTAAACAATATTACATTCTTGCAGTTCTGGAATGAACCTATTTATTCCTCCGTTTGATGTATGATATTATCAGTTTTTTTTCTCCTTCAATAACTGCTCCAAATTATTATTTATCATTTGTCAAATATTCTAGGCACTTTTGGGACCATTTGAGCAAAAGGTATTTGCTTGACAAACTTTTTATCAACCCAACAGCGATTCAGTATATTATATGTTGCCACAATTCGCATAACACTAATACACTTCTCTCAAACGCATCCTGCCGACGGCATAATAACAATTTCGAACCGTCAACGGCGGCATTTCCAACATTTCAATCAAAGTTACGTATAAATGGGAAATTTCTTCACAACAGCGGAGTTTGGCGCAACAAAAAGATACCCAGAGTACAGAATTGTACTATTGACGACCGTACACGTACTCCTAACTACTGCTGCTGTTGCTTGCTGGGTGGGAAATCAAGGAAATCAAAGCACAAATCAGTTGTCGTAAAGAGTAATGGGAGACGCGAAATTAAATGGTGAGTAGCAAAGCAATAACAACACAACAACAATACGAAGAACAAAATACAGTTACAAACATGAATGGACGTCAAATGTCAGAATATTGAAACGATACCACCCCAATTCGCTCAAATTACAAAATGATGCTGGAGCACAGCCGAACACACACACACGCACGCACACATGACAAATTGGTCAAGCATCTCTTTCACACATTCCCCGGGAATGCACAAAATTCACGCTCTCTCTCTCCCCCAATATTTGTGAACTTATCTTCTCTTTCTCACTACTGCTGCGCCTTTTGGTCTTCTCCTTAATGGAAGGGGTGTTTCTTTCTCACAGTGGCAACAAAAACAACAGCAACTGTGTGATTCTGTGAGGAACCCATGTTCTTGCTCTGTGGCATAAATTGCATCATATGTCTGCCATCATTAAGAACAGTGGCTCGCTCGCTGGCTGGCTGGTTGATGTTCCGCTGTCCTTGTTTGTTGTTTTTTTATTTGAGGTTCTATTGCTCATTGTTCAAGAACAGCCACCGTTCAGTCAGCAGCCATCACCTTTCGAATGAAGGCATGGAATATGGGTTGTATGGGTTCGTTTCAGGCGGCCACTGTTATCGTCATCGCACCTCAGCACCCAACGGCACCCATTACTTACTTATTCTCAAAGTATGCGCCGCTTTGCTGGCGACAATGATTTCAACCATTTTGCTGTAGTCCGCGTGTTCCCCCTCTCACCGTCGTAACCCATTACTCTTCGATGCTTTTAATTCCATTCTTTTTTTTTTTGTCAAGCTTTTGTTTTCCATCCACAGCACAGTAGGGTTTGTGTGCACATAGGTGTGTACTTATGTACGTTCGTACGTTTGTGTGCTTCTTTGCACATATTTGTATTGCAATTTAGTTGATTTGCTCCTTTTTTCGGTTCGCTTCTTATTTGCAGGTGGTCTCTCCTTCGTATTTGTCGATGGCACAGATGGGTGCAGGGAACTGACGGTCGCAATGTCTACACACTTGGGCTATGTGGAGGACACTGACTGGCTGGCTGCCTGGTCGACTGCTGTTTGGTAATGTGGCATTTTATGTTTCGCCATACAATAGGCCTTTTGTGTTCTCGTCCTCCATTAGTGTACCTTTCTGTTGGGTTTTATGGTGATAATGATGGGTTCCTTTCAGGTCCAACTGTTGAAGGGAGTAGCGTATGTATGTTTGCTTATAAAAATAAACAAATGAAAATGTCGGTGTATCACCGGGGAGTTGTTGGTGAAGAAAAGTGTATGTGAAGCTTAGCTCCGACTCCATGGAAAAAAATAAATTTTAATGCATTCTGTTTAGTATTAAAGATTGGAAATATAAAACAGCCCGATGAAACCTACCTTTAAGTTGACAGAACAAATATCGAAGTTAAATTTAGGGATGAAGCTTACACATTTGGTGCACAATGAACTTGGAATCGGAAAAAGATGTGTATTTTTAAAATCTGGACCGATCATGACAGAATTTGCCAAAACGTTTGCGGGATGTATTTTATATCTTGGGTACTAAAATTTCAAATAGGGTGAAATATATATGGGACTACAGCCATACATATCTAGACTGATTCTTACCAAATTTGTCATATTTACTTCTAGGCTTAATACTGTTGTATGCATCAAAATACTGACTGATATAACACACATGGCGCACAATAAAATTGAAATCGGACGAAGATATATTTGGCAGCTACATCGAAATTTAAACCGATTATTGGTTACAAACAAATACAAAATGCAAAGACATAATATCCTATAAAAGCATGAATGCTGTTCAGACTTCGACTCCTAAGTAGAATTTGTAGTTGACATGTTTTGTTTATAACTCCTCGAAATACTCATGTTCAGGTGGGATTACATAAATCGCTTATTTGGCTGGCTTAAGTCATCGGTTGACTTCTTCATAGAGAAACAAAGGAGTTTTAGGGAAACTTAGTTCAAATTTGGCCCTAGGCTACTTTGTTCATTTCCGAAGGCGCTAGCCGATGACATAAGCCAGCCAGCCTAAGTCGATTTAACCATGTCCGTCTTTCAGTCTGTCTATAGTAATTACGTTATTTGGAAAGAATTGATATAGAAGGCTAAAATTTTGCATACATGTGTATTTTTTAAGTAGGCAGGTTAAATTCGTAAATAAGCCATGTCGGTCCACGTTTTCGTATAGTCCTCATATAACGGTATTTTGATGATTTTAGCGACATTATTTACCGAAATCGTTTCACAATTCGTATTTAAAGTTCGTATTGGTTACTACGGCTTTTGACAAAAAATGTCGTTTGCAGGTCCAGGTCTTCGTATAGCCCCCATATAACGGTACCTCCCTATATTCGGTATTTTGATGATTTATGCAACATTATTCAGTGGAATTGTTTCAAATGTCGTATTTGGAGTTCATTATGAGTATTACAACCTGTGACAGAAATTTGCCTATGCAAGTCCAGGTCTTTGTATAGCCCACAAATAACGATACCTCCTTTACTCGGGATTTTTATGATATTACCAACATTATTTAAAGGATTATCGTATTTCATGATCTTAATGTGTGCTACAGACTACGACAAAAAATTACATATGCAGGCACAAGTCTTCGTATAGCCTCCATATAACGATACCTCTCAATATTCGGTATTTCTATGATTTTAAAGACATAACAGACAGTAATTTTTTGTAGTATCGTATTTAAAGTTCGTAGTAGGTATCGCATTTAAAGTTCGTAGTCTAAGACAGCAAATTGTCTATGCAAGGCCTCATCTTTATATAGCCCCTATATAACGGTTTTCATTTAAGAAGAATTTTTTGAAAATTTTCAAATTACTTCTAAAAGGTGGAGGATATTCTTTACTTGTTATTTTGTTTACTTGTTATGTTGAATAAATCCAGATTAAGCAATAAATTCTGAAAATGTGGCTTAGATAGGTAGATAGAAAAAATGTTGTATCTAAACACGCTATTAGTGATAAGTGACTGACTGATTCATTAACGTCCAGGCGAAACGGCAGAAACTATGATCTTAATATTTACAATATCGGTTAATAAAAAGTAGTAAAAATTAAATCCATTGTATTTGCCAAACGGATGCGGCTAGAATTCTGAAATGTTAGGGTCGTGTTGGGATGTGGGATAGATGTGCCAAAGATTTTTTTCAATTCGAACTAAAAGTGTATGAGTAAAGTTATTTAATATACATTCACATAACTTAAAAGTTTTCTATTTGGGATACCAATGTTTAAAGAAGATTGTAATCTGATTTCACATTTTATTAGAGATATTATTGTTCATAATTTTACCTTTTGGTACAAGAAGCAGTGTGTGGAAAGGTGCGAAAACATTATCTTCATCTTCAGATTGATTTTTGATTTATTATTCGAAATGTTGACCTTTTGCGGTTGAAGTACAGATATGAGTTTTCGATTTGCTTGACTGATTATGTTTTCCAGACTCAAAAACATATAATTCTGAATAAAACCGGCGATTTTACAGATTTACTTACAAAATTATTTATAAAATAACGGTAAGACACCTTTTAACTGGCCAGTTGTTTTAAACACATTGATTGACTTCATATTCCAAATCCTTTGTGTAGGCAACGTTTTTAAACTCCGGGCAAATCATTTAAGTAATCTGTATTTGGTAATTGACTTTTCTCCAATATCGCCGTTCTGGGTGGAAACAGCAACAGACGCACTAAGAGCTCAAATAATTTGTCCACACTCTTGACGTATTTTTTCTCTTTTTCTCCGTTAAAATATTGCTCGGCAGGGTAATTTCTTGTCGTTGTGCGGAACAACCAGGTCAGTTTTCGGCACTTCCTTGGATGATTGATACACTGCCTGAATATCTTATTAATAACAAGTAAAAAAGCTGTAAGTTCGGCCGGGACGAACTTTGAATACCCTCCACCATTTGGTACAGATTTGGCAATTTTCAAAAAAAAAATCCGTTAAAAATTCTGTTAAAATCTTAAAAATACCGAATGTAGCCGTATATAAGGCAACTTTTGTTATAAGCTATTACAATATTCAAATGCGAAACTTGAAAAAACTGTTTATAATGTAGCTAAAATCATCAAAATACCGAATATACGGAGGTTCCATATATTCAAATGAACTCGCGAACCTGTACAGACAGTTTTGTGTCATATGCTGTAGTATCCATTACAAACTTCAAATACAAAATTTGAAATAATTCCAGTAAATAATGCCGCTAAAATCATCAAAATACCGAATATGGGGGCTATTCGAAGACCTGGACCTGCACAGACAATTTTCTGTCATAGGCTATATTATTCATTACGAACTTCAAATAACAAATTTAAAATAATTCCAGTAAATAATGTCGCTAAAATCATCAAAATGCCGAATATCGGGGGTATCGTTATATGGGGGCTATACGAAGACGTGGACATACATGGCCCAATTTCTGTCATAGGCTGTAGAATTAATTACGAACTTCAAATACCAAATTTGAAATAGTTCCGGTAAATAATGCCGCTAAAATCACCAAAATTCGTGGACATACATGGCCCAATTTCTGTCATAGGCTGTAGAATTAATTACGAACTTCAAATACCAAATTTGAAATAGTTCCGGTAAATAATGCCGCTAAAATCACCAAAATACGTGGACATACATGGCCTATTGTAAATTAGAATAGAGTCCAATCTCCCTCTTCGATTGTCAACTCTATCCCTTTTTCTGTGAGAAAAGAAACACGACCGCTTCGTTAGGGTGTTATTTCAATTTTGATTTTATTTAAGAAATATGTTCCTTACGTACTACTGAAACTAATCTAACTTAACCTAGTCGCAGCCACACAATTGTTCTTATCTATTCCAATATTGAATGGAGAACATTGCAGGGCTGCTTGTAATTTCATTCAAGTGGTCTTGCGCATGTACTGAGCGCATTGATATCTGTGCCTGTGGGTCATAACCTTTATTATCTCACACATTATCGTATGCGTCAGCGCACAAGATCACTGAATTCTTCATATGTGATATTTTATGGCGGCTGGGAAATATTTAATTTTAGACCATTTATTTTTATTACTACTTTTTCCCAGCGCCTCAATCGAACTCAAAAGTATGTACAAAGTATTTTGTACACCTATTTTAAACCAAAAGTAATACATAATAATATATATTTGAGTAAATTTTTATCAACTTACTAAATTTCGTTCGGAAGCTAGAGTGATTTCCACAGACAGACGGACGGACATTGCTAAATCGACATAGAATTTTATGCTGATCAAGAATATATGTACTTTGTGGGGTCTAAAATGTATATTTCGATGTGTTACAAACGGAATGACAAGCTTAATATACCCTCCATACTATGGTGGAGGGTATAAAAACTTGCGAAAACCCTCAATTTTATAATTTCCTTTACTGCCCTCTATGAGAGTAATGTCCATTTTCGATCATTGCATATGAATTATCTAAATATTACGATGTGCCAAGTTTGAACTACAAGTACTCCATTCGCTCAATAAGAAATTAATATTTTATGCCAAATCTTGAGAGGTCCAGAAGAAGTAGGCCGTTGTTGTCCATCTCCAAACTCGGATTAAGTTTGGTAAAAATATTGGCACAAATCGGAGTACTCTTCGAAAATTTTCGTCTGCACGTTAGTGTTAAAGTGCCTCACATGCGTAATATGCTCGACCGTGGCATCAGAATAATTGCCGAAAATGGAGGGTGTATTAAAGCCTTGGGCACACAAACATTTTGGCTGCAGACCTTGGACATTCCAAGAGGTCTCAGCACTATCGCATTCAGCACGCGCCGCCAAAATGAGGTTCCTCGCTTTATTTCCAGCGTACAATGGCCACCAAAATCTCCGGATACCAATCCATCCATCTCCAAACTCGGATTAAGTTTGGTAAAAATATTGGCACAAATCGGAGTACTCTTCGAAAATTTTCGTCTGCACGTTAGTGTTAAAGTGCCACACATGCGTAATATGCTCGACCGTGGCATCAGAATAATTGCCGAAAAAGGAAGGTGGATTAAAGCCTTGGGCACACAAACATTTTGGCTGCAGACCTTGGACATTCCAAGAGGTCTCAGCACTATCGCATTCAGCACGCGCCGCCAAAATGAGGTTCCTCGCTTTATTTCCAGCGTACAATGGCCACCAAAATCTCCGGATACCAATCCGTTGGACTATTGTGTCTGGAGTATTTTGGGAAGCCAGGCTGGCACTTAAAAATACTAAAGTGTCGATTACCTCAAGCAAGCGCTTCACAGGGAATGGGCCAAAATACCGCAGAGCAACATTCGGTAGCGTGTGACGGTTTCATTGGCTTTTTAAGGCCAAAGGTGACCAATTCGAACAAATCTATACTTATTCTAAAATTTGATGCTATTTCCGACATTTTTTGCTATCATTCAATAAAATTTAAAAACAAATGTAAAAATTATGGGGTCTAACTTTGTTGCAGTTTTTTTTATCTCGGAAATAACATTTCGTGTGAAACTTTTAATACATTTAAAATCCAGACCAAGCCAGAATGTAATTCAAATACGAAACTCTCTAAATTCAACCATTTTATTAATTTATACAAAGGTTTTTGAAAATCTGAAACAATATTTCATTAATAACTCTATAGTCAATTAAAAAAAAATCATGTAATTTAAACTCGGTATGATTTCAAACTGAGATTTCAATTTTGAAAAAAGGTTATTATTTGGGTACCATGGTAAAATCTTGGATTTGTCAAAATGTTCACACAATTAACAAAGTGTTCACAGGAAATCAATTGACAATAATTACCAATTAAAATTTCCCATGATATGGGCAGACATACATATGAATACATACATACATGTATACATACACACATACGATTGTCTGTAACGTAATTATTTAAAAAGCAGCAATTAAATAAATCCTGCAGGCCATAATATGCCAAGATAACCTAATTGCTCGATTGTCAAAGTTCACTCAAAGTGGCTACCGCGCCAGGCGACCAGGTGTGAGAGTAACATTCTTTAATTTGTTTATACAAAATAGCAATTGTTCTTCGCGCTCTCTCTCAGAAACAAAAAAAACATAATGCATTGCCAAACAATCGGGGTATTGAGAATCCATAACAGCGCGCCAAAACTAATCGAAAACAATTTCAACTTCTTTTCAATTCTTAAAGCGGTTCCAAGTCAAATGACTTCCTTAAATGTTTTGAATACCGCAACACATTTAAGAAAACTATTGCCGACTTCTGCCATGCTATGGGCATGTCGTCGTCATCGTCGTCGTGGCATGTGAGAATTAAGATCCTGTAAATATTTAATATTTCCACAATGTAGTTCTGCTTTTATCAAATATTAAATAATTGTTCTTTTCTTCATTGTTCGCCACCACTCGACCAAGTCCTCCTCGACTACATCACCAGCCATCGCTGTCGTTGCTCTTGTTATTCTCTCGTCCCCATTATTTTTCACAGTAGCGAGTGCTACGAATTAAACAAATACGATCCTTGGCCGGGATAAAGGCATCGAAACGCACACTCACTCACACATCCTTGCTGGCATACGGAACAATGCGAAACCGAAGCAACAGCAACAACACCAGCAGAGAAAATTAAAAATTTAAAACACCACAATTGGTACAGCAGGGGGGCTGAGACGACGGAGAACAGACCCATCAACAATGGCCCACTGAACAGGCAAAAGTTGGTAGAACGTAAAAATTCCAACGTCAAGAAGCCAAAGAGGGGAAGATGCGTAACCGCCCGCCCTCCCGGCCAGTTATTCAGAACGAATATGAAAGGATTGCTTGGGATGTCGAGGTTGTTTTGTTTGGTACCTCTAAAGTAATCATTAAATCTACAGGAATTTTTTGCAACAGATATTCTCATTCAAATGTAAAACTGTTGGCAACGGGAACGAAGCCAAGAACACACGCACACAAACGCACGCCAAGATGGCATGGATACACCAATGGAGAATTGTTGTCGAACAACAATGGATTCCATTTGCAGAAACGAGGCATATCAAACACACGCTCGTTAGCATAGATAGGATTTTGTTTGGATGTAAATATGTGGACAAGGAGAGAGTTGCTGTGAATATATTTAAGCCATCAAGAGGGGCCTAACAAAGCACAGGCCTTATTCCAGAAACAATGGTGGAGGAAAACTTCACTGGTTTTGAGATTTTCTGCAGAAGTTGTGAAATAAAAACTATTGCGAGATATTTTTTTCTAAATTCTGAATTTTGGAAGAAAGTCGCTGATGGAGTGCAGGATAAATGTTCCAAAGGGTTTTCGGAAATTCGAACTTTAAAGTTGCGAACATTTCTAAAGTGACAATAAATCTCTAAAATTGTATTACTGGGTATTATATGAACAGATAAACCTAAAAACTTGAAATTTGATTTGAGAATCAAATTTGAAACTTAAAGTTGAGAATAGATAAAACTTTTTTTTGGCTGTCTTAAGTCATCGGCTTCTTCGGGAAAAGAACGAAGAAGATAGATGACAAAGTAGGGCCAAAACAAACTAAGTCAACCTTATATCAGTCAAAAAAGCACTATATGCCCTCTCACCTTTACAAGGCACAGGCCTTATTCCGGAGAATATGGTGGAGGAAAACTTCATTGTAATTGAGATTTTCTGTAAAGATTTTGAAATAAACGTGAAATTGATTCAGAGATAATTATTTCTAAATTCTGAAATTTGAAATAAGAGTCATGGATAGATGTGCCAAAGGAATTTTGGAAATTCGTACTTTAAGGGTACGAAAAGTTCAAAAAACTTCTAAAATGGTAATGGAAATTAGCTATGAGAACCAAGAGAATAAATAAAACGCATTTTTGAGTGGCTTAAGTCACCGGATGGCATTTTCGGAAAATAACAAAGGAGCGTAGGGCCAAAATCGAACTAAGTCAACCTAAAACTCTACGACTTAAGCCAGTCAGCCAAAGACTTAAGCCAGTCAAAAAAGCGTTTGTATGTATTGTTACCTTAAAATTGGTATATGAAGGTGGTTTTGGGGATTTGTACTATATTTGAACGAAAAGTACCAAATATACCAAATTTACCAAATTTGATATTAGGTGACAGGGCTGAAATCCTAAAATTTGATATTGAGGTCTCTCTTGGTACTACAAGTACACAAAAAGTTCTAAATGTTGCATTGAATGAAGGAATATAACTGAAATCCTGAAATTTGATATGGCGACATCTATGTCTGTGGTTGAGAGAAGGAGCTCGTTTTGGATATGCGTACTATAAATGTACTAAATCTGGTACTGGGGAAATTAGACAGCTGATATCCGGAAATTTGATATTTTGGTCTCTGTTGGTATCTGAGATTGAGATATGGAGATTGTTTTGAAAATGCGTATTATAATTGTTCGAAAAGTACTAAATTCTAGTAATTTGGTATTAAGCTGGAATCCCGAATTTGATATTGAAGTCTCTGTTGGTATTTGGTATTGAGATAAGTCGATGGTTTGGGCATGCGTACTATATTTGTACGAAAGGTATTAAACAGTACAATACAGGGTGAGATAAAAAACTGCAACAAAGTCAAACGCCATAATTTTTCCCTTTTTTTAATTTTATTAATTGAAAGCATAAAATGTCGGAAATAGCATCAAATTTTAGAATAAGTTTAGATTTGTTCGAATTGGTCAAACGGTTCAAACGGCCAATGAAACCGTCACACGCTGCCCGAATGTTGCTCTGCGGTATTTTGGGCCCATTCCCGGCGAAGCACTAGCTTGAAGTGATCGACACTTTGGTATTTTTTAGTGCCAACCTTGCTTTCCAAAATACTCCAGACACTATAGCCCAAGGGATTGGTATCCGGACATTTTGGTGGCCATTGTGCGCTGGAAATGAAGCGAGGAACCTTATTTTGTAACCATTCTTGGGTAACGCGTGCTGAGTTCGATGATGCAGAGTCCTGTTGGAATGTCCAAGGCCCGCGGCCAATACGCCCTCCAAAATATTTTCGCGATAATATCCGGCATTTATTCTGATGCCACGGTCGATTAATACGAGCGGAGCGAGCGACCATCGTCTGTTGTGGCGGCCCACACCATCACCATGGCCGGCGCCTGACTTCTGATGGCCAACCGAAGGTTCACATTTTCAACTGACCTCTTTGGCAAGTAAACACGATCATTTTATTTGTTTACAAACTGCAGGACAACGAATGTTTTCTCATAGGAGAAAACAAAAATCGACAATTCACCACTTTCGGCCATTTAAAGGAATCTTTAGCTCTTTTGAGTCTGTTTTCTTTCTGTTGCGGTGTAAGTTCTTGCACTTTTTGGAATTTCAATGGCTTTACCCCGAGCTTATTTTTCAATATTTGCCGAATGGAATGTTGCGATATGTTCAGCTCGGGAGCCATTTTTCGGCCACTGCGATGCGGGTTTCAATCAAGTCGCTTCTTTACTTTTCGAACAATTTCTGCTGATGTTGCTGTTTTCATCCGTCCACTTCCTTGACGTCGTGCTACGCTACCAGTATCAAGGTTACGAGCGATGGTACGAGATACAAAAGATTTATTCACATTTAAATGCTGGAGTGCCCTAACGATAGCCACTTGTGGATTCCAGCCAAATATAGAGAAATCACACTATCACGCTTGAATTCCTGGAAAATTCTCACCAAAATGCTTTTTGTACGCTTGTAAACAATATAATGAGCTGTCACTGGAATAATTTTAACAGCTGTCGGACGAGTGGCTTAGAAATGACTGCAGTCTGAAGTTGGTTGCAGTTTTTTCCATCTCACCCTGTATTTGATACAATTTGATATTGGGAGAAAAAATAGAGTTGAAATCCTGAAATTTGATAACTATTTCACTGTTATTGCCTATGATAACGATTGGAGGTAATTTTGGAAATATCCACCATAATTGTTCAAAAAGTACAAAATTTTACTTAATTTGGTCTTGAGTGAATGTATAGAGCTGAAGTCCCGGAATTTGATATTGAGGTGTTTGTTGGTATCGTGGTTTTTGAAAATGCGTACTATCTTCAAAAAGTACTAAATGGTACTAATTTTGGTTCACTGTTGGTGTCTAGGATAGAGAGATGTGAGAATACATAAAACGATTTTTTGACAGACTAAAGTCAACGGCTGGCTTCTTCGTAGAGGAGCAAAGGAGTTTTAGGTTGGCTTAGTTCGATTTTGGCCAAACGCTCCTTTGTTCTTTTCCGAAGAAGTCGTCCGATGACTTAAACCAGGCAAATAAGCGCTTTATGTATTCCCACCTTAAAACGCTTTTTTGATTGACTTAAGTCATGGGCTGGCCATCTCGTAGAGGAATAAAGGAGTTTTAGGTTGACTTAGTTCAATTTTTCCTACCGTCCTTTGTTCTTGACTTAAGCCAAAAAATAAGAGTTTTATGTATTCTCACCTTAAGAGTGCCCGACTTCTGCCAATTTTGTGTATGTATTTGTTTTTAAAAATAAACTCTTTTCAAAATCAATGATCAGAAGAAACGGAGATTACGGGGCGCGCATTGGTTCTAATAACGAACTTTGCCGTGGAATTGAAAGAGTGAACAGTTTACATCATGTTTTTGACAGAAAATGCAGGCATTTCATTCATTTTTTTAACTCATTTTAAAAAATATCAAATAAATGAAAACAACTTGTTGCACATAATTTTGAATAATTCTCACATTCAGCGGGCTTTAAGTATCAAGCTGTTCTATCTCCTTATTGTGCCATGATTAATAAGGCCCTACTGAACGGCATTTTTTCAAGATACCCCTCTGCCCACTAACGTCTGTGCGTAACGTCAAACATTACTATGTCAGTAATTTAGGATGAAAAGGATAATGGAATGTTTGCATACAAAATCTAAATTCACAGAAAAATGAAAGGTAAAAGAATAGTAAAACATACTACCGGAACAGAGATGAGAACGTAATAGCATGACAATGACAATTCATATCCAGCAGGGTTACCACAGCTACAGTCAGTTGCATTTACGCTTTTAAAAATGAGACAGCAGAAAATTTGCAAACTAATTAGTGCAATTAACAGTCTACCAAACACGGTCGCACAACACCTGAAGTGCAACTACGACTAGATTCCACATGATGTAAGAGTCATATGTAAATGACTTTTTCCGCAATTATCATTAGCACTATTTATAGCATATTTCTAGATGCTTTCCAGATTTTTTAATCTAAAAAGAAACGCTTTAAAACATATTATAAATCAATATGAATATACTACAGGTATAGAATAAACATGCTACAAGTGTATTAACATGGCATAGCGTTACATTTAAGTTTCTTCAAAAATTCTTGGGAGCTCCCTAAAGTATGCTATAAAAAATATAAAATTCCTACCTTACCTTTTAATTTTATCATGCTTCTAACATACTTTTATTGGTTAAATTAGAAAACATATACCAACATATATATTTATTGCTGGTTTCACCCTGTCATTATTCTTATTGGAACGAGTTTGTGACACATGCATTCTTTAATGCCAAATCTAATTAGGACATACAATAGATTTTCCAAATATTGACTGTAAATCTTATTTGAAATATCATCGATCAAATTATATACTCTTCTCTAATTGTAGTAGAATTTCAAAGACTTAGGGTGCGAATACCTAAAACTCATTTTTGACTGGCTAAAGTCATCGGCTGGCTTCTTTGTAGAAGAACAAAGAAGTTTTAGGTTGACTTAGTTCGATTTGGTCCTGCGCTCCTTTGTTCTTTTCCGAAGAAGCCAGCCGATGACTTATTCCAGTAAAAAATGCGTCCATCTGCTTTGTTCAGTTTTGAAATACTCATTTAGGCCGGTATCTCGCAAATGAACGTGAGAATATACAGAACGCTTTTTTACTGACTTAAGTCTTCTTCGTAAAAGAGCAGAGGAGTTTTAGGTTGACTAAACTCAACTTCTTTTCTTATTTTATACTACGTTCCTTTGTTCTTTTACGAAAAAAGCCAGCCAATGACTTAAGACAGTAAACAAGTACAAAAGCAGATAAGTTCGCCATTTTGAAAAAACTTGAAACATTTCCAAAAAAAATCCCGTCGATCAAAGGAACACACATTAAGAGCTTCAAATACGAAATTTGAAAAAAAAAATGCCGGTGAATAATGTCCCAAAAGTCATAATAATATCGAATATGGGGGGAAGGCATCATTGTATGGGAGCTATTCGATATCGTGGACCTATATAGACAATTACCTTCCAGAGGATAAAGTACTCAGAAGCATTGAAAAATTTGGCTACAATAATCAAAATACAGAATATCAGGAGGTACCGTTATATGGGGGTTATACCATGTCTCAATAAGAAAGGTTTCTCAACTTCAAGAAAAAAATGCAACTCTGTGCTGGAGTCTTAAGGTGAAGGTACAAGGTATAAGGAGAAACGACGGCAGGATTCGAGTGCGGCTCTGTAATCCCTTTATGAAATGTCACAAAATATGCCTAGCCATGACTTCAAGCTTCTTATGTACTTACACCTTTATAATGTCAAATAGACTTTAGACTTTTTTTCTATTGAATAATAGACAATACAGTTTTATAGAGGAAGTTTTTTTTCTCTGCTTAAGTCATCTGGCTGGCTTCTTCGTAAAAGGAGTAAAGGAGTCTTAGCTTGTTCACCCTACGCTCCTTTGTTCTTTTACGAATAAGCCAGCCGATGACTTAAGCAGAGAAAAAAAACTTCCTCTATGTGTTCTCACTTTATGTTACCCTATACACCAGCATTGATGCATATGTAAAATTTCAAGATTCTAGCTTCAGTCGTTTCACTAACCCACTGAAATATTTCTAAAATACATGTTTCGAAATGAATACATGTTTCGAATATGAAGTTTGCAGAGACAAAATCGGTTCATACAAGTCAACTTATTTTCATATGCCAGGCTGACACTTGTCTTAAGCGAGTAGTAAACAGTGCATTCACCCAGTTCACATGTTGTAATTTAAATCTAGTTCAAATCTTAAAGTCATCCTCCAATTGTCATAATACAACCGACCCTATTAACAACAATAATTTCATTTAAATATACCAATTAACCTACACACGTACATAAGTACGTATTTGTGTCACGTTCTTCTCGAATATTATAATTAGACAAAATAATGACAACAAAAATAATAACTTTTTGTTTGTTTTATTTTACTTTTAGCTTTTGCTTCGTTTAGACCGACCGGTTGCTTGATCGGCTTGGCTGTTGTTTGAAATTATTGGCAAATTTAAATGTGTCGCAACAAAGAAAAACAAGTGCTGACTAACCGATTTTAAGTGTGGTACATTTGAGTGATTGAACTTTGGCTGTCAGTTGTTTTTGTTGACATTAGATGGTAAATATATTAACATATTAAAAACAACATTTAATGTTTTGATCTCAATGTTGGTTAGTAGGTCAAATTTGTGTGTGTGTGTGTGTGTGTGTGTGTGTACATTAGGGCGGCTGGCTTTTATTCGTTTGTCTATATCTTTAACTACGTGGAATTCTAATATAAGAATTAAGAGTTTTGAATCAAAAGACACAAAAATAGAAAATCAGAATATAAAAGCTTTATGTCGTTACATCCAATCTTTAAACACGAAACAAATCGTTATTCCCCGGCAAAAACCCGTTAATGTCTAGAATTTTTATCGCGCCATTAATTTTTTTTGTTTTATTTCGATGACATTGAATTGTTAGATTACCTTTCCTTTTTCTCTGATAACAATAATCTTTTGCTGCAATAAAAACAAAAACAGCAACATCAGCTAACGATCATTCGATATTTAAATAAACAATTACCAATGACGTGATTAGAGCGCACGCCCATTGTAGAAGAATACAGGTAGATGCAATAAGGCTTGGGAACATTGATATATCAAAATTTTTTAAAATGTTTCTTTTTTTAAAAAAATTAGTGTATTTTTATATGTTTTCTTATGCGACGCCAATCGGAGTTAGTTATGATGTACCTTTTCTAAAATTTTTACAAATTTCAATAATTTTTCATTCAAAATTCGTTTGACAATTCATTGTTCTAGCAGCCGTGTTGATGTGAATACCCGTATTCTTCTACCATGTACACGCCGTTAAAACACACCAGGTTCTTGTTCTGTGAAAATTCTTCAAAAAATTATCTGTTCGAGGATATGCGAAGATGTTTTTATAATAAAAGAGAAGAACGGGGCTACTTAGTGTAGAAGAGACAGAGAGAGAAATAGAGTTTTTTTTATTAAACTAGCATCTGGTTTAATGTAGTTCTCATTAAAAAGGATAAGAAAATGTGGTGAATAGAACTTGGAGTCAGTTGAAATAAATTAGACAGTATTTTCCGTTGCTACAGGTGGTATGTATGACTGATAAGCTTATGTAGCATCTTGGCTTGCCACATGTGAGATAACTATACGTGGACCTTCATATCGGAAACCTTCAGAAAGAAGGGGTGAGACTTAAGTCCATATTCTCAGGAGGACGATTCGGTTGAATGCCACTAACGAAATTCGAGAAAAGGCTCAACCATGGTACAATGAAGAGAAGGTAGGTCAACTTTGAAAAAATTGCAAGTATAGAGGTCTACCTGTTTGGCTTGTAATGTCAGAAGTACTATCAAAACAATAAAAAAGCAAACAACTTAAAACCACGAAAACTGAATGAATGGTCAAAATTTCTTTTCAATATCATGTTCTATATATCTCTTATTTCGCGACAAAAACTGTAGATTTTGTCGATGCATTCGTTGCAATAAGCATTTTGAAAACACCCGAATTTGAATATTTTCTGGACAATTTATTTGTTATTGAAAAGAAAACACATACATAAACAAATAAAGATGACATATTAAGCCAAGAAAATAAAAAAATTAAAATCATATGGTATCATAGCCCTACCTTGATATCATTGTACCATGGGCTCAACCATGTACTGGAGTCGTACAATGCCAGCAATGAAGTTAGACACAGGATGACGGAATAAGAAAAATTATTTTCTATGGCACAAATTGAAAGAAAGGTCAATGCAAAAAAAATTGCAAATTTGATGCTCCTATCTAAAACACACGGCAGATGTGCAATGCAGGACTACGCTACTGCACTTGAACGAAATGAACAAAGGAGCCTAGGGCCAAAATCGAACTAAGTCAACCTAAACCTCCTTTGTTCATTTACGAAGAAGCCAGCCAGATAAGCGCTTTATGTATTTCCAGCTTTAAGTCATCGGCTGGCTTCTTTGCAACAGAACAAAAGAGCGTAGGATGAGCAAGTAGAACTTATGGACCGAACTCAAGACATTAAAAAAGCTCATTATGCACTTGCACCATTATTTCCAAGGTTCCAAAGTTGTTTTCGAGAAGGGTTTCTTTAAACCATAAGAGGGTCTGCAACTTCATGTCTAGAAGGAAGATATACTGAACAAAAACCTTAGTAGTAAGCCAAAAGTAACTTACTAGATAACACGACGAATCACGAATTTTAACAACGAAATCCTACACATATCTACAGGTACCTCTGCCAGATCTACGATCTAGATAGATTACTTTATCTGTAGCAAACCGCTTGCCTATATACTGAATGTGAATCACTTATTCACCCTACGCTCCATTGTCCTCTTACGAAGAAGCCAGTCGATGACATAAGGTGGAAGCACATAAAGAGCTTTTCTGATTTGCATAAGTCATCGGCTGGCTTCTTCGTAGAGGAGCAAAGGAGTTTAAGTTGACTTAGTTTGATTTAGGCCCTGGGCTCCTTTGTTCTTTTACGAAGAAGCCAGCCGATTACCTATGCTGTATACCACCTTTGAGCCAATAACAAGATTTCTATGTACGTGCATCTTTATACTTGCGCCATGGTTCCGAAGTAAGACATCCAATAAAACGGGGTCCACATTAGTTAATTGCCTTCCTTTCTTATAACAAAAGTTAGCGATTGTTGGTAAAATTATTCATACGCATTCTTAAATATCCAGTACAGCAGTCTGAACACGGCAACCCTTTTACTCATATAGTTACACACCTATATCTCCTATATCCATCATCGCCAGCTCATCATCATCTCCTGTGTACATACGTGAACATTATAAAGTATTTACAGAGCAAAAATAAAGAACCCAAATGAACGAGCAGCAGTTATAGTTTTGAAATAAACGGAAAAAATGAACAAAAGAAGATGAACAAGAATCTCTCTACATTGGCTTTCAAATGACAAACGTCATTTCAGAAAATGAAATTGTTCACTACAAACAGTATCCCCCTCCACCTCCTTCCGTTATTTAAAATATACCAACACATACATATACTATTATGTATATACCTACCTACTGTGAATTATAAAAGTAAATAGTAGCATCAAAAGAACAAAAGAGAAAGAGATATCAAGTGGCTGGCATTTTGTTGCAAGAAAAAAAATTTCTGTTGAGTAAATAATAAAAGGCGTGTTTATTTATCTCTCTCTCCCCGGTCCGTTATTCGTCAGGGAGAGTGGCAATGCGATTGCCTTTTGACATATAAAAAAAGAGGGGAAATCAAGTGTAGGAGGATGCGCATTAGGAATTTCTATGTCTCTCACTAACACTCTGTGCAGTTTGATAGATGTGATCAGAGATGGATAGCGTGAATTTGACGTTGAAGGTCAATTTAAAGTGCAGGTTCATAAAGATTTTTTTTATTGGCTTAAGTCATTGGCTGGCTTCTTCGTAAAAGAACAAGAACTCGTAGGACGAAAAAGTATAAATAAAGGACCAAAATCGAACTGGTTCAACCTAAAACTCCAGTAAAAAAAAAAAAAAAACTATGGCTGGAAATACATAAAGCGCATATTTGGCTGGGTGGAAATATATAAAGCGCTTATCTGGCTGGCTTAAGTCATCGGCTGGCTTCTTCGGAAATGAACAAAGGAGCCAGCCGATGACTTAAGCCAGCCAAATAAGCGCTTTAAGCTGGGAATACATAAAGCGCTTATTTGGCTGGCTTAAGTCATCAGCTGGCTTCTTCGGAAATGAACAAAGGAGCCTAGGGCCAAAATCGAACTAGGTCAACCTAAAACTCCTTTGTTCATCTACGAAGAAGCCAGCCAAATATGCGCTTTATGTATTTCCAGCCTTAAGGTGGAAATACATAAAGAGCATATCTGGCTGGCTTAAGTCATCGACTGGCTTCTTCGGAAATGAACAAAGGAGCCTAGGGCCAAAATCGAACTATGTCATCCTAAAACTCCTTTGTTCATCTACGAAGAAGCTAGCCGATGACTTAAGCCAGCCAAATATGCTCTTTATGTATTTCCAGCCTTATGTATTCCCAGCTTAAGTCATCGGCTGGCTTCTTCGTAGATGAACAAAGGAGTTTTAGGTTGACCTAGTTCGATTTTGGCCCTAGGCTCCTTTGTTCATTTCCGAAGAAGCCAGCCGATGACTTAAGCCAGCCAAATAAGCGCTTTATGTATTCCCAGCTTATCTGTTCTCACCTGCACCTTTAAGGTAAGAGTACATAAAAGGCTTTTTTGACTTGCTTAGAGGTGGGAATTCATAAAGCGCTTATTTGGCTGGCTTAAGTCATTGGCTAGCTTCTTCGTAGAGAAACAAATGAGTTTTAGGCTGACTTAGTTCGATTTTGGCCCTGCGCTCCTTTGTTATTTTACGAAGGCAGCCGGTGACTTAAGCGAGTCAAAAAAGCCTTTTATGTATTCTCACCTTTAAACCCCAAATCGGATAAAACATATATACGGGAGCTATAGCTATATTTGTCAAGATCGGTTTAGATTTGGATACAGCTTCCATATATATCTTTATTCCGGTTCAGGTGCCCCAAATGGCTAATTCAGCTCAAACGGACTGAATTTTGGGGCTTCCGACGGAATTCAGCCTAGAAGCAGCCTAGAAGGTGAAAATCGGTTCAGATATATCTAAACCTCCCTTATATATTTTTCATCCGATTTGGCGTTAAAGTCCCTTAATATGCACTGCTGAACAATGATATTTGATACCGGACAACAGATACAGCTCGAAAATACATATGCCAGATTTCGAGATCCGGGCAGATTTTTATATACCGTCGATACACATCTTCATCCGATTTTACTGTTACTGCCCGCCATATATGTAATATCAGCCCAAATTGGATAGATTTCTTCATATTCAACCGAATTTTTCCATTTGGTGAAACTCGGCCCGGTACATCTATTGATCCAATAAAGATTTTTAATGTAATCCTGACGATGACATATGCTACTCAAAAAAGCGTTTTATGTAATCTCACCGTAAGTCAATGGCTGGCATTTTCGTAAAAGAACAAAGAAGTTTTAGGTTGACTTAGTTCAATTTCGACCATACGCTCTTTTACGAAGAAGCTAGTCAAAAAATATTTTATATATTCTCACCTTTACAATGTGTTCCTCAACTTTACAGTGTTATAATAGAAGAACGACAGGGTTTGAGCCTCGGTCACTCTAAATCAAAATACCCAATATTCGCCTTGGGTATTTTAGTAGCATTTCGTCTGCATTTCTGATGCAGAGATCAATGCTGGCGCCCAATGTAATCAGACCATATACCACTCTTAATTTATGCCCATTACCTCGCAAATAGTTTAGCCTAAGATATTTTGTAATTACAGATAAGGCAGTTTTAAACAATAAAATCGCAATGGGAATAGCCACGACTCTTTTAATACTGAGTTTATTTTTGATCCTCTTGTTAGTGGCTATAAATTACTGTCGCATTTTACTTTACTGGAGACGACAAAATGTAGATTCTTTCAGTTCCTTGAAAATTAATATGGAATCTAAAAAGAGGCACTTGGGACTGGTCCTTAGTGAATTCTATCACGTCATGTACCGGGAAAAGAAACCCCTCATGGTTTCTCCATCGTTTTTACTAACAACGGTAATGATACAAGATCTGGATATCATACGTGACCTCATGATGACCAACTTCGAATATTTTTCGGATCGAGGAGGTTTTGTCAATCATCAAGATCCCTTAAGTTATACTATCGTAGCCCTGACCTACAATGTGTGGAAACCAACAAGGCAAAAACTTAGTCCAACCTTTACGCCGGCTAAACTAAAAACGATGTTTCCCACATTGGTGCAGATCGGTGAACAATTTGTGAATGTTATTCGAAGCCAACTTGATGCCGGTGTTGAAGATTTAAATATTGATGATTTGTGTTCGCGTTTCACCACAGATGTTATCGGCAATATTGCATTTGGCATTGAATGCAACAGTCTGGTCAATCCTTCCACGGAATTTCGCTTGTATGGCGAAAAGGCAACCGACTTTAATATACATCCCATATTCAATATTATCGGTGGAAAATATCCCACATTATTTCGTCTCTTAAATTTGAAAATGTTCAATAAGGAAATGACTAATTTCTTTACACGAATTGTACGTCAAACTATAGAATACCGAGAAGCTAACAATATTCGCCGAAATGATTTCATGGATTTATTAATTGAATTGAAGAAATCGGACGATGGCAGTGACGGATTTGCCCTTTCGTTGGAAATGATTGTGGCCCAGGTGTTTTCATTTTTTATAGCTGGATATGGTACGAGTTCTGCCACGTTGTCATATGCCCTTTATGAGTTGGCCAAAAACCCGGCGGAACAAACAAAGGTCCGTCAAAATATTGAAGAAGTCCTTGTCAAAAGTAAAAATAACACAATAACCTATGATGGTCTACAGGAAATGACATATCTGCAACAAGCTATTCAGGGTAAGTAGGAGTAACTCGATGTTGGTATAGTATTGTCATATTTAAAATTTGCGGCTTTTTTAAGTGGAAATAGATTTTTTTTTTGCTTAAAGATGAGAATACATAGAAGGTTTTTTTTTTTTTTTGATTGGCTTAAGTCATCGGCTGCCTACTTCGTAAAAAACAAAGGAGCGTAGAATGACCAAGTATAAATTATGGGCCGAAATCGAACTAAGTCAACCTAAAGCTCGTTTGTTCTTTTACGAACAAGGCCAGCCGATGATTTAAGCCGGTCAAGAAAGCATTTTATGTATTCTCACCTTAAGAGTTAATTTCAAACGCTAAAGCTGAGAACACATAAAACGCTTTTTTGACTAGATTAAGTCATCGACTGACATCGTAAAAGAACAAAGGAGGTTAAGATTGACTTAGTTCAATTTCTGTCCTTAATCTATATCTGTTCGCCCTATTCACCAAGAAGCCAGCCGATGATTTACGTCAGTCAAAAAATCGTTTTTAGGTGAGAATATATAAAATGTTTTATTTTTTTTTTTTTTTTGGTGGCTTAGGTCATAAGCTGTCTTCTTCCGAAAAGAACAAAGGGGCGTAGTGTTACCAAGTATGAACTATAGGATGAAATTGAAATGAAAAAAACGTTTTTTGAATTCTACCTTAAGGTGGAAGTACATAAAGAGCTTTTTTGACTGGCATAAGTCATCGACTGGCTTCTTCATAAAAGAACAAAGGAGCTTAGGGCCAAAATCGAACTAAGTCAACCTAAAACTCCTTTGTTCCTCTACGAAGAAGCCAGCCGATTACGTATGCCAGTTAAAAAGTTCTTTATGCACTCCCACCTTTGTCATCGACCGTTTTCTTTGTAAAAGAACAAAGGAGCGTAGGGTGAACCAGTTACGGGCCGAATTTGAACTAAGTCAACCTAACACATCTTTGTTCAAAGACATAGAAGTATAAAGATGGGACAAGACAGAGTCAAAATATGGCAACCCTGTGAAAATACATATCTTGTTATGATATCGTAACAACATAGTTAGCAATGTTACGCGATTTTAACCGCTTTGGCAATATGCAATTAATTGGGAAGGTCTATGGAATAGAATATCTAAACCCAATATTTGGAATTTTCCAACTTTTATTTGTCATTTGTTTCTATAAATGTGTTTTTTATATTAACATGGTCCTGTCATGAGCTGTTATTCCAGATATTATAGACATAAACCATCTGCTCAGAATGCATTTTGTCTAGTCTTTACCATTTTAGGTCTTTGCTTTGTTATTTTATGAAGAAGCAAGACGATGACTTAAGCCAGTCAAAAAAGACGTTTTATGTATTCTCACATTTATGCTGGCTGGCATCTTCTTTTTAAAACAAAAGAATTAATGCACTTGAGTCCTCTGAAACGAAAGAGATCAGTAAAGAAGTGAATGGGCAATCAGACGTGAACTTGACATATTTTTACCTCAAACATAATGGATGATGTTTTGTTTTCTACTTACTACGACAAACATTTTTATTTTCTTTTTTACAGAAACTCTGAGAAAATATCCCATCGTACCCAATCTGAGACGGATGTGTCGACGCCCATGCACATTGCATGATTCCAATGGCAGAGTTGCGTGTGAAATTCCAAAGGACACTTTTATTGGAATATCGGTGTATGGTATACATCACAATCCAGATTACTACCCACAACCGGAAATCTTTCGACCTGAACGATTTAGTGATGCAGAGATAGCGAAACGACCAGCTTGTTCATATTTACCATTTGGAATCGGACCACGAGCATGCATGGGTCTTAGATTTGCAAAAATGCAAGTTGCATTTTGTCTGGCTTTACTATTGACCCACTTCAAATTTTCATTTTCCAACACCACACCAAAAGATCTTAGTTTTGATCCAGGAAATCCCGTATTTTTAACCGTCAAGGGTGGAATAAACTTAAAAGTAGAAAAGTTATAATTAATTAAAAATAAACAATAAGAAAATACTTTAGTAATATAAAGTCGAATAAAAACAACTTTAATAACAATTAAAAAGTTTCTTCAAAACATACATAGAACCATGGCTCAATAAGAAAAGTTGCTAAACTTCAAAGAAACCAGAAAAATGCAACTCTGTGCTGGAGTCTTATGGTGTCAAATAGACTCTTAAATATGCAACAGTTTCGGGCTTCTGTACACAAATGAATCAATGATAGTAGTACAAGATTGTTTTATCCCAAAGTATATATTTTGCTGTCCGTTAACGTGGAAAATATGCATTTCTGTTGTTTCTAAATTTAAAATAAGAACCTTCATAATCTCCAAATTAAACCTTGGCCTAAAATATCCTATTCGCTTGAAAGCTGTATTGAGTAGTAAAGACTAGACAAAATGCATTCTGAGCAGATGGTTTATGTCTATAATATCTAGAATAACAGCTCATGACAGGACCATGTTAATATAAAAAAACACATTTATTGAAACAAATGACAAATAAAAGTTGGAAAAATCCAAATATTGGGTTTAGATATACTATTCCATAGACTTTCCCAATTAATTGCATACTTTGCTGAGTAAATCGTCCCGGGAAGAGTTAACATTTTATCCCGTTTTAAGTTTTTACATCTGGCAACTTGAATTCTCCAATGTCACACTAATCGTAATCTATTACAAGTGTCAAAAGACACGTAATGTTTATGTTTTCGTTGTGAAATGTCAAATCATTCTACCAGGACGGAGACCGCAAGAGACTGATATCAATAGAAAAAGAAAACACAATATTGAATAAATTTTCACCTTAAATTGTTAATATTTTTGAGCGGAAGTGGTGACAATTTTTCTTCTGGCCATTTAAGTCGTGTCTATTGAAGAATAACATTCGCAATGGCTGATGCTGGGCAATGGTTTAAGCAACTGCCAAGATTTACCAGATATTGGCTGGCGGGCACAATATCGATGAGTCTTTTGACACGATTTGGAATTCTACCCCTGCAACACATGTATCTGGCCCGTGACTTGGTCTTGGGCAAATTACACCTGTGGCGCTGTGCCACCAGCCTGTTTGTCTACCCCTTGACACCATCAACAGGCTTTCATTTCTTAATCAATTGCTATTTCATTACACAGTACAGCGCACGCTTGGAAAAAGACCAGTTTGGTCGTAGCCCGGCTGACTATTTGTACTTGCAGTTGATAGTTTCGACCTTAGCCGTGTTGGGTGGTCTTGTTTTTAATGTAGCTTTTCTAATGGATTTACTGGTTGTTGCCGTCACTTACATTTGGTGTCAGCTGAATAAAGACGTGATTGTTAACTTTTGGTTTGGAAGCCGTTTTAAGGCTATCTACTTGCCTTGGGTGTTGGCGGGTATGGAACTCATTTTCCAGGGGTAAGTTGAGGAAATTCAATATTGAAACTCGTAACTAACTATTTTCTAAATTACAGATCCATTGCCTCATTAATAGGCATTTTCATAGGTCATTTTTATTATTTCCTCAAATTCCAATATCCCCAAGAATTGGGTGGCAATGCTTTCCTAGAAACACCAAGCATACTGTAAGACATTTTTTCTAATACATGCTTCAATTAAATACAATTGTCAATCATTTATTTTCTTGCAGCAAACAATATGTGCCCGATGTAAGTGGCGGCATAAGCTATTTTGGTGTACCACCAGCAACTAGAGCTCAACAAAGACCAGCTGCTGCTGCTGGCGGAGGTGGTGCTTTTCCCAATGCCTGGGGTCGTGGCAATACATTGGGCCATTAACTGTATATAAAAAGAATCTGTTACAACCTCTGGTACGAGTACTAAACACCAGCATGCATACATACACATATATATTTTTCTATAAACTGTTGTATATTGTACTGAATTTGTAATTTAATATTACTATATTTACTTTAGTTTCTCCTCTTACTGTGCGAATAACTTTATATAAATGGCATTATGTCTTTAAACTAGCATTTCCAACAAACAAAGGCCACGAAAATGAATGATGTGAAGGTGTAATTTGTATAAAAATATAATTAAAAAAAGTAAAACTATTTTCAAATAGGGTTAGGGTTGACCATAACTCGAGAGCGAGAAAAATTAGTTTAATTCAAATAAAAATAAATTAATTATAAAACCTATTTGTTGAAAATGTTCAAAGAATTCCTATTTTGAAGACATACGTAAAAAATTAAGCACAAAAAAGGATTGTTTAAAAGTTCATATTTTTAATTTCTATATATTCTTCATCCGTGTGAAATCCTATATTGATTTTGCACAATTTCAGCCGAGGTATTTCTTCATGTTAATCTCTTGCAAAAATTCAATCCAGCGCTACTATACAGTACCATCAGATGTATGAGTATGAGAAGGTTTCACACTCATTTCCCAATTTAGCGACAGAGAATATAACCCCACACTTTTGAAAATTGTTAATTTTCGAAGGTTTCAGTATTCGTTCCTCAGTTCTCGTTTCATTAAAATTGCTCATTTGTTTATTATTTGTCTACAAGTTGAGATAACCCCTATGCAATAGTACGGTGCTAATTTAAGTGCTTTTGGTTCGAATTGAATAGAGAACAATCTTCACAATTAAAAAAATTTGAATTTTCCATCATTGATTGTGACCCAGAACTGACCATGAATTTCTACTTTATAAAACTTTTTCTAAAGACAAAATTTCAGATTTAGTCAAAAAACGTAAAACTTGTTTTGCATTTGTTTAAGTGTCATTAGACCTTAGGTATATGCCTTGGTCAAAACATTAGACGTATTTTTTGTAAAGCGGACTTGCTCCATCCTGACATGGGACATGGTCCATCCGCTGAGTCCAGTCTTGGCCGATATCTCACGAATCCAATGGGTTAATTGAAGTGGGTTTTAAGTGGTTTAAAGTAGCCACTCAAAAAATAGGCTAAAAGCGTTAAATCGCACGACGTAAGTGGTCAATTATCGCTCCCGAACTTGAAATAAAATGTTCACCGAACTCGCCTCTCAATAAGTTCATTGTTAAGCGTGATGTGTGGTATATGACATCATCTTGGTAGCGTTCACGTTACGATTGACAGCATTTTTGCAGAAGTATCGACAATTTTGCTTATTTACGTATCCAATCCATTGATCCAAAAATGAGCTTAGTCGCTGAATACAAGAAGCGAGCGATGAACTTTCTTAACGGAGCACGCATTTTGATAATAAAAGTTTGTAAGACGATTCGAGGTTAAATTATAGACCAAACTGAAGATTTTTGACAGTGAAACAAAACACGAAACGTGCATGAGTTGTTTAAACAAGTGTTGGCAAAAAGATAATAGCTGAAAATCACACTTTTTCTTAAGAGTGTTTGGATCCGAAAAAAAAAACATTTGGAAGAATTTAATCTTTTTTAAACATTTGCCTTGTCTGACTTGAAGATACGTACGGAACATTTTACCACAGTGGAGAAGGTAACTTTCAAATACAACACTTTCATTTTCGTCGCTAACGTACCGACATGGTAGAAGAATACAAGTAGTCGCATCGACACAGAAGTTACCGAGGAAAAATACGATTTCTTCTTCTCTCGAGAGAGAAAAAAATTCAAAAAGTAAATGAACTGCATCCTGAAAAACATTTGTAAGATAACAGTTGATTCATCAAAACAACTTTGGCGCAAATCTTAACAGCAAATATATTTTGATGCAGTCATTTTTACATTTTTATTGCAAAGATGTAAAAAAGCTGTAATTTCGGCAGGGCCGATATTTGAATGCCCTCCAGCATTTTGGCAATTTTCAAAAAAAATCCGTTAAAAATTTTTAGACCCGAATGTATTAGGGTCTATACGACGACGTGGACCTGCATAGGCAACTTTTGTCATAAACCATTACAATATTCAAATGCGAAACTTGAATAAAAAATCGGTGAATAATGTATCTAAAATCATCAAAACACCCAAAATCGGGAGGTACCGTTATATGGGGGTTATACGAAGACGCGGACTTGCACAGACAATTTTCTGTCATAGGCTGTAGCATCCGTTACGAACTTCAAATACTAAATTTGAAAGAACTCCGGTGAATAATGTCGCAAAAATTATCAAAATACCGAATATCGGGAGGTACCGTTATATGGGGGCTATACGAAGACGTGGACCTACATCACCCATTTTCAATGCCAAAAGTCCAGCAGACATAATGCACATTTGAGTAAAATTTTATCAATCTACTTCATTTCGTTCTGAAGCTAAAGTGGTTTCCACAGACGGATAGACGGACGGACATCGCTAAATCGACATAGCTGATCAAGAATATATGTACTCTGTGGCGTCTAAAATGTATATTTCGTGGTGTTACAAATGGAATGACAAACTTAATATACGCTTCATACTATGGTGGAGGGTATAAAAACAAATTAATAAAAAAAAACAAACCGTTTCTATGCACAAAGATACCGTCTACAGCAAATACCTATTATTCCAGCAACTCCAATTGATTTGACACCTAAATGAACAAAATACCTAACCATCTAAGCCACCTAATGTGGTGTTTCCACTGCATTTGATTCGCTCTCTATTCGTTGTTTGACCCTTAACCATAGACAAATGAAGGTATAGACTAAAAAGTTTTAAAAATTTCCCTTGTTGATCTTGGGCCAGTCAAGTCACTCAGGGCTAGTGAAGTCACTCGACTCCGAAAACAATTTATTAATTTTTCTGCTATTTAAGTTCTATATTTCACGACATATTTGGATAATGTAAAAGTAAACAAAGTCGATGTTTCGTTTTTAATTGATAAATAATAAGGAATCATAAAAATATTTAATATTTTGAGAGAATTGAGTGAGTCTACTGAACCTCCCTCACAGCATGAACGACATCTATTGAAACACTTTCTTCAGAGATAACAGATGAGACAACTTTTTAGTCTATACCTAATTTGTCTATGCCTTAACTATGAAAAACTACCTAATTCTTCACACAAAATTTCCTGAGCGAACACTCATATTTGTACATTGTTCAAATCAGATCACTCTCTGAACAACGAAAAAATATGTCCCATCCCTAACAAATGAGAGCATTTATCGAAAAAATAAATTATGACATTTAAAAATTAAAAATAGAAAACTTTTATGAAATTGTAAAAATTTTTGGGAAGACTGAAAATTATGAATGAAAACTACAATGTTGAATGGCGTATGTACATTCAAACGAAAGTACATTTTTTTCTCTCATTCGAGGTACTGCAAACAAAAAAGGCAATATTTTCAAAATGTTTGTATCGGCAGAAAAAATGTTTGACAAGTGTCTCTCCAGCAGAATTTAAAAATAGAAAAAATACAAAAATATGTTCAAAATGTCAACATTTACACAAAAAGTTGAAAACGTGAGTGAAAATTGTAAAATTTATGATATAATAAATTTTTGGGAGAAAAACAATAATTTCTTCTATTCATATTAGTGAGAATTTCATGTATTTTCGTATAAATTCCCATTAAAATCAACAAACAAAACTTTTGAAAAAAGGAATTATTTTACTATGAATTACGAATCGTGCCGTATGAACGGGTTAATTCGTGTACCTAATTCTGAGAGCGAACAACGTTGTTCGGTTTTCAATGGAAACATGCTATAAGCTCTTAAATTATTTATTTTTCATCTTTACTTACATTTTTGCATAACGTTTTTCTTCAAAAAAAGATTGGTTGAATTTGTTTGTTTACAAAATAACTGATTACTGAACAGCTGATGTTACTGGGGAAAATTTCCCAGTAAGAATGTGCTAACTTTTAGTAACTCAAACAGCTTCCAGTAAACAATTGTACATATTATCGAGTAAACGAACCCTCCTATCATCACCGACCATATAAGGTCGGACAGGAAGACTGTAATTTCTGTGAATTTCAAATCACAATTATGTATTTTGACAGGATACTTAGTCATAAGATGGACTTACTGGCTGAAATTATATTTCTTGGTTATTATTGAAATTTCATAAAATTTTTCAAAATTTACAATTTGACCCAAAAGACCTATATGCTAAAGAAAGAAAATATTGCCTTGTTTTTTTTATTCAACTTCAAAGATATTTTATTTATTGAAAAATCCAAGAAAACAAAAATTGCAATTTTTTATATAAATTTAATTTATATTACGTTTCTTTTTTGTTTGTTCTTTTTTATATATAATAAAAGATGATAATAATTATAATAGTAATGCCAACCAACAGTGTTATATGCTAAAGAATTTACTACTAACTTAAAGAAGATTGTGGTTTTTTTATTTATTTATTTCTTGTTTTATACAAACCATTTAATGTTATGTTTGTGTAGCTAGGTTGTTGTTTCCTCTATACATACTTACAATAAAAAAGGGCGGGGGAAATAAGAAATACATATTTATGTATGTATCTATGTAAAATTTGTATTATTCAGCTATCCTATAATCTCGCTTTGATTCACATTTTTTATGATGTTGCTTCTCTTAAGATTCATATTAAGAAAAAAAATAAAGATATATTTAATTAAATTCTTAATTCATTCACAATATGCACTGCCATCCCCATCAAATAAGGATGACACGACGGCAATAGGTGAGTGAATTTAATATTAAAATGAAAAACGAAAACAAATTTTAATTAAAATTTACAATCTTATATAAAACTGTTATAATATATACAAACTTTTGTAAAGTTTTAAAATTTCATAAAACTAATCTAAATTAGAATTAAAAAAAACGAAATGAAGCAATTAATTTTCAAATCATAACATTAGATGAGTGGAGGATTAGGTGGGTGGTTGTAAAGAAATAATAAAATAAACTTTTGCCATGATGAGCAGAGCGGGTTGATAAAAGTGCATATGCAACAAAGTGATCGCGTGGTATGTTTGTATGGATATCGTAATGAATGTTAGCTAATGTGCGTTATGTTGCTGCATTACAATATCAATGAATTGATGAGAAACTATGTAACAAATGTTTTAAACGAGTATGTGTGTGTGTGTTGTCGTAAATGTAAAAAATGTTATACATTATGAAAAATGCTTGATGCGTTTGCGAATAGTTGTACAAATGAAAACAAAAACAAAACAAACCTTAAGATTATAGCTTAATATTAGAGAAAAATTATCGCAAAACATTTTTAAGGTTCAACCTGTGTACTACCACTGTTGTTGGCTTGTGTATCTTGCTGTAGCTGCTGAATTTGGGGGTTTGTTGAGTTATTTAACACTGTTTCAGTTGTAATGTTTAGCTCTTTATTGGTTTTGTGGACCGAGGTGGTGGTGACAGATGCATTTATTCCAATATTGCTGGTCTTTAGGGAGGATGATTTGGGGTTTGTGGTGCTACTAACACCACTACAACTAAGAGCTTTGGCTAAAGTTACTGATTCGGTTGATGGTTCCTTTGCTATAGATTGTGTGGATTCATAGGTTGTTGTCACTTTTGGCAACGTAGACGATGTTGACGAAGATGTGGCCAGTGTCGACGAAGTAACAGCCCCATCTTCTTCAATGTATTCTATTGCGGTGTTTTCATCGATTTCTGAAACTTTAAAAGAATCAAAATTAATGTTATATTTATTTCCAAGTAGTTCAACATCACACTTACCTATTGTTTCGTCAAATCCAGCATCTACTTCACATTCCATTTGCTGTTGACGTTGTCGTTCCGGCTGTTGTGATGCCGTGAAATTCGTTTGCACTTGTCTCTGTCTACTCTCCGACTGAATGGGAGACACATTCGTCGAACCCTGCTGCTGTTGTTCACCTACATTTTCGGCAACAATGGATATTTGTGACTTAACACCATCAACACGACCGTCATGATGTTGATAAATTTGCATATCTAAGATTTTTGGTTGGTCGTCTTCGTTGGTCCCAGATGCTACGGATTCAGAAGCGTTGGCCGCTTGTTCCACGGTTGTAGAGCAGGACGAAGTCAAATCATCTTCGTGTTCTTCCACAATGACATCATCAAAGCTATCAACAACAATAATGTTGTTGGCGTTGTTAGCTAACGCTTTCACATGTCCAGATGAGAGGTTCCTACTCGATTTCAATTCAATGGAAATCAATTCACTGTTTAGACGTTTTGCCTTATTTGCTGATGCCACACAGAGCGCTGAGGAGGCGTTCGAAGTCGATGATGTTGATATGGTTCTTTTCTGTTTAGTTGTTGTGCCGGATTTTTGGTACTGCACGGTGGCGTTATTGTTATTTGCCGCCGTTGTTATTGCCTGGTCTAATTCCATTTCCCAGTCGGTTGCACCCAAAATAACCGTTTGTTGGGTGGACGTTGACAATGGCAGGTGTTGGGAGCTACCCTGCTCAACTATAATTGGAGTTGTGGATGTGTTTGTTGAATTGCTATCTATTATATTTCCTGCGGATAATACTGTTACAGTATCTCCACCCTCACCCGTAGCTACACCTACACCTGGATCCATCACTATAGGCATATTTAATATATCCAACGGCGCATCTTCGTTCATAAACGATGAAGTGCTGCTGCTCATTTCAATTTTATTCTGAGTGAGGCTTTCTTTAAGAGCGGATGTTGATGTGCTAGAATTGGCATTTTGTGTCTGTATGGAGGATGGTCCCAAAACAACTATATTTGTTTTCGCTGCATTATTTCCGTCTGGAGAACTGACCAGTTGGGCACTTGCGGACGATTTTAACAATATGTTATTGCCCATTTTGGATAGTGTTACTGGTCGGACGACATTCGTAGTTGCTGATGAAGGCATAAAGATCATATTGCTTTTACCCGTCAGCGTTGTGGTCTTAGTTCCCAAAGCGTTTGTGCCGCCCTGAATATGGGTTGTTCCAGCTGGTGATCCCAGTGGCGCCGGAATAATTTGTACTTTTTGTATGGCAATGCGCTGACCCGTTCCCGTTCCACTGGAAACCGAGGTACCCGTTGCTGAATTGCCGGCACCAGCATTTGTCAGTATCTTGTGTGACAGGGCGGAAGTATTCATCTTCACTTTTGAGCCATCCATTAAACTTGCAGGTTGTATGACCACTTTTCCATTGGGTGATTGACAAATCTTGACACTCGTTCTCATCATACCCGATGTGGTAGGCAAAACATTCTTAAACGTTGAATTTGCTGAGCAAAGTGGTGTCACAACGGCGTTCGTTGTGCTTACATTCATAGGAGTTAGCTTTACATTGCTAATAATATGAGGAGCACCGGAAACTGCAGTTGTACTTTTGGAGGTGGACGTGACGGTGGCAACAGATGTTTTCAACAAATTTGGGGGTTTACGGAACACTGTAGCTCCGGCGCCCAGCGTGGAGAATATAGTGCCCGTAACGGTAACTGGCGTCAAGCTGTTTGTGTTGGTATTTAACACTACTGTCGAGGGAAGATTCTTAATAAATGTGGTAGTTGCAGTTGTTGTTGTGACCGATGTCGTCACAACGCTACCGGGTGTTGAACACGTTGATCCGCCGATTATGATCGGCGCATTACTTATGGATGGAGAACTACCGGAGCTGCTAACAATGTTACCAGAGCCACCGGATAAAACCAAAGGTAGAATTGTTGTTGTCAATACCTTACTCTGTGACGTGGCCGCTGGTGCGGGAACAGCGGCAGCATTATCGGGAGAGGAAGAGACAGCACCGACACCAGTTGTATTACTCTGTATTTGAATAACAGCAGGTGGCGTCTGCAGCGACGTAGCAAACGATGTACTATTCGTGGAATTCGTAGAGCTGCCACCTTGCGAGGTTTCGACGATGTGTAAAACCTGACTCTGGGTACTGGCCACATTCGCCAGCTCATGCAACGCCCCTGCATTGATTGGTGACAGCGGAGACGTTATGGTTGTGATTTTCTTATTGGTTGTGGGCGAAATTTTTGCTCCCGGAGCTATAAGCGTAGTATTCACCGCCCGTAATTTTGTAGCTGCTGCAGAAAATTGTGGCAATGCCATTATTTGGGAGGTCTGGCCGCTGGCGCTCGATACCTGTATTATATGCGTGGAACCCGAAGCATTTATCGCTGTTGGATTTTGAGAATTTTGCAGACTAACAATAGTGCCGGGAGCTGTACTTACACCCGGCTGACGTTCTTCCACAATATACTTTTGCACTGGCGTGGTAGAGATCAAAGATTTTTCCGTAGATGGCTTAATCGCAGGCGATTGGGAGGTTAATATCGTACTTATACTGCTTTGCATGTCATGCGAGGATATAACAGAAGGCGTACCGGAGGGGAAGGAAATGGGAACATGATGCTGAGTCTGCTGTTGCTGTTGCAGGTGGTGTAATTTATTATGATTTTTCGAGACATCACGCTTGGAAGCTGCAATTTGTGGGGTAGGGGTTGATGGCGGCATTAACGATGGCGTTGATGATATTAAAGGCGCCACAGATGGTGGCTGATTCGTCACAGTCGCAGGCAATACATGTATTTGAGTTTGAGCAGCAGATTGTTGTTCATCCATTAGAATCTGTTGTGGTGGCACATTCTGGGTAGCATATGTCAGAAACTGTAGATCGTTTTGTTGTTGGGTCAATACAGAATTCACGGCAATTGGTTGTGGTGATGAGGACGATGTCAGATCGATGTGCATTGATCCGCTAAGTGCTAAATTCTGTGGTTGCTGTTCGCCCATTTGTTTAAGGGTCAATTGCTGTTGTTGCTGTTCCAAAAATAGCTTCTGTTGAGCTCTTCGACCACTTTTTGCAGGCGTTGCTTGCCTCTTGTTTGCATTACTATTGGCCGCAGCAGCAGCTGCCTTCTTAGCCATTTTCTGTTTGGTCAATTGTTGTTGATGATGGAAATAACGTTGCTTTTGTAAATGTTGTTGTTGAGCAGCAGCTGCGGCAGCAGCTTGTTGCTGTTGTTTCGTCTTCTGTTCATGGCTGGTGGATGTCGTAACGTTGTTATTCACTTGAGGCGAATTCGCTGTAATATGTGGATATAGTTGTCGATTCGCCGAATGCTGATGATTCTTCTGTGGAGAATTTTCACTTATAGCTCGTTTTTTACCCGAACCAGAACCACTAATATTCTGATTTTGATCATTAATATTGCGTTTTAAATTCTTCTTGCCGGTACCGGATGGTATTTGTGGTATTTTAAACTGAAATTTAGAGAGCAAAACAAGACACGTTATTGGGTGCTGGGGTTGGTGGAAGAACAAAAATTAGGCATAGCTGACATAGGCATACTGAATGAATTACATTTTGAAAGAAGTGAAAAAGAAGAAAATCAAAGACAGGTCTTTAGGAAACAATCCGGTATACATTAAACATCGATAGACCAAAGAACAAACCTGAACAAATAGCAGAGCATAAAATGAGACTATTTAGACGCGGGTGTCAACATTCTAAAAGCAGGCAAGGAGGGAAACTTTATGTAGTTAGGAACACATAACCATTTTTGTGCGCAACATTGAAATTTTTAACCTACAACACTCTGTTATAAATTCGATTTGCCGAAAATTTTCAACTCCTAGAAATATTGAACATAGACCCAGCATGTATTATCATCATATACGAGCTTCATATTTTGCACTGGGTTCAAGTTCAGAGTATGATATAATTTTTAGGGATCATCCCAAAATTAACTTATTTTTTACTGATTTTATAGTCGCTCTACAGGTTTCAAATCTTGAACAATCGGAATATTTCTATAACTTTGTAAAGTTATCGGATAACAGTAAACGAATGAAATGCACTAAACCAAATTGCGAATATTTTTAATGCTGAAATTCATTAACCAGCGAAATTACATATACAAGAATATTAGTGTTCAAATATAGCTTTGAGTTTCCATTAGCACGAAAAGGACGTAAATGTAGGACAAATACCACGGAATTCGCATGTTATAGAGGATCCAGCTAAAACCTTACTAAATTTAATTTAAGTTTTATTTCTACATTTTTAAAATGATTTTGAAAACGTTATCCTTTTCTCTCCGTTTGCAAACAGCTGTAACAAACAGTATTTTCTAGATATTGTATTTTGTACACAACAATTTAAATGGTAGGATTAGGAAGATAACCCAGTACAATCACATGTAACCCAGTGTATATAAATATATTTTGTCACAGACAATTTATTAATTCAAATTCTTTTATTTGAGTTTAATCAGTAAGTGTAATTTTTAATATGAATTGTTGTGGTTGTGGAATTGCTTGGAGATGACGCCATAACGGCTAATTTAATAATAAATATAAATAAAAAAAATTGTGTGTCGGAACTGGGTATGCATAAGTTTACAAATAACGCTGAATCGAACAAAAAACAGGTCGCCAAAAAACCATTTCAAAAATAAAACCATGTGACAAAGGTAGTGAGAGCCAATGAACCGAACCAACTCAAATCGAGAAGTGGTTTGCAACCCTGATATTTGGAATCGTAGGGAAAATAGCCCAATTTCTAAACATGCCACTGAAGAGATATATTTAAAAAATCTCTAATGTACCGAATTTGACCATATATTAATTGTACCATTTATTTATTTCGTATTGTGTGTATAAGAAATATGTTAAATAAGTTTTCAGTTTTATGAGTTGCAATAAAAAAATAGCAACAATGCAATATGTACCCATTTTTACCCAAAATATTTTTCTCCCTCGATTCCATTCACAAAATCTGGCAACTCTCGTACTTACCCGTTAACTACTTTCCAAGTACACAAATACAACCCTGTCTTAGATTGGTAAACACCAATCTATTGTGAATGATTATCGCATAAGCAAAATACAATTGCTTTCGCTAATGTACATCAACATTTCCTAACAAATATTCCAATACATGCATTGCTCGGAATAAAACATAACAGAATGAAAAAGTTTGGTGAATTGCCCAAAATCCATCTAAATTATTTCTTAAAAAGACTTATATAACATCGGTGAGTGGGTAACCAATATGAAAGGTTCATATATATCGAAGTACTCACCGGATCACTGGTTACTATGTAGTTATTACGTTCCACTGTCTCTGTTGGTCTTTGCTTCTCTATGTGTTGCTGTTCCTCCTTGATGGCCTCGCCAGTTTCAGCGGGATACGGTAGCTTTTGGTTTTCACTAGCAGTTTCCTCCGCTACATTATTGGCTATTAAGGCTAAGGCTGTTTGGGGAGCCACACGTGGCAACATCGGATAAGGACGTCTACCTTCACGCGACCATTCTTGCCAAGTGTTTGGGCCAGATATGCTGTTAAAACAAACAGATCCACCAACATTTCTTAAGAATAGTCTACAAGAAAATATTTCATGCACTGGACTTACGCTTCAGCAATTGTAGCCAATTGTTCATCATTGGCAACACGTCTGGCTTCTGCTCGGTGTCGCTCTGTTGATATGTGAAATATACCACGCAATTCCTCTAACAATTTAGCCTTGGCTTCACTCAGACCTCCTTGAGCGCGAAACACACTTATTACTTGAGAATACGATTCCAGCTCTAAAATAGATGAAAAATGAGCAACATTATTTGTGTTTGAATGGACAGAAGGCCAGACTGCAATGTTTTATTCCATAACCACATTTCTTCCAAAGTTATCGTTGATGGCAGTTCACTTATTTTTGTTACAGTACCACTTTTTCTCATGCAGTGTACAGCACACGAACGACAACCTACCAAGTCTCCGTAAAATGCCTCGACATTCGTCTCTGGTCATTTGTAGTGCTTGCGGCCACATAATGCCTATATTCGGTATTCGTTTCCCTTAAGAAACTTGCACTTTATACACTGTTTTGTTTACTTTAATCTTAATTTGTCAAAGTTTGCAAATTGGAGCGAAAATGAAAAATTGGAAAAAATCCCACTGCTTCGTTGAGATTGGCAGCCATTAATGTTTATTTGTCAAGATTTTTAGGAAGTGTTTTGAAAAATACTATTGGCAGTGCTACCAACGTACTCACCAAACATATTGAAATTCGTTCCAGATTAAGAAAGGGACAGACTTCATGGTTGAATCAAGAAAGTAAAATCAAAAAAACATATGTTTACAATTTTTTCAAAATTATTTTTTTGACAGCATCTCACTGTCAAAATATATATTTATAAATTCAAGAAGATCCAGAATTTTATGAAAGCCTCATATACGCCAAACGTGCTTCAATAAAACGCATTATTTAGATTATTAATTTCTTATATATTTTATTTTTAAAGGAAAACATCTCATCCACTATAATAAAAATACAAATACTTACAAACGAAGTTAAGGTGAGATTATATAAAACGCTTTTTTGATTGACTTACATCTATTTCTATAAATTTACAAAGATTTATTTGTCAATATTTGAACCTAGGAAGGAAAAGTTTGTTACCATTTTTTCAAAATTGTTAATTTAACAACATCTCATTGTAAAAATGTATATGTATGAATTCATTGTATGTGTACATATCACAGATGGGAACCTGTTTTCTATGCAGTGAAAGTTGAAAAGGTAAATTAAATAAAATGTAGAGAGGGATACGCTTCTTTGGAACGACTTTAACTTCTTAATTTTACCATGCAATCAAAAGAGAATCCAAAATTACTGTAGCGAAAAAGTAAATATGCAGATACTTTGTGTTGAAAAATAAGTGTTTATACATATTGGTAAGAGTATGTTCCAAATTATTACCATGAGCAATACAGTTTTAGTTTGATTTGTTTATTTCTCAGATTGCTTTTACACAAGACTAATTACCTCCAACGATTGTTGTTACTAACCATGGTAGAAGAATATAGGTAGACGCATCGAGACTGCTGCTGGGACAATGAACTGTCAAACCAATTTTGGAAATAATAATGTTGAATGAAAAATTATTTAAAATTTGTAAAAATTGTTGAAAAACTCGAATAATTATAACCTCCGAATGACATCGTATAATAAAACACATAAAAATCTACTTATATTTGAAAAGACATTTAAATTTTTGACATATCAATGTTCCCAAGCGTTGATGCATCTACCTGTATTCTTCTGCCATTTTACTAACACATTAGCTGTGTTCCAGTACTTTTTTAGTAGTAAAACTAGCAGAAAAGAGAACAGTTCGAAATTTCATTCTCATTTAGGTGTGCTCAAAAAATAAGGGAACGGAAAATTAGCAGAAATGCGATAAAATGTCAAAATTCCAAAAGTAAACTGTCTAAATCGGACTGGTGAAACCTTACTGAAAAGGACGCCAAAATTTAAAAATGAGTATTGAAGACGATAACTTAGAATTAATAATTCTAAATGTCAAATTTACAATATGCATGTAGCTAAAACAAGCAGAAATGTGCACCACTCAGCGCCATTTTAAGAAGATTGCTGTAGCCATTGTAGAAGAATATAAGAAGACGCATCGAAACAGTTAATAGAAAAATTAACAGTGAAACCACTTTTGGAATTGAAAAAAAAAATAGCTCAATAAATGACTTAAATATCTGGATTTACTTTCAAAAATATGACCTAAACAGTTTGATCTTTCAAATCCATGGCAAAACTGGCGAATAGCTTGAATGCTCGTCCCGCAATGTACGTTTCTTCCAATCATTAAATTTGAAAATATTTTGTTTTTATTTTTCAAAACAATAAATACATACATACAGGAGTCGGGCACACTTCAAAAAATGTAATTAGCTGGTAGCTACCTTACCTTTCTATTGTACCAAGCATAAATCCCTTTTTTGGCTGGCTTCATCAGAAAAGAACAAAGGAGCGTAGGACCAAAATCGAACTAAGTCAACCTAAAACTTTTTTGTTCCTCTACGAAGAAGCCAACCGATGACTTAAGCCAGCCAAATATGCGCTTTATTTATTTCCAGCCTTAAGATGGGAATACATAAAGCGCTTATTTGATTGACTTAAGGTGGAAGCACATAAAGGGCTTTTCTGACTGGCTTAAGTCATCGGCTGGCTTCTTCGGAAATGAACAAAGGAGTCTAGGGCCAAAATCGAACTAAGTCAACCTAAACCTCCTTTGTTCATCTACGAAGAAGCCAACCGACGACTTAAATCATCCAAATATGCTCTTTATGTATTTCCAGCTTTAGTGTAGAAATACATAAAGCGCATATTTGGCTGGCTTAAGTCATCGGCTGGCTTCCTTGGAAATGAACAAAGGAGTCTAGGACCATTTCCGAACTAAGTCAACCTAAAACTCCTTTGTTCCTATACGAAGCCAGCCAAATATGCACTTTATGCATTCCCACATTTAAGCCAGTTTTATGTATTCTCACCTTTAGGCAAAAACAATAAAATGCTCACGTTGAACAGCAGTGCAATTTTATATAAAAAATGTATACATACTGTATATCATGAAATGAATTTAAATTATAAAACGTCATACCGAATTTAACACTAGTGTTACTACCGAGTCAAAATAGTTGGAGATTGCTGCTTCTCGTAATAATTATACCATGGTATCATGTCAACAATTGTTTCCTTAATTTTTCCTGTAACAGCAACAAGTATTTTATTTGGTTGTGCGTAGCACTTTAATTCTTCTTTTAGACCTTAACATATGATTTTTTCACATAAAATGTTTATAAAATGTTCAATATGCCCCTAAATATACTTCTTTATTGATTATTTTAATTCTCCACAAGCATATATGACAACTTTGCTGGCGGTAGCGCCAGTTTTTGAACCGACTTTTTCTATCTTCCGTACCACATCTGCTCCACTTATTACATGACCGAATACCACATGTTTATTATCCAGCCAATCCGTTCTGAAAAAAGAAAATAGATAACACGAAATTATATTTTGTAGTGAAAGATTAAGGCTTTTGTTAAAATTTGTAATATGTTGAAAAGCAAATTATTACATATTCTACACACAGTCTTGCCCCCAGGAAAAATATGACAAAAATGCGATTATATTGTTTGTTTACAACATTTTCGATCAAAATGTTTGGTCACTTACTTTGTTGTACATATGAAGAATTGCGAACCGTTTGTGTTTGGACCAGAATTTGCCATGGATAATGTCCCAAATCCATTATGCTTCAAATTGAAATTTTCATCAGCAAACTTTTTTCCATATATCGATTTACCACCAGTTCCATTATTGTTTGTAAAATCTCCGCCTTGACACATCTAAAATTAATGTATTCGAATCATCTCCATCAATATCGTATGTACTCTGAAATAAAAAATTCACTTACAAATTCCGGTATAACGCGATGAAAGGTACTGCCTTTGTATCCAAATCCATGTTCATTTGTACAAAGTGCTCGGAAATTTTCAGCAGTTTTGGGAACTACATCAGCTCTTAGTAGCATTACAATGCGACCCACGTCATTACCTCCTATTCTTATATCAAAATACACCTGTGGATTCCTTTTTTCACTTTTCTCTATTACCGCTGGACCACTTGAAGGCGTTTCCGGCTCGTCTGTGGGTGCCTGTCCATTAGCTGCGTCTGACTCATTTTTCTCCGCTAATGTTGCTCCAGCATGTTTCTGAAGCCAGTCATCATCGGCCCAAACTGGTTTGAAGCTACCTTCTTTGATGCGTACTGGTTTAGCCAAATTAACCCGTATTGTTCGTCCACAGAGTTCAGCATCATTCTAAATCATGTAAGTACGAAAACCATGTTTACATCACTTCCTATAAAACGATGTCATATCCAACATACCATATTATCTATTGCAGCAGATGCATCTTCGGGGGATTCATATTCAATAAATGCAAATCCTCTGTGTTTTTGTGTCTCGTAGTCGACTGGCATTTGTATATCAGCAATGTCTCCAAATGGTATAAAGGCATCATTTAAAAGCTTCTCGTTGACTTCATCAGCCAGGGAACCGACATAAACGGTGCGTTTGTCATTAGACATGTTTGAGTATCCAACTGTCCCACTGAACGAGACAATTCACGGAGCACAAAAAAAAAACAAAAAAATGCCGGGTTGAAAGCAGGGGCGGTTGAATGTCGGCGTGTAAGTAAAATTAAAAACAATAACTAAGGGCTCTATAAGAGCGAAACAATCGGCCTAATAGCTCGTTTACATTCAAATATTTATTCGGATTACCTTTAATATCGGCATTTATTTGCTTAATCCGGATATTCTCGACCAGAAAAAGCTAAGGCTGACACTGGGACAATTTTGAAATTCAAAAAAAATTGAAATTTGCAAGAAATTTTTATAAAAACAACGTTTGCTTATTAGTGAAGAACGATGGCAATATTTACCAGGGGTGAGGCAGGGTATACATATGTTTCGGAAAAAGCCACCAATCCTCATCAGTCCCTTGTTTATCGCTGAAAACATATGGATAAGGGATATCTCCTAGAAGAAACTACATATCGAATATTTAATGTGGCGATCATATACAATACGGGAAAAGAAACGCCCCGAACGACGAAATGTTTAAATAATATTTGATTGCAATAAATTTCCATTCAATTGTAATAACGACTATACCCGCTTTTCGGTATTTTGAGTAACGTGCTCTATTGAGAAGTATTCTTTATTCTTAAATAATTATTAGATTATATTACATTTCACTGATTTACATTCAATACAAAGAAAGCCATTGAAGGCCAATTATACATGTATTGGAAGATTCACTTAGATTAGTGTTAAACTATGATAGAACAGATAAATTTAAATATTTTTCCAATTCCCATTTTTTTTTTTTGCATGTGCCCTACAATAAACGAAAAGTTATGTCACAGCTCCTTTTTAAATGTTTTTTTTTTTTTCAAATATAAGTAGATGTTTATATGTTTTCTTATATTGTGTCATTGGGTGATTATTATAATTTGCGATTTTCAGCAATTTTTACAAATTTAAAAAACTTTTCATTCAACATTTATTGTTCCAGCAGCTGTGTCGATGCGTCTACCTATATTCTTCTACCATGATTACTAGGACAGTGAACTGTCAAACCAAATTTGCAATTGAAAATGTTGAATGAAAAATTATTTAAATTTGTAAAAATTGTTGAAACATGTGTATTATAATATCCTCCGAATGACGTCGTACAAGAAAACATATAAAAATCTACTTATATTTGAAAAGAAATTTAAAAAATAGTGACAGATCAATGCTCCCAAGCGTTGATGCATCTACCTGTATTTTTCTACCATGTTACACTTTATTAAATAAACCTTGCATGCGCCCAATATATCTGCCTTAAAGACTCCATTGTAAAAGTAGCATTAGCATCGCATGTCACTTTTGAATTTCACCTTCACCAAATAAGGTGAAATTGGTTTGTAACATATGTCAAGGAAGAAAGTCATATGTTTGAGATTTGTTTCAATCTTCAATCGAGAGATAAACAATGTTTTTATGAGTTAAGTTTTCGAAATAAACAGTGGTTGGATCCAAAAATAAAAATAATTTACTATAAATTATGTCGAGCAATATGTTTCGCACAGCTAAATACAAAATAGATCTTGTAAACTTTTCGTCATATCGCCGGCTTTTTGTGGTTCTATTATGTGTTTGTGTTTTCTTTTACCTGCTGCCGCCCATTTTTCGTTATCTATTTCTTGGAAGGGCAACGGAGAATAAAGGTAGGTTGTTGTTATTATATCCTACACCACTCTGCGGGGAGAATATATTGAGTTTGTTTTTGCCAAAAAGTTTGTAACATCGCGAATTGTAGAACCATAAACTAGACATAGTTCATAACATCTGGACGAGGATGTTAGAGTTGAGGACAAGAAAAAATCCTTGCATTTTGGATGTTCATCGGATTAAATTTATCATATAACGATGGTATAGCTACCTACATAAATAATAATAATATATCTAACCCAATATATCCCATTATGGCTTCGAACTCCTATTAGAATTTGGAATAGTTCATTATGGTCTAATTTCTTTCAGATCTACAAATTATGGTGGTGTAGGATTTCACATGACAATAATTTCTGCTTACATATTTTTCAATATAACTGAACTACAACAAATATTTTCCAGATCCTTTGATGCAGTGCATGGATGATCGCTTAACACCATTCTTCTTACAAAATTTCGAATATGATGCCAATATCAGACACGTCCCACCATTTGCGGATGAACGCAACATTATACCATATGTGGGCAATGGATACATTGGTTTGGAAGTGGCACATGATGCTCCGCTGAATATTAAATATGGAAGAGCTATGCAATTGCCCACACAATTTCATCCGGTTGTATCAGTGTTGCAAACTGCTGAGTCTGGTAGGGAAGCTACTGTTGTGGAGTATCTTTCAGGAATAGTATGGAGGTAAGTAAAAGGGGTTTGCATTATAACTGAAACTTAATTCCTCAAATCCATTCGCATTGTGATCCAACGCCGGAAATTGTATAAATAGCATTGGGGCTTATAACAAAGGCTTGATTTTATAAAAGGAGACTTTGTTTCATCGTCGCGTGTTGAGTTTGATGAAAATAAAAAAAATATAAATAACAAGGGCCTAAGTCTTACAAACAAAATCTCATTGAGCCAAAAAATCACATTTTAAATTTTGTTCGATGGTTCCTGCAGTCGCCATAGCTGATATTGTTTGCCTTGCATTCGTTTCCCCATTGCCAACTATTTTAGTAAACAAAAACAATTTCTACCTTCCCTGAATTGTCAATAGTCTTAATTCTAATCCCTCTCTATCTTTTATTTTTCTTTCAGATTCCAATGTTTCTCCAATATGTTCATATCATATTCTTATTATGCTCATCGCACACACCCCAGCATTCTAATGCAAGAAATCAAAATTACCAATACGCGGAATACCATGGAAGAGGTTGAGCTTATACTACCAAGGGTACATTTCCAGTCGCCCAACACTCGTACAATACAACTTGGTTCCACTGAATCTACAAAGGAGTTTCAAATTATCACTGGGACTCTGAGTCCAAATCAGGAGGACACATCTTTAGTTATCATTGTAACCATCGTTATACCGAAAGTAGCAAGAAGTATACAGCTAAAAAAGCGCGGCAGTATTAAAATCGAAATACCAATAGCAGTACACTATTCCAAGCCAGTGAAAAGAGACAACGAGGAGCAAATAAGAACCACTACTACTGAGACAGAGCAAAAGGCGACATTAGCCATGAATAAAGTATTACAGAGCTTGCAATCTAAAACGGAGTCTGCCAATGCAGCACTACACAACTTTCGACAGGCCCATGTTAATGTATGGTCTGATCTATGGGCTACAGGGTTTACGATCAGTACTTCGAAAGCAGAAAACAGTTTAAATGGTGATCGCATCAATGCCACCATGTACGCCGTCTTATCACAAACACGTAGTTATGAATTTGAGGAATATATATCAGTGTCTGCACCATCCAAACAGGATATAGCAAAGGCCTTAACATATGCCGAAGGTTGTTATGATTCATATCATACTTTACAAGCCGATAATTTATGGTTGCCCATGGATTCATTGGAAAAACTTAACAAAGTCGTCTCATCCTGGATGTTAACACTGGAAAAGCAAGGTTGTCATAATCTCATTCGAGCTGGTTCATCGGGCGTAATTCAGGCAATGGTTCTAAGTTTCGGTAGTTTTCGTTTTAGTAATCAACATTTAGAGTGCAATATGCACCCAAAATATCTGCATCGTGATTTCCACTTTCGCCGCCTGAACTATGGCAATCGGACACATGTAAATGTGACAATAAACGTAACTGAAGACAATAAGGCTGTCATAAATGTGGCATTAGATCGATCAGATCGTTCATATTATGCTTGTGATGGTGGTTGTATGGATGAGCCAGTTTTATTAACGTGAGTGAACTTATTTAAATTGCTTAATATTTCAACTTTAAAAAGGACTATTTTAATTTTCCAGTCAAAATCGCAGACAATTTCCCGTAAAACTCACAGAGCCATTGACTGCCATTCTTTATATAACCGAAGACAAACAACATATGGTTGAACTCCATCAAGCTATACATGTTAAAGAGGTTGTAGAAGGTAAGATCAATAACACAAATTGTTGGTAATTATGCACATTTAACTCTACTTGTCATTTATTATTTAGCTCCTGCGCATGAACAACATATAATATCCCTCCATAGACATGGTCACCAGCTGGGCGGCTTACCCACATTATTTTGGGTATCTGTATGTGCAATAATTATAGTATTCCATATATTTCTATGTAAATTAATAATTAAGGAATATTGCGAACCATCAGATAAATTAAGATATCGTTATAACAAACCGTGATTTTAGGTTCTAAATTATTTTAACCATTAAAATATTTAGCTTTTTTATTTTCTTTTCATTTCAATGTAATAACACAAATTTTTAGAATATAGCTAAGATTTGTATGTATCCAATATTTAGGATTATTAACAAAAGGGAGAGAAAAATAATAATGATAATATGATACCTTACTCTTAAAGCTTTACGCGAAGTAAGAAATGCATACAATTTTCTTTTTGTGAATGAGAAACCCAATGTTTAAGAAAAAGCAGACAATGTATATACCTAAAACAATTTATTTAAACTTTGATTACGCCGTATTTTTCCTTTAGAAGAAAATAAATTGATGTTGGCCTTGAGTAATAATATTTAATATGTTATTTATTGTGTGATGGATTGCGATATTTGTCTACGCGGGTATGGAAAACTTCGTAAGTGTAACTCAAAAGAGAAATAAGAAAATATAATCAGGGTACAAATTCTCGACTCTTCGATCGGAAAGGATTTGTGCATGCGCACTTTAGACTGATTATAATTAATTTTTTGATCAAATCAATTGGGATCTAACATCTTTTTTATGCATTTCGAAAGAAAATGAATGCAAATAGAATATTTTTTAATTTGCAAAACCAAACATAGAATGGTTTATTCCTTCGCAATTTTTTCCTTTCAACATACAATTACAGGGTGACATAAAAAGCTGCAACAAAGTAAAACACCATAATTCTTTTTTTTTTAAATTTTATTGAATGAAAACAACAATTGTCGGAAATGGAATCAAATTTTAGAATAAGTTTGTTCGAATTGGTCATCTTTGGCACGGCCAATGAAACCGTTATACGCAGCCTGAATGTTGCTCTGCGGTATTTTGGCCCATTCCTGGCGAAGCGCTTGCTGAGGTGATCGACACTTTGGTATTTTTTAGTGCCAACCTTGCTTTCCAAAATGCTCCAGACACAATAGTCCATCGTGCGCTGGAACGTAATTGCGCCAAAACTACCCTGGTTTGTCTGACGTTCTTCGGCTGAATTGGATGGGGGCATTACATGAGGAGGCGAAAGTCCTTCCCTTACGTCAGCATAATCTTATGCTTTCGTTACAGTACCTGCTTGGATGTTACCGTGAGAGTCATCCCAAGGAAGGACATACATGATCTAGAGAGGGAGGTTCAACGCTATGAGTAAGAACCTCTAGATCAGGAAGTCTATGAGGCAGGTTTGAGTGGCATTCATACCGATACAGTCGCACATGCTATCAGCAATTACAGAACTCCTGGTGAAACTAACTAACGTCTTAGTGTTTAAAGTCAACTTTCTAATGTTGTATAAAACATGTGTAATCCAAGGAACAAGGTGTACTGAAAAAGCACACTAGAATTGGAAAGAATTGAATTTGGTTTGTGATAGTTAATGCCACAATAACATCAACATTAATACAACATCGATGTATCTGCTACGAAATAAATTAATTCTTCAGTAAATTGCGAGAGAACGCAGATATAACAATACGGAAAAAACTAAAAGAAATCAAATATGGTTTTAACTACAAAATTAAATTTATTTATTTATTCAGCATTAAAATAGATAACAATAATTTTTTTCTGTCCATTACTGTCTTCGGTCGGTGCAAATTTTATAGAAAAATAAGTGCATTTTAGTCTTAAAATTAGGTATTTTTTACAATAAAGTAGTATATTGCATTTCAATGTACTTTTGGAAACCCTCTTTACTTGGTGACTTCGTGCATGGCCTTGGCTAAGTATTCCACATTTTTGGTAGTAACACCAGCCATTGAAATACGACCATCTCGTGTCAAATAAATGCTATATTCCTTTGCTAAGCGATCAACCTGTTCGGGTTTCATGCCAGTGTAGCAGAACATACCAATTTGATTGGTAACGTGATCCCAGGAAAGTTTCGAGCCATTCTTAATCAAATTATCCTTTAGTTTAGAACGAACACCAATAATACGATCAGCCATAATCTTGACATCCTTCAACCATTCACTGCGCAATTGATTGTCGTTCAAAATTTCTGCAACCAAACGGGCGCCATGAATTGGAGGGTTTGAGTAGAGGGCGCGAATTAAAATCTTAATTTGCGATGTAACACGGTCAGCCTCCTCTTTGTTGGCGCAGGCAACTGTGAACGCGCCAGCACGTTCACCATAAAGACCCATATTCTTGGCAAAACTTTGGGACAAACAGTATTGGTGGCCCTCTGATTCGAAAATGCGAATGGCTTGAGCATCACGATCGATATCACCAGAAGCAAAACCTTGATAAGCCATGTCGAAGAATGGATACAAATTCTTTTCCTTTATCAATTTGGAAAGTTCTAACCACTGTTCCTTGGTGGGGTCAACACCAGTGGGATTGTGGGCACAGGCGTGCAACAATATAATGGACCTGGCTGGAATTTTCTATATAATAAAATATTTGAATTACATTTGTGTCTTTGCGCTTGAAACAGCAAATCTACAATACTTACGCTAATATCATCCAAACATCCCTTAAAGTCCAAACCACATGTATTGGGATCATAGTAACGATATTTCTTAATAGGCAATCCGGCGTGTTCAAAAATGGGAACGTGGTTGCCCCAAGTTGGATTGGGAACATACACTTCGCGATTGCCATCCCAGAACTTACTTAAAAAGGCCGAACCAATACGCAAACTTCCAGTTCCACTAATACCTTGGGCCGTAGAATTACGTTTTTCATGTAAAACCTGTGAATCATTGCCCAAAGCCAATTCAATAGCCTTGTTATAGAATTCGGGAATACCTAGAATGGTGGCATATTCTTTGTTCAATTTTTTGCCAATGACACGTTGTTCTGCCTAAAAAGAGAGGATACCACTTACATTTACATCCGACTCTATAAGATTTTGTTAAAACTCACCTTAATTACACTAGGCAAAACCCAGGGATTTCCGTTGTCGTCCCTATAGGCACCGACACCCAAGTTGATGCGATTGGGATTTGTGTCTTTTTTGTATGCCTCCGTAATACCCAAAATGGCATCGGGTGGACCCATTTTCACACCATCGAACCATGATCTGCAAGTATTTGAAATTTATCAATGAAATATGGACACATGTGTTCAAAAAAAAAAAATTAAATAATAATTGTATTGTATTCAATAAACCAACGAATGTCAAGTTTGCATGTACCCAATCAAATCTACATGATTTGTATTTATTAACATGCTTTAGGTAGCATATCTTGGTACTCGGTGCACGAGAAATCCACCTTAATTGATCAACGTATGGAAACCTCTGACTTTACCTTGGCGACTTTTCTCAAAATAGAGGGAGCTATTCATGATGCTTCTTATATCATACTCTCTTCACTATACAAAGTATGAAGAGTATATTATGTTGGTCACTCGGTTTGTAACTCATTGAAAGAATCATTGGCTTAACTCTAGTTTAGTAAAAACTCTTCAATTTTTCGAAAATTTTTCTAGTGGTAGGTATTTTTACCCTGATCCCGGGACCCCAGGTTTTTGACCCCAAAGTCCGGGTTCCAAAAGGGGACCATTATGGTGGTCAACAAAATTGATGCCAAATTATAGCTGGCACTCTTACCTTTCCAAAATGCTACAATTTGTGCTAATACCTTTACTGAGTCCAGAGATATGGATCTTTCCATCCGCATAATCCGATTCTAACCAGTTCATTAAAATTATGTTTTCAATAAAAAAGGCTTATTTCACTTAGCCGTTGTTGGATTACAAAAGCACCACATTTAGAAAACTTTGGTTCGCATTAGCCGGTGTGGGACATACCCAGAGGAGAAAATCTCAAGCCCCGACCGAAGGCCGTCTATTTAAAAAAAAAGTGTCATATTTAGAAAACTTTGGTTCGCGTTAGCCGGTGAGGGACATACCCAGAGGAGAAAATCTCAAGCCTCGGCCAAAGGCCGACTACTTACAAAGGGTATCAAATTTAGAAAACTTTGGTTCGCGGTAGCCGGTGTGGGACATGCCCAGAGGAGAAAATTGCAAGCCCCGGCCGAAGGCCGGCTATTTAAAAAAAGTGTCAAATTTAGAAAACTTTGGTTCGCGTTAGCCGGTGAGGGACATACTCAGAGGAGAAAATCTCAAGCCTCGGCCGAAGGCCGACTACTTACAAATGGTATCAAATTTAGAAAACTTTGGTTCGCCTTAGCCGGTGTGTGACATACCCAGAGGAGAAAATTGCAAGCACCGGCCGAAGGCCGGCTATTTAAAAAAGTGTCAAATTTAGAAAACTTTGGTTCGCGTTAGCCGGTAAGGGACATACCCAGAGGAGAAAATCTGAAGCCTCGGCCGAAGGCCGACTACTTACAAATGGTATCAAATTTAGAAAACTTTGGTTCGCCTTAGCCGGTGTGTGACATACCCAGAGGAGAAAATTGCAAGCACCGGCCGAAGGCCGGCTATTTAAAAAAAGTGTCAAATTTAGAAAACTTTGGTTCGCGTTAGCCGGTAAGGGACATACCCAGAGGAGAAAATCTGAAGCCTCGGCCGAAGGCCGACTACTTACAAATGGTATCAAATTTAGAAAACTTTGGTTCGCGTTAGTCGGTGTGGGACATACCCAGAGGGAAAATCTCAAGCCCCGGCCGAAGTCTTGGTATTTAAAAAAAATGTCAAATTTAGAAAACTTTGGTTCGCGTTAGCCGGTGAAGGACATACTCAGAGGAGAAAATGTCAAGGCCCGGCCGAAGGCCGGTCACTTACAAAAGGTATCCAATTTAGAAAACTTTGGTTCGCTTTAGCCGATGTGGGACATACCCAGAGGAGAAAATCTCAAGCCCCGGCCGAAGGCCGGCTATTTACAAAATGTGTCAAATTTAGAAAACTTTTGTAATTCCAACGACGGCTACGCGAAATAAACCTTCTTTTACTGAAAACATAATTTTAATAAACTGGTTAGAATCGGGTTATGCGGATGAAAAGACCCATATCTCTGGACCCGAAAAAGGTATTAGCACAAATTGTAGCAATTCGGAAAGGTAAGAGATGCCAGCTATAATTTGGCATCAATTTTTTTTTTATAAAAAATCCGGGTACAAAAAATCGATAATTTGACTATAACTTCCGAACCGTGACCACATCATGTGACCACTTGTTGGATAAGTATTTTCATAAGCTTTCCAACATTACCTACGTTGTAATAGGGTCCGTGTCCAGGCCGGGTCTTGAACCCGGATTTTCGGGTCAAAAATCGGAGGTCCCGGGTTCCCGGAATCTGGGTAAAAATACCTACCTCTGGGAAAATTTTCGAAAAAATCGAAGAGTTTTTACTAAACTAGAGTTGTTCCAGGAACTTTCTAATTGCGGCGAAACATTCATGGTTGGTAAGTTAAAACAAATTCATGGCTGGTAAGTAAATTTTTGATGCAATGTATATGTTAACAAGAAAAGTTGCCGTATTTGGAGCAAAGATAATCCACACGTTGTTCAAGAATTACCAATGCATGCCGATATATACACTGTTTGGTGCCGTCCTTTTCTTTAAAAATAAAGAAGGTCGTCCTTTACCGTGAATGGTAATCGATAAAGACAAAATCATAATCAATGGAGTTTTGTTGCCAAAACTTCAAGATATGGAGGTAAATGAAATGTTGTTTCAACAGGATGGTAGAAACAATGATAAATATTGAAAGAACATTTAAGTGACAACATTATTTTGAGAAATGGACCGGGAAAATTAGCCTCTGCTTTAGTGTGATTTGATGTCACTCGATTATCTTTTGTGGGATACCTAAAGCCACGTTTTGGAAACCTATATTCAATGCGTGATTGCTGAAATACTCCCTCAAATGCTTGAAAAGATGGTCAACAATTGGACCTCCCAAAGCCAAGCCAATAAAAAAAAGCGAATTAATTTTTTTTTTTTAAAGTCTGTATCTGTAAGGCAATCGAAATGCTTTGTTCACTTCCTATTCGAAAGAAATCGAGTTGGGGCGAAAGCATTTTTCATGCAAATGTTGATGTGTTAAGAAATGTTATACTACTTTATATAACCAAGTTTCTGTTTTATCTATAGTAGTCTTTGATTTACTATTATATTACAATTCATGTTGTACATACTTAAGTTTTTCATTCCTAATAAAACTTCTACTACAAAAGGTTATGAGCCCAGGAGTCTCTGAGAAAAATAAAAATTATAAAAATATAGAACTTCAAAAATTTATGAAATGGATTTTGCTAAGCACATCAAGCCTTTGGAAAACGAAACGGACTATCCAATATGGAAACGGAAGATGCGTGATTTATTAGACTATCACGAAGGAGCAATTGACGTTATTGAAGGTAAACTAAAGAATCCAAATCCACCATCCTCTGATGCCACGAGTGAACAAAAGAAGCTGTACAAGGAAAAGTCGGACTTGTATAGAAAAGCAAACAGTTATGCAAAATCCATGATAGCAAGCGCAGTAAGTGACAATGTGTATCAAAAGATAATGGATAAAGAAACTGCTGCTGAGGCTTGGGAATCGCTAATGGTTCAATTTGAGGCTAGATCGAAGGATCAATTATTCTTCTCATTTACATGGAATTTAAGTGAAGACGTGAGCTTACATATTGCAAAACTCAAAAGTTTGTGGATAGAACTCAATAACGGATTGAAAGGACGTAAGGAAAATGAGCTCCCAGAAGTTTTATTAGTTTGCAAAATCCTTCAAATTTTACCAAGTCATTTTGATACTTTTAAGTCAAGTTGGATGCTTTTAACAAAAAACGAAGAGAAGAATTTTGAGGAAATGACCGCACAACTCTGTATGTATCAAAGAAATTGTAAAGGTGCTGATGTTAAGGACGAAGAAGCTTTAATGCTTAATAATGTCAAGAAAAAATTCCCACAAACCAATAATACAAAAACAAGCAAGAAAAATGGTGCATGCAATTATTGTCATAAGAAAGGTCATTGGATACGAGATTGCAGAAAATGGATAAGTGATGGTAAGCCTATAAAAGAAAAGAAGGCTGAAGCAATAACTCCTCAACACCAGATTTTACCTTTAATGTATGAAGAGATTAACACAATTAAGGAGGATATTTCAAAGAATTGGTGGATTGATAATGGCGCTACACGACACGTGGCAAATAATAGAAATGTATTTAAATCTTTCGAGAAGTTCAAGGAATGTTGCAAGATTAAAGCGGCCGGTGGTGAAATGTTAGATGTAATTGGGAAAGGTACAGTTGATATCAAGTCTTATGTCAACAACAAGGTAATCCAAATCACACTAACAGATGTTTGGTACGTTCCAAGAGTGTCAAGGAACTTATTTTCTGTTTTATCTGCACAAGACAAGTGTTCAAACAGTGAATTTAAGTCAACAGCAACTGAGTGTGAACTTTGGGTCAATAATAAGGTGATATTAGTTGGTCATCGGGAAAAAGGAGGCACATTGTATCTAGCGGATATTGAAACAGTCATCTCAAATTCAACAAATGAAGTAAATTTAACGGAATCTGATAACACATTGCAACTATATCATGAACGTTGGGGACACCAGAATAAACGCCATGTACAGAAGAAACTAAGGGAGGAATTTGGTATTAATGTAAAACTTGATATGCAAATTTGTGAATCCTGTATTTATGGAAAGTCACATCGATTACCTTTTGGTACTAGAGAGGTTTCTAAAAGACCAGGCGAATTAATGTCAGCTGACGTATGTGGCCCATTCCATATGTCTTTCAGCAAAAGGAAGTATTTGGTCATATTTAAAGATGCATACAGTAAATATTGTTTTGGATATTTCTTGAAGGAAAAATCCGAAGTTAAAACTGTATTGAAGGAAGTTCTAGCTTTTTCAGAAAATCAAGGAAATCCAATAAAAGAATTTTTGAGCGATAATGGTGGCGAATTCGATAATAATGAAGTAAAGCAAATTCTAAAGAAATATGGAGTTACACAGAGACTAACTGCTCCCTACACTCCGCAACAGAATGGTGCAAGCGAGAGGGAAAATAGAACTGTAATTGAGATGGCCCGTACTTTTAAGTACTCGAATAAGAATGTCCAATTTCCTGAAGCTATTTGGGCTGAGTTAGTTCGTACCGCCATATATATTTTAAATCGTACTCGCAAGACACCAGTTGATGACAAAAGTCCACATGAACTTTGGTTTGGAAGAAAACCCAGAATTACTCATTTGAGAATAGTTGGAAGTGAATGCTATGTCCATGTTCCAAGTCAGAAGAGGAAAAAGATGGATTCAAAGGCAATCAAGGGACATTTAATTGGATATGATACTGAAGAGCGTTATAGAATTTACATCAAAGAAAATCAGAGTGTAATTTTGTCAAGAGATGTGACATTTAATGAACAAATTTCAAAATGTGACGATCAAAAGCAAGAGATGAATGAAGAGTTTTCAAATAAGAGAGCTGAAGAAATAAAATTGCCATTTAAATCATATGAGATATCTAAAGAAGAAGTGTTAGAAGAAGATCATATTCAGCCCAGTACACCAAGATATATTCAAGAGATTCGTTGTGATTCAGATTGGGAAGATGAGATGTTTGAAGAATGTTCGGAAGAAAATGTATCCAATGAGAGTGATTTCCGTGGATTTGATACGATAGAAAATACAATTAGAAATCGTTTAAGAGATCGATCAACGCTACATAACTCGAAGTATGATGACTATGTTATGGCTGCTCAAGATTTTATGTGTGAAGTACAAACACCTACCAGTTTTATTGATGCTGTCGAAAGTACAGAAAAATATCATTGGATAAAGGCAATGAAGTCAGAAATGAATTCCCTCAGAGAAAACAACACGTGGGATTTGATTCAACTTCCAAAAGGAAATAAGGTACTCCCATCAAAGTGGGTTTATAAGATAAAAACTAACCCTGATGGAAGTACAGACAAATACAAAGCAAGATTAGTTATAAAAGGATACAAACAATGCAAAGGTGTAGACTACAATGAAACCTTCAGTCCAGTTGCAAGGTTGGCAGTGATACGAGCTATAATAAGTATAGCTGCAAGTGAAAAGATGCATCTATCTCAATTTGATGTATCCACTGCTTTTCTTTATGGCCACCTTGAAGAAACTATTTTTATGAAACAACCAGATGGTTTTGATGACGGCACAGGAAGAGTTTGTAAGCTTAAAAAGAGTCTATATGGATTAAAGCAAGCTCCGCGGTGTTGGAACCGAAGATTTGGAAAATATTTATTAAAAATCGGTTTTATAGCAAGTGACGCCGATCCCTGTATATACATACGAAATCAAGAAGGGAATAAATTAATACTAGCTCTTTATGTAGATGATGGTCTAGTAGCTGCCACAGACCCCGGCGAGCTGGAAACATTTTTGGAAGAGTTGAGAAGAGAATTCAAAATAACCACAAAAGATGCAAGTTATTTTTTGGGTCTGGAAATAAAGGCAAATGAAAGTGGAATATCAATCAGTCAGGAAGCATACGCAAAAAGAATTCTGGGAAGATTTAGGTTTACTGATTGCAGGCCAGTTTCATCGCCTATGCTGAAAGGAGAAAATTTCGAATCGGGGAAAGACAATGTGAAGTGTTCTCAATTTCCATACAGACAAGCCGTAGGAGCCATTATGTATCTTATGTTGGGAACAAGGCCTGACTTAGCTTATAGCATTGGATTCCTTTCAAGAACATTAGAAAATCCATCCAACGAAGATATTACCCGAGTTAAAAGAGTTTTTCGTTACATATCTGGAACAATTAATTATGGAATATTTTACAACAACGAACATGCTCAAGAGCTAGAATGCTACAGTGATGCAGATTTTGGAGGATGTTTGAAAACCGGAAGATCTACATCTGGTGTTGTTGTAAAATTTGCGGGAGGGGTTGTATCATGGTTAAGCCAGAGACAAGCTATGGTAGCAACATCTACAACAGAAGCAGAAATTGTTGCAGCTTCTGAAGCAACAAAAGAAGTAATTTGGCTAAAACGTTTATATTCTGAATTGATAGAATTAAATTCCACTCCATTGTTATATGTTGATAATTCTGGTGCAGTACGTTTGGCACAAAATCCTGAATATCACAAACGCACAAAGCATATCAACAATAAGCATTTCTTTATTAGAGAAAAAATTTCTGAAAATGAGCTTCAAGTAATACAAATACCTACGCAAGATCAATTAGCTGATTTGATGACAAAACCTTTGCAACCCACAAGACTTAAACTTCTTTGCGATCATATTGGATTACAACAAACAGTCTAACATCTCTTAACAAGGGAAAGTGTTGATGTGTTAAGAAATGTTATACTACTTTATATAACCAAGTTTCTGTTTTATCTATAGTAGTCTTTGATTTACTATTATATTACAATTCATGTTGTACATACTCAAGTTTTTCATTCCTAATAAAACTTCTACTACAAAAGCAAATGGGTTTCATTAAAAATATTTATAAGAAATCGGATGTCAAATTCGGTCCCTTACTTTTGAGTTGTCAAGTGGTGAAAAAACCGCGAAATTATACCAAGTCCAGGTTAATCACGATTTTTATTCAATGTAAACATTTTTGGTGAGCTTTTTACACAATTTCAACAACATTTGGTCTGTTTCAGAACCTGCAAGATGCAATTTTCTCTGATATCACAAAGGGAAAATCTGTTATCGTAGTAAAAACAGACAAATTTTACTCAAGAAATCATAGTTTATGTTTTTCATGTAAAACCTGTGGAAGTTTTTTGCTGCAAAAACACACTTTCATTTTAGTGGGAAATCGTACTATGTAATGCCAGCCGAAAGAAACATTTTTATTTAAAGTAAGTCCTACATAAGGTCGGCCAGGAAGACTACTTTTGACAATGAACTTAGTAGTTTTTGAACTATTGTGATTTATGAATCCCTTTGAATTTCAAATCAAAATTATGTTTTTGGCAGCACCCTTCGTTGTCAGATAAGCTTTCTGGCCGACCTTATGTAGGCCTTGGTTTAAAGCATAACCTGTAAAGGGTCGGCAAGTAAGCCCATCTGACAACTGCCAAAGACAATATTGTGATTTGAAATTTAAAAAGAGTCAAATCACAATAGTGTAAAAACTACTAAATTTATTGTCAAATTGCTGTCAACAGTAGTCTTCTTGGCCGACCTTATGGAGGCCTTGGTTAAGAGAACCCCAGTCTTACTCGACTTCGAGAAACTGCCTTCGTTCAGTTTTCATTATACCCTACACCACACAGTGGTGCATTTGTTTGTAACATTGAGAAGAAAGTGAGATAAATCCATAGTTGATTTTGATGATCTGCATAAAATCACATTTTGAGTCGATTAATGTCTCTCTGCCTGCCTATGTATTTTTGCAAACAAAGTACAGGTAATATTTATTGCCCGATTGAGATACAATTTTACCCAAGAGCGAAGCCTATAAAATTTAGTGATAACCGGGCTAGGTTCACATATGCCTCCCATGTGCGTACATAAGCAACTTGAAGTCTTGGCATGGCATATTTTGTGACATATTATAATGGAATGTCAGAGCAGTACTCGAATCCTGCCGTCCTTTCCCCTTATAATTCCTGCTTATGTACCCTCAACCTTTATTCCATTCTTTCAAGTTGTTCCGATTTCAAGTCGTGCACCCCATCCTGAATTGAATGGATTTGTGTACTTACCGCCGAATTCAATCTGAAAAAAGTCAAATTTGTTAAAAATCGGTTAGATATAGCTATAGGTCCCACATATGCTTTATCCGATTTAACTCCCCGTAAAATGCAACTCAACCTCATAGAAATTCCTCCGCCACATTGCATAGAGGTCGGTTCCGATTATTGTGCACCAAAAGTGTAATATCTACTCAAATATGATGGATTTCAGTGAAAAGCGGATCAGATATTTTTTTAGTCCAGATATAATGTTAAAGTTCTCAAAGTCGAGAGATACTAATGCCTCCGTCAAATTAAGTGGAAATTGATTGATTTGAATAATACTCACATATATTAGTTCCATTTGTTGTTGCAAAATGGTCAGGATTAATCACTTTATTGCTGTTTTTATAAAAACAACGTTTGTTTATTAGTGGAGAACGATGGTAGTGTTTACCAGGTGGTAAATTTAGCAGGGGTTTCAAATTATAACTGCTCTAAAGCCACAATATGCATTTAAAAATGATCATGATTGGTATTATTTACTTCACATAAATGTCCAATATAAACATTTATATGTTATGGTTAGCTCTACTAAATATACATGGCGGTGTAGGGTACCTTCTTTACTGGTTTTCGATTGCCTTAGAAAAACTGGGCATAAATTCTTTCCAAATATATGGAAGCTAATAAATTTAAAAGTAAGGAGCTATGTTATTTGGAAGGAATTTGGATCTGCCCAGCCAGTTTTCGATCATGGAAAGTAGTACCCATTACGAACTCCAAATGTTAAAGAATTTCGGTGAAGACTGTAGCTAAAATCATCAAAATATCGAATATACTTTGGTACCGTTATATGGGGGCTATGCGAAGACTATGACCTGTATAAGCAATTTTCTGTCAGTGGAGGTAGTGTCCATTTCGAACTCCAAATACGAAATTTGGTATAATTGTTGTAACAAAATATGATACATATCAACAGAATTGCGAATATCGGCTGTACAGTTATATGGGGACTATACCTAAACTTGGACCTATACGGACAGTTCTTTGCAAAGATTTTTCACATATAGGGGGCATAATCTATCATTTTACACCAAATTCTGTTCAAAAATATAACAAAAAAACCAAAACCAACTTAAATATGGCGGTACAGTTATATGGGAGCCATATGTGGATGTGTTCCTGTATACTCCATTTTCAATTCCAACAATTCTACGGACCTAAAATGCATCTCAACAAATTTTAATTTAACCTATTTCACTTTGTTCGGAAGTTATAGTAATTTAAAGTGACATAAAATATTATGCTGATCAAGAATGTATATACTTTGTGAAGTCTAAAATGTTTATTTTGAGGAATTACAAACGGAATGACAAATTTAATATACCCTCCATAGCAAGGCATAATTAAAGAAGATAAAACAAAGGTACCTCCTAAATACAATTTGTTTCTTTTGGTGCCCTGTCAGAGCATAAACACAGTTTGTATATGTGTGTGTATTGTTTTGTATAAACAAGATAAAAATTGGATTTTTTTTCGAATTTATTGTCCCTCTATCTTAGTTTCAAATTTGTGAAAACCATATCCCATTCATGTTTTGTGGATTCTCCCCAATACTTACTATTTTGTGAAATATGTAACATAAACAAAACCAATTGTTGCATGTTTAAAAGTCTACCTCACTCTTTAAGATTCCAGCACAGAATTGCACTTTCCTAGTTTATTTGAAGTTGAGTAACCTTTCTTATTGAACCATGCTCCAAAATATGGTGGAGGCTATAAAAAAAGGAAAATCTAAACAAAAACAAATTTGACTTGAAAAATGTTTTTTTATGGTTGCTTGGAAGGAACAATAAAGGAAGTCATGGCTCCAAAGTCCTAAGAATACTGTTTGCAATTGGAAATTAAATTATATTGGCAGTGAGTTCGCTTTATGTTGAATTGTTTTCTTTTCGATTGGTATTGAAATTTGAACGTCTGATTAAAGAGACGCCAAAAATTGACCAAATTCGTGTTCCGATAGATAAGTCAATAATCATACAAAGCATGTTTTATGCAAAAGATTATATATTTCTTCAGAAGCGATAATAAAAATAGCAAATGATAAAATTGACCCATAAAAAGGCACACTTATTGGTGTGTTATACGCCTTAATCCAGAGTTCATTTTATACGTCACATAAACAATGATATAATTTTTTGAACTTACAGAGTGAGATGAAAAAACTGCAACCAACTTCAGACTGCTGTCATTTCTAAGCCACTCGTGCGACAGCTGTTAAAATTATAGTGTGATTTCTTTATATTTGGCTGGAAAACCACAAGTGGCTACAGCATTTAAATGTTAATAAATCTTTTGTGTCTCGTACCATCGCTCGTTATCGAGTGGACGGAAGAAAACAGCAACATCGGCAGAAATTGTTCGAAAAGTAAAGATGCGACTTGATCGAAACCGGCGTCGCAGTGGCCGAAAAATGGCTCGTGAGCTGAACTTATCCCAATATTCCATTCGGCAAATATTGAAAAATGAGCTAGGGTAAAGGCATTGAAATTCCAAAAAGTGCAAGATCTTACACCGCAACAAAAAGAAAATAGGTTCAAAAGAGCTTAAGAGTTGCTTCGCTTGGCCGAAAGTGGTGAACTGCCGAATTTGGTTTCCTCCGATGGGGGAGCATTCGTTGTCCAGCAGTTTGTAAACAAACAAAATGATCGTGTTTTCTCGCCAAAGAGGCCAGCTGAAAATGTGCACCTTTCATTTAATTTCCAGCGCACAATTTCCACCAAAATCTCCGGATACCAATCCGTTGGACTATTGTGTTTGAAGTATTTTGAAAAGCAAGGTTGGCACTAAAAAATACCAAAGTGTCGATCAACTCAAGCAAGCGCTCGCCAGGAATGGGCCAAAATACCGCAGAGCAACATTCGGGCAGCATGCTTCATTGGCCGTTTGTGTATTTTGCGAATAGAAAACTAAATTAAAAATTTCGGATGTAGGAGCTCAATTTGGTTTGTACACATTATCAGTTGGTTAATATTAATATTTTGTCTAATAAAGAAAAAATCGAAAATAGTATTTTCAATACAATTACATTCGGACTACTGAGCGTTCAAGATAAAAAACACGTTTTAATTCCCATAAAATAAAATATGTTTGGCACGTGTTTTCTGCTCATAGGAAATAAAGTATGACAAAACATCAGGAATTCCAACATCTCATAATTTATACTACGCACATGTGTAGATATGAAACAATTCTACAACACATTGTATAATACTGTTTTATTAGATAAATTAATTTTTTGGTTAATAACGTAATATATTTTTGCGGGTCATTTACAAATTTTTACGGAATTCTGAGATTATTGATAAGACAAGTTACCTATATGAATTTCATTTTTAGCTGCACATATCATATGGGTCAAAGTCATCGGTTTAAAATTGTATTATTTTAGATTTTTTATAACTTGTAAAAAGAATTGTATAAACTAAAAAAATTTGAATATATTTTTCAAATTGCAATAGCTTTAGTACAGCGACAATGAGCGATCTATGATAACAGTAACACTCCAGACCATTAAAACTGATAGCAAATAAAAAATACGTGGTCGTCAACATGGTTCAATAATGTATTAAAAAGCAATAACAACATGATGTGACGTATGCAATATTTGCACCATTCAACTTTTGAAAATATTTTGCTGCTTTTACATAGATAATGGAATATTTATTTGTAATTGTTTTGAATGCTGTTACTATACCCTAGAAAAATGTGATAAGACGTCTTAATATTTTACAATACCAGTTTTGCAAAAATATACACAAATCTGGTAGAAACCAGTCCATAAATTTACGCACGATTTTGATTTTCTTCAGAGGAGCTCACAAAATACCGTTACGAATATAGAAATAGGAAGTACAACGTCGTCATGATTAATAACAACTATATATTGTAATACCCATATTACATCAAAGCTAATAAAAAGCAAGAAAGGCTGTGAGCAAATGAGGAAAATGTGCACAAACCCAAACCAATAGGTATATAATGTTAAATTAAAGCGTTTTTAATCTATCCTTTTAAAGTATTTTCGTTTCCTTTATTTGTAGTGTTGTAAAGATAGTTTAAGATAAGTACCACATTCTGGGAATATTTTATAGAGGAAATAAAAATATTGATGACGATAATTTTATCTTATCACAGTACTTTCATATCCTTCACAATTAAATGAAGGTTACATAATAATTGTCCTACATAAAACGTTACCTCAATTTATATCGAATAGGATGTATTATGGGATGGTCTACGTTGTGACATAAATCTTATATAGCAGTATCAACCGATTTGAGGATTTCTCAAGGTCCTGGTCAACTTGTCCAGTTAAAATCTTAAAGGGTAGAACACATCCTCCAAGAAATGTTCATTACATTTTTAAAATATTGTATATTTTTATAGAATTTGGACGGATAAAGGATATTCTAAGCGCTAACGGTAAAAAAAAATAAACTTCTAAAAGCAAATATGTATTATTACTATTGTAGACAAGGAATAAAAAGTTAAAGTTGTGGATCTGGGCACAATTAATTGAAGGTAACTTCACAATTCATCTGATCTGATTCTACTGTAATAAGAGTGTCAAATTCATTATGACGTTTTTGTGTTTGAGTCTACTATTTTGAATTTATTTAGTTTTATTTAGAGATCACTATACGTTCATGCATTTAGAAAAATTATTTAAAAGCATTTTAAGAATAAAACATTAAGTGAATTTTCATTCATGGCCTAATGGAACAAAAGGAGGTCAAAAAAATCCTTAAAATTTCCGTTTCTATATTGAAATTGTTAGTGGTTAATCTACCAACAGAAAACGCGATACATAAAATTACAGCTGAACTGGTTGTAAATTGGGGCCTAAATCTCCAAAATAGATTACTTAAAAATTCTGTCCCAAACCTATATATTTAATATATTACTGCAATAAATCACTGTCGTGATTTTAACCGACGATTCGATGACTAATTCGACACAGAACTTAACGCTGACCGTCTCCTACAAATCTTTCGAGTTGTTTCAAACGTATGCTCGGCTCCAGAACCTACAAAAATTCACTAGTTTTATAGTATTTGCATTTTTGCTTTAAAAACTTGAAACATTTTTGGTCTGATCCAAAACTTTCAAGAATCTACTAGTTTTGCATTTTTATTTCGATGTCATAAAGGGTTATCGTAGTTATCGTAGTACAAAATTGTACATTCTTGTAGTTCTGGAACATACCAATTGTTATCTGAGAAGCTTAATGTTCTTGGCACATTTTATTTTATTCATAAAAATGGCTTAACCTTGGCTATAAAAGAACGAGCTCCTATTATACATATGTATGGAAAATGTAGCTGAAACGCAGTTTAGCTACTGGAAGAATTAAATATAGGTTACCATTCTATGGTGACCAAAGAAACTAAAGGATGTTTGAAACCGCCTCTATTTGCAAAGATTAATAAAAATTTTCAGAAATAAATATTACAAATAGAGACACAGAAAATAATTATTTCAGCATCAATATACTATAATATATATACACTTCGTTGATACGTAGTATATGATTTCCAAAGAGGCACTGTGTTTCTTTTTTATTTCAAAGATTAGTAATTTTATTTACTTTTAAAAGCTTTGCCAATTGTAACACTGCCATACCTCGTCTGTACCTGGAAATATTATTAAAACAAACTTCTCTCCCTCTCCATGAAAATGTTTATCTTAAAGAATTTAAAAATAGAATGTTCTATCAGCTAAGCTTGTCTAGGAAAATTGACATTTTTATAATAGATAAATTTCCTCAATATTTATGCAATGTTTGCAATTTTGTTCCAAAACAGATCTCTATGCATCCGCTGCCCAAGTTTCCCGTCAATTTGCACTTTGAATGACCTTGTGATGAATGACCGAACACAACCCATTGGCTTATAATTTTTGTGTCAGTTCGTGGAGGAAAAAAACATACACCTTCCACTCACAACAACGTCAAATTGTTTTTGTTATGTGACAATGAATGTATGCAAAATCATCCATGTACATGGAAAAAAATTCATCTCATTAGAACATTACTTTTTTGCAAAACCAAAAGACAATTATCCAATGCCAAAAATAAAAAAAAACAATATCATAAATATCGATATCCAACCATAGAACTATTCCAAGTAGGTGTCCACTTAACTTATGTCTTACAATTAATGGGCTAAAACTTACTTGGCACGTTGGCTGCAAACGGTTGAGGTTGTAGCCCCCAATATACGATTTGCCGGCAAAAGAGTTTTCACACAAATATTGGCCATGCTATTATATTAAATGCCACCGAACAACTTAGCACCTGCGACTCTTGTGGATGTAACGTACAAACTGAAGAGGGATACATAAGTCGGATTTTGATTAATCGATGTTGAAAAATCTGAAAATTGCTAATTGTAAAAATCGCAATGCCGACTATTTGTAATCGATTTTCGATTTGGATCATATATTTTTACGTTTTTAAGTCAATAGTTGTGTTCCAGTACTTTTTTAGTAGTAAAACTAGCAGAAGAGAGAACAGTTCGAAATGTCATTCTCAATTAGGTGTGCTCAAAAAATAAGGGAACGGAAAATTAGCAGAAATGCGATAAAATGTCAAAATTCAAAATTCCAAGAGTAAACAGTCCAAATCGAACTGGTGAAACCTTACTGAAACGGACGCCAAAATTTAAAAAAAATTAGTATTGAAGACGAAACGTTAAAATTAATAATAATTAATAATCTGATTTATCATTCAGCCAGTCCTCTTCACTACTGGAATCATCCAAAAGTGCTCCATATTTTCTCTTTTTATTTTTTTGGACTACAAATATTAGTTTTTCCTTTAGTTGATCATTTCTTTATTTTTGTTATGACGCGGGAACATTGAAATGTATCAATACATTTTTCAACCTTGTTAGCCCTGCCAATTAAATGTCAAATTCACAATTTGCACATTTCTGCTCGGCCAAATTCATGTAGCTAAAACAAGCAGAAATGTGCACCACTCAGCGCCATTTTTTTCTCGAGAGAGCTGCAAGTTTTGCTAGTTTTTGCAGTACGGGAACGCGTTGTAGCAGAATTAGTACTAATTAGTACTAATTTGTAGGTTCTGGAACACAACTAATAATAACGTGTTCTCATCGTAATATTATAAATTTTGAATGAAAAATTATTCAAATTTGTAAAAAACTTTTAAAAATGCACTTATTTAAAAGAAAAAAAAACATTTTAACATTTTTGACGTTTCAATTTTCTCGAGCGTTGATGCATCTACCCATGGTACAATGATATCAAGGTAGGGCTATGATACCATATGATTTCAATTTTTTTATTTTCTTGGCTTAATATGTCATCTTTATTTGTTTATGTATGTGTTTTCTTTTCAATAACAAAAAAATTGTTCAGAAAACACTCAAATTCGGATGTTTTCAAAATGTTTATTTCATTGTATGCATCGACAAAATCTAGAGTTTTTGTAGCGAAATAATCCTTTAAAGATATATAAAACCTGGTTTTGAAAAGAAGTGTTGAACTTTCATTCAGTTTTCGCGGTTTTCAATTATTTATTCAAAATAAATGCAACAAGTTGATTGATTTTGTTATTGTTTTGATACTATTTCTGACATTACAAGCCAAACAGGTAGACCCCTATACTTGCAATTTTTTCAAAGTTGACCTACCTTCTCTTTATTGTACCATGCTTCTACCCAGCGAATAAAAATAAACTATTGGAAACGTTTGCAAACGAAACGAAACAGACCCGTTATTAACATAACGGGACTTGTTTCTTATTTTGTACTGTTTGCGTAGATGAGCGGAAACAAAAATAAAACTGAAATGTACTCGGCTGGATGACGCAACATTGGAAACGAAACAGTATAATACACATTGCAAACGTTTCCCTATATATTAACTCAATACAAATAATGTACATACTAATTTATTGGCCATCATACAATGTAAAAATGTACAAAAATCAATATTAAAAATAACAACTCCTAATGTACCAGTCATCATCTCGTACAGCAAATCTTTGCAAACGTTTCCCGGCGATTCGTTTGTAAACGATACAGCTCGGCAACTCACAGCGGCTGTGAGTTCTGGAAGAGAGCAATTGTATTATTATTTACACCCTTTAGTCATGATTTATAATATATTTTTGTATTTGCCTATTTTACAATTCAATTCATTCCCAGCTATGAATTTTCTGTAATTTACCTTGTCAAACTTCACTTCCTAAAAAACAGTACCAATCTCTGGTTTTGTGTATATACGATGGATTTTTGAATATAGATTTTGACAAACAGATGTTGACCCTTGACAACGTAGTTTAAAAAAGTGTGAGTAAATGATTGCATGACTTTACCTTCTTAGTTCTATCACAATTCAATTGAAGAGAGACACATACTAGTACCTGCAAGAATCTACTATTATTGCAATTTTCTTCGTTATCATAAAGGGAACATCGGTTATCGTTGTAAAAACTTTACATTCTTGCAGTTTTGGAACAGACCAAAAATTTGTTGGTCGATGCACAAATTATTGACTAAATATGAATGAAAATTGTTATATAAAAAATAAAATAAATCTTTGGGGAAAAACAATAATTTCGTCTATTATTAGTTGTGTTCCAGTACTATTTTAGTAGTAAAACTAGCAGAAGAGAGAACAGTTCGAAATGTCATTCTCATTTAGGTTTGCTCAAAAAATAAGGGAACGGAAAATTAGCAGAAATGCGATAAAATGTCAAAATTCCAAAAGTAAACAGCCTAAATCGGACTGGTGAAACCTTACTGAAAAGAGCGCCAACATTTAAAAAATGAGTATTGAAGACGATAAGTTAAAATTAATAATTTATAATAATAATTAATAATCTGATTCCTCATTCAGCCAGTCCTCTTCACTGCTGGAATCATCCAAAAGTGAATACATCAGTTGCTCCATATTTTCTCTTTTTGTTTTTTGCACGACAAATATTAGTTTTTCCTTTAGTTTTCAAGTTGATCATTTTCTTTATTGAAATGTATCAATACATTTTTCAACCTTGTTAGCCCTGCCAATTAAATAGTTGTGTTCCAGAACCTGCAAATTAGTACTAATTAGCACTAATTCTGCTACAACGCGTTCCCGTACTCCAAAAACTAGCAAAACTTGCAGCTCTCTCGAGAAAAAAATGGCGCTGAGTGGTGCACATTTCTGCTTGTTTTAGCTACATGAATTTGGCCGAGCAGAAATGTGCATATTGTAAATTTGACATTTAATTGGCAGGGCTAACAAGGTTGAAAAATGTATTGATACATTTCAATAAAGAAAATGATCAACTTGAAAACTAAAGGAAAAACTAATATTTGTCGTGCAAAAAACAAAAAGAGAAAATATGGAGCAACTGATGTATTCACTTTTGGATGATTCCAGCAGTGAAGAGGACTGGCTGAATGAGGAATCAGATTATTAATTATTATTATAAATTATTAATTTTAACCTATCGTCTTCAATACTCATTTTTTAAATGTTGGCGCTCTTTTCAGTAAGGTTTCACCAGTCCGATTTAGATTGTTTACTTTTGGAATTTTGAATTTTGACATTTTATCGCATTTCTGCTAATTTTCCGTTCCCTTATTTTTTGAGCAAACCTAAATGAGAATGACATTTCGAACTGTTCTCTCTTCTGCTAGTTTTACTACTAAAAAAGTACTGGAACACAACTAATGTCAAATTTACAATATGCACATTTCTGCTCGGCCAAATTCATGTAGCTAAAACAAGCAGAAATGTGCACCACTCAGCGCCATTTTTTTCTCGAGAGAGCTGCAAGTTTTGCTAGTTTTTGGAGTACGGGAACGCGTTGTAGCAGAATTAGTGCTATTTAGTACTAATTTGCAGGTTCTGGAACACAACTATTATTAATTAGCTTCATTTACTTTCGTTCAAATTCCAATAAAAATCAACATTTTTTTTTTTTTTTGAAAAATGAATTTTGTTACTATGAATTACGAATCGTGTCGTATGAACGTATTCGTGTGTATTCGTGTATCTTATTTTGAGAGCCATGGTAGAAGATACCTGTATTCTTGGCATCGATACATCTGCTGGGACAATAAACTGTCAAACCAATTTTGGAATTGACGTTTTTGAATGAAAAATTATTCAAATTTGTCAAAGTTGTTAAATAATGCATGTCATAACAACCTCCGATTGGCGTCGTATAAAAAAACATATACAAATCTTCTTATTTTTGAAGAAACATTGACATATCAATGCTCCTAAGCTTTGATGCATCTACCTGTATTCTTCTACCATGTTTGAGAGCGAACAACGTGACTGAAATTGCAATGAGAACATAGCATAAGTCGAACAGTCGACTATGAGTACTCGGTTTTCGCCCAAGTCCATAGTCGAGTTCGGCAAACTATAGTAGCAACTAGTTCCGCGCTATTTAGTGAAGATGTTCAATTTTGTCTCATTCGTAAACAACAGAGTACCCCGAGTTTTTGCTTTCGTTTATTTTTTTATCGGGTATTCCTTTGTGGCCTTCACATTCGTTTCGTTGGGACGTTTTTCATTTTTGTTTCCAACGCTCTCATAATTCGCTCTTCATTGTTGACAGTTAATCATGGGAGGAGGTGATTTGGTAGGTTCTCTTGGAGTGTAACTCTATTAAATAATTAGTTCTATCCCTATTTTGTAGAATTCCAAAAAGTCATGGCACCCACACACATTAAAGAATCAGGAACAGGTATGGAAAGCGGAACAAGCGAAAGCCCTGGAAGAGAAGAAACTAAACGATTTGAGAAAAGAAATACAACAGGAACGTGAAATGGAAGACTTAAAAAGAGCTGGCCGGGAAAGTGGTGTATTATCAGGTAGACACGAAGCAGACAAAAAATTGGACTGGATGTACAAAAGTAAATTCATAATTCATATTTTGTGATTTATGTATATTTTGCTAAGAATGCATTCTCTTTAGGCACCCACGAGCTTGTCAATAGAGAAGAATACCTTCTGGGTCGTAAGATTGATAAGTCATTTGAGGTACTTCAAGCGGAGGAACAGCAAAAGGAGAAAAACAATCTTGTGGGTGTAAAGCAACCATTGAACCATGTGGAACATGAGTGTGTTCCCTTCTCTATTAGAGCTTACAAAAATGTCCAAAGCACCGAACAAGTTGATCTACAGCGCAAATTCATGGAAGATCCATTGATGTTGATCAAACAACGCGAAATGGAAACTAGAAGGAAAATACTAGAGAACCCTGTCAAATTGAAAGAGTTGCACAAAATCTTAAAAACTGATGAAAAATTAAGGAAAGAGGCAAAAAAGTCCAAAAAATCTAAGAAGAGTAAAAAGTCCAAAAAGAAGCACAAGAAAAGAAGTAAATCTTCAAGTAGTTCTAGTTCGTCGGACAATGAGTCAAATGGCGACAGTGACTCTGACATTGATAGCAAATTAGCTAAAAAGCTTAAAGTTGGTTTACTCGATGGAAAAGATTTTCTTGAGAAAGGAATGAATTTAGATAAAATTTTGGATTCAAAATATGAGAAAATTTCTCAAGAATTAGATAAAGCAGTCAAATCAAAGAAGAAGAAAAAGCGGAAAGAGAGTAGTAGTAGTGATGACGACGATAGTTTAAAATATGAAGGGAATAAAAAACGGAATCATAAGCACAATACAGAATATCACAATCGTAAGAATAACAGGCACGAGTCAAGTGAAGATCGTCATCGTTCACCAATTAATACATCAAATAAAAATCGATATTTCAATAAAGGCCGATCCCGTTCAAGATCAGTTGAAAAGTTCTATAGAAGATCTAGGTCCACATCGAGAAATCGCAATTCAAAAAAGGTTAGCAGAAGAAGTAGATCTAATTCTGTACACAATACAAATCGCAACAGAAATAAAAGAGAATATAGATCAACATCACCACGTAGTAAACGTAGAGATAGAACCCCCACTCTTAATAAACGAACCCACAGGTCTCGTTCGCGCTCAAATGACAAATCAAACCGTAGTAGAGCTCACAAAGATCGTTCGCGATCTAGGTCACCCAGAAACAATAAGGATTCCCGTTTGACGAATAGATCGCGGAAATCCCCACGTCGCTCAAGGTCTACTTCCCCCAAAATGTACAGAAAAATATCCCCCGAGCCATCATCCGCTGCTTCTAACAACCAACGCCCCTCTGGACGTTTGACAGAGAAAGAAAAACAAGAACGATTAAGAGAAATGATGGTGAATGCAGAATGGCGCGAAGAGGAAAGAACACATGCCGTTCGAAAACATCGAGAAGACTATGCTCGCGAAGAAGAGCAGAACAAGAGCCGGGAATTCGATAAAGATTTCCTCAACAAGGAAGTTAAAAAAGCTATCGCTAATCAGACATCTGTAGGTTCTCGTTTGAGGGCCAACTTGAACAACATTCAGCGAACGTCTTCGTCTATGAACGATAACTTCATCAAGAAATAAACTCTAGTCTTTAATAAAAATGACGATCCCAGAGACAATATTATTGTATACAGATGTGTGTATGTTTTTCTTTTTTCTGTATATTTAAACATTCAATCAACAACTAGTAATGTATGTTTCATATATTAGCTTATATGTATATATACGTGGGATTCAGCGATGTCACGACAATCGGGGCAATATGCCGCCAACCACAACGTATTGTATTTCCATTTTCATATGTGCTCAACTATGCGCTTTTTTCTACTTTCGATCAATTGTATAAACCAAATTGATGGGTTTAAGCATTACTCAAAGCAGCAACACCTGGCAATGTCTTGCCCTCCAACAACTCCAATGATGCACCACCGCCAGTAGAAACATGTGAAACTTGAGATTCGGTGTTCCACTTAGCGCAGCAAGAGGCAGTATCACCACCACCAATGATTGATACACATCCATTCTTAGTGGCAGCCACAACAGCATCCATTACAGCTTTTGTGCCGTTTGCGAAATTGGGGAATTCAAAGACGCCTGGGGGACCGTTCCATACAATGATCTTGGCTCTGGCAATTGGTTCAGCAAAGGCAGCTCTTGTTTTAGGTCCAACATCCAAACCCATGTGTCCATCGGGAATGCCACTTTCAACGGTGGCCTCGCTAACGGCAGCATCTTCAGCGAATTTATCGCCACACACAAAATCTACTGGCAAATGAAGTTGCACATTGTTCTTCTTTGCTTTATCAACCAGGTTTTGTACAATTTTAGATCCCTCCTCGTCGAACAATGAGGAACCAATTTTCATATTGTTTAATACTTTCAAGAAGGTAAATGCCATACCGCCACCGATAATCATTTCATTGACTTTATCCAACAAATTTTCAATCAGTTGAATTTTGTCGGCAACCTTGGCACCGCCAAGAATGGCCAAGAAAGGACGAGGTGGATTGTCCAAGGCTTGTGAGAAGTATTTCAACTCCTTATTCAGCAATAGACCGGCGGCACGTTTTTCGAAACCTTCGCCCATCATAGAGCTGTGGGCGCGATGGGCAGTGCCGAATGCATCATTAACATAGACGTCACCGAGCTTGGCCAAACTTTCACGGAAAGCCTTAACTTTAGCTGGATCAGCTTTAACCTTGGCGCCGGTGGCATCTACACCCTTGCCTTCCTCTTCCACATAGAAACGTACATTCTCCAACAGGATAACGCTACCCTCTGGAGGATTTTTGCACTTTTCCTCAACTTCAGGTCCCACACAGTCATTAAGGAATGTAACATCCTTGCCGAGCAACTTCTTCAATTCCTCGGCAACGGGTGCCATGGTATATTTTGGGTTCTTGTTTCCATCAGGACGTCCCAAATGAGACATCATAATAACAGCTTTAGCATTTTTAGAGAATGCATATTTCACACTGTCCAAGGCAGCGACGATACGTTGATTGCTGGTGATCTTACCTTCCTTAATAGGGACATTAAAGTCCACTCTGAAAAAATACATATTTTTGCATTATTCTATTCAATAATTGTAAGTAATTTAGCACTACCTCATCAAAACCCTTTTACCAGCCAAGTCCAAATTTTCAATACTCAATTTGTTCAAAGCCATTTTAAATAGTCTATGTAATATCCGAGAAGCGATTGGAAATGATTGATTACGACTTCGTTGGATACAAAACAGGACCTGACTACCCCCAAAAGTGCAAAAATCAACGGCTGAATGTCAAGTGAAGGTCAATATACGGTTTTCGTTGTATTTAAAATAAGGGGTATTCACATCCAATGACATGTCAAAAGAAACATCGACTTATTGTACAACGATCGGTATAATCAAAATAAGGCATGACTCCCTTAGCCCTATTCACACGCGTAAAATTTGTAAAAATAAAAACTATGTTTTTGGGAGAGGGAGACGAAGAATATGTGACATTTAAGTTAACTATTTTTCCCCAAAACTCGAATTTCTGTTCCGTAAACTTTTCCCTCCTGTGGACGGAACCAAGGTATAATTATTACAGCAACTGATTTGACTCTATAGCAATACTATTGTCAAATTCTATATGACGTTTTGTGATTTAATTTTATTTCTTATACAATCGGTATACACTTTTTTAATATAAAATTTTACTGTAGGGCAATGTGAACATATTTGGTGAAAATTTGCCTAATTATAGAAATTTCGCTGGTATACTTAAAAAGGCCAACGGCAGTGGTGAGGAAACTTTTTTTGTGGTTAAGGAACAGTGACACCGCATTAGGTAACATTGAAGTATATTTCATGTTTATAAAAAATGCAAAATGTTGAATACTTTATTATATACAGGGTTAGATGAAAAAACTGCAACCAACTTCAGACTGCTGTCATTTATAAACCACTCGTCCGACAGCTGTTAAAATTATTCGAGTGACAGCTCATTATATTGTTTACAAGCCTACAAAAGGACGTTGGTGAGAATTTTCGAGAAAAAAGTAATTCGTGATGGAATTCAAGCGTGATAGTGTGATTTCTTTATTTTTGGCTGGAAAACCACAAGTGGCTATCGTTAGAGTGGCTATCGTGAATAAATCTTTTGTGCCTCGTACTATCGCTCGTTACCGTGATACTGGTAGCGTAGCCCGACGTCAAGGAAGTGGACGGAAGAAAACAGCTAAATTAGCTGAAAAGGTTCGAAAAGTAAAGAATCGACTTAATCCAAACCCGCGTCGCAGTGGCCGAAAATGGTTGATTTTCTCCGATGAGAAAACATTCGTTGTTCAGCAGTTTGCAAAATGATCGTGTTTACTTGCCAAAGAGGTTAGCCGAAAATGTGTACTTTCGGTTGGCCATCAGAACTCAAGCGCCGGCCATGGAGACAGTGTGGGCCGCCATGATAGCCGATGGTCGCTCTCCGTTCGTATTAATCGACCGTGGCATCAGAATAAAAGCCGAATATTATCGGAAATATTCTGGAGGGTGTATTAAAGCCTTGGGCTCGCAAACATTTTGAAGGCAGACGTTGGACATTCCAAAAGGACTCAGCACCAACGTACTCAGCACGGTTACAAAATGAGGTTCCTCGCTTCATTTCCAGTGCATAATGGTCTCAAATATCTCCGGATTCCAAATCCTTGGACTATTATGTCTGGAGTATTTTGGAAAGCAAGGTTGCCACTAAAAAATACCAAAGTGTCGATCACCTCAAGCAAGCGTTTCACCGGTAAAGGGCCAAAATACCGCAGAGCAACATTCGGGCAGCGTGTCACGGTTCCATTGGCCGTTTGAATGCTATAATTCGTGCCAAAGGTAACCAATTCGAACAAATCTAAATTTATTCTAAAATTTTATGCTATTTTTTGCTTTCATTCAATAAAATTTAAAAGAAAAATGTAAAAATTATGTCGTTTTATTTTGTTGCAGTTTTTTATCTCACCCTGTATATGCATTTTGATTTCAATTTGGATGGGATGTTGATTTTTCCACGATTTTCTGGAGATTACTTGAAGTTTTGAGATATTTGGACCCACAGCTAACAACTTTACATTCAGGGGAATGACATGAAAGCATTAAATTTAATTATTTTAAGAACTATTTTTCTGCATTCCAATTACAATGAACAAGGATATTTGATATTAATCTGTTAGAATTCTGTCTGTCCCGTTGGGTCAAACCAAAAATTATATGTATACCTCCATCTTTCTCAAGTTTTTACCCAAAATATTCATACGATCTACTTTAGATTTTAAGCCAATAATGGGGCAAACGGTTCAAGATGTTTTCTTGTTGAGACCTCTTTATTCGAAGACTTGTAAGTAATTGTCCCTATCCATCATTATCTCTACGATTTTTTTAAACTTTAACTATTTAATTCACTTAGATCTACAACTAAGTGTAGATAATTTCGGTGACCGTTGCCATTTAAGTTGAGAACACATAAAGGTGAAAATACATAAAACGCCTTTTTCACTGGCTGAAGTCATCGGCTGAATTACAATTTTTTTCTAAGTGTACCCGACTTCTGCCTATTTTGTGCATGTATTTATTGTTTTGTAAAAGAAAAACAAAATTTTTTTCGCCAGTTTTGCCATGGTTTTGAAAGATCAAACTGTTTAGATCATATTTTTGAAAGAAAATCAAGAGATTTAATTAATTTTTTCGCAGATTTTCCATTGAGATAGCTCCATAAATTCACTATGGGGTTTATGTCTGAAGCTGGTGTATCCATCACGTTGGGACAATCATATAACAGCCATGAGCGCAATTTATAAGCCTTGTGTTTCGGATCATTGTCTTGTGCTTCATTTGCCTTTCACCATACATAAGATCTGTCTAATGAACCAACACATTTACACATTTAATAAATCAACAAACATTTGTGTTAATACAAAAGAGAAAAAATGAGAAAATACACAACATAAAAGAAAATATTTATTAAAAAAAAAAAAAAAGGTTGATTTTACTCTCGTCCGTGAACAGCACATTCTTCCAAATTGGAAAATCTTTTGATATGTGCTTATAGGCTAACCGCAATCTTACGTCTTGATTTCTCTTGCTGATTAGTGGTTTATGTCTGGCTCTTCTTCCATTGTAATTCGACTTATGCAATATATTTCTTAGTGTTTTCCTAAAACCTTTTCAGCAATTTTTGCGAGGCTCTATGCATCCATCTGTTAAGAACCGTTTTATGATGTACTTAACTGTAGATCGGCTTCTATTAACAATCTCAGATATCTCACTTAGCGATTTATGGTATTTGTAATGTTTAATCACTAAATTTCTCACTTCAACAGTGGTTTGTCCTCGTTGTCTTCCCATTTTTTTAATATTTACGCCAGTAAATTACAAAACCAGTGGAAATTTGTAGGACTTTCCCAAATACATTTTCCAACAATCGCGTAAAGTTGGACGCAGTTCGAAACAGACTTGCCTTATAAATGTAAGCTATACGAGTTTAGCTTTTGCATAGAAATTTGGTGAGTTTTAGAATAATTGTCATTATTTTGTTAAATAAATAAAAACATTAAACTTTTGTTCTACGGCTAGTTCTAGTACCCTATACACTAATAAAATATATAGGTTTCTTCTGGAAGTGAATTTCATAACATTCATATATTGCATGAAAAAAATTGTTTGCTACTGTACCTTGTCTTCATTGTACTATTCATGCATGTGCGAAAAACAATTTATTTTCTTTTTGTTGAATATAGAAATGAATAATACAAGTGATGTGAATGTTTGTGATTGGATAATATTACTTTTTATATATTTTTAAATCTATAAGTTTTAAACAAGGTGAATATTTGATAGATTTTAACATATGGACCAGGTGTATTTGGGTAATATGGACGTACTAAAAATCGTGGGGAAGTTGTATTGTAGTATTTAGGCGCTACGTCGAACTTTAGGCAAGGATGTGATTTGGCAAATGAGATTATCTCTTCAATTTTGCCATGAATACGCACTTAAATATCCCATTTGTATCCATGTTATTAAAAATTGTTGAAGTATACTTCCTTTGTACGCCTTATGTTGAGTTTAGGGGCTATTTTCGGATTGGCCTGAAATAATTTCTACAGGTAGGCATTTTTAACCTAATTTTCAAGTTCGGGTCGGGTAAAATTTAGAAGGTAAAGTCATTTCAAACAAGCATACCCATCTCTGTATTTTACTTTGTCAAATTTCACTACGTAAAAAGTAGGTTTTCATCTCTGCTTTCTGTATATTTATATACATATTTTGACAGTGAGATGTTGTCGAATGATAATTTTGAAAGAATTGTGAACATAAGATTGCATGTCTTTACCTTCTTGATTTTAACATGAGGAGTTGTATCAAAATTATTGATTGTTTGGACCCTTAAGTCGAAAAAGCTCCCATTTTGGGAGTCCACAAAATATATGCCAAATCATAGTTGAGACTACAACCTTTCCAAAGTGCTACAATATGTGTTATTATCTTCATTGGATCCAAAACGTTTACTTCGCTCCGCTGGTGTTGGAGATACCCAGAGGAGAACAACTTAAGCCCCGCCAGAAGGGGGGGGGGCCTACCTAAAACTGTATCAAATGTAGAAAAATGTACTGTACCCATATCTCTGGATACAAGAAAGTAATAACCTTTATTAACTAAACTAGAGTTGTTCCGAAATTTCAAAGTGTAACATTTTTAACATTAGCAAAACTTTAACAAAGCTTTCTTTTTTGGCAATTTAGAAGGTATAAAAGATATTAGCATGGTGGGGTAATTTAATATGTGTACACTATATTGCATTTTTTGTGTTCGTAATCGAACGGCGTTATTTGAATTTCATGCTATTAATACTCGTATTCCACTTTCACCATACTCCATCTCCTCATTCTCACTTATTTTAAACAATTGTCTCGTCTCATTCGTAAACAAACAAGAGTTTTTAGCCATTATGCATCACACTTATTCGTAAACAAATAAACTTTTTGGTCATTTTGTTTTCTACTAATTTTCATCGCTTATTCTATTTTGTGTTCTTCATTTGATTGTGTGGAACGTTTTTAAATTTTTTCGGTTCATAAAACAAGATGGCTCTAGAGTGGAAAAGAGAGGTAATTATTTTTTCTCTCTTTCTTTGCGAATCCCTCCGTTTTTTGATCTCCAGAAACCTATTTAATCTTGAGTGGAAAGGAGAAAAATATCCCACGAAATTTATTTTTTGGATTGGCTGTCAAATCTTGTCGTCCAGGAGGAACTCATCCGGTAAGTAGCGACTTCCACGCCGACAATTTCAAGATATCTTTGCATCCAAGAACAAGCCAAGTTCGCTCCGCAACCTGACACACAATTTTTTCTTCGATAAAGAAAAGGTGCGAGACCTAGTACCGAAAAAATATTTTTGGGTTTGTTGCCAAATATTGGCGTCCAGGAAGAATTCATCCAGTGAGTAGTAACTTCCACGACGACAATTTCCACATTTGTTGGATACTAGAACAAACCAATTTCTACTGTTGGAACGCCGCGAAGCGATCCAGGTTCCAGGTAGGCCATTACTTTCTACCTCCTGCGACAAATTTTATTGTTATTTTTGTTATTTATCATTACCAGGAAGAATTGCCAGTATTTTCATACTCCTTACCCCGTGAGAATTATGAAACTTAGTTTGTGGACAAATGTTTTCAATAGAGAAGATATATGAGCAAGCATCCTATTGGACGAAGTTTGTATGGACGAGTTAAGCGGAATACTGCGTAAAACTAGTTTTAATAATCGATAAGTGTTTTTAAGAAACGCTACCCGAGTGTAATAAATGCATTTTTCTATTGAAACAATAAAATGCATCCTGTCGCTGTTCACAATCACAGCGGCCTTGGTGTCCGCCGCGGGCGGACCACAGCAACAGCAAATACATTACCATGCCCCCTGTGACAGAAGTAGAAAAGTACTGACAATGGAATACGGCGAAATTAGCGATGGACCGGCAGGATTTAACTACACACAGGATTCACACTGCGAATGGCTTATCAAGGCTCGCAACGATAGCCAATTTATAACGCTCACTTTTCATACAATGGGTACAGAGTGTTCATACGATTACATATACGTTTATGATGGCGACTCCTTTAATTCAACTTTATTGGGAAGTTTTAGTGGTCGTACCCAACCTCAACGGCTGGTAGCCCACAGTGGAAGTGTATGTATTAGAATAAATTAAAATCCGAATTTCAATAGTTGTAATTGAATCGAATTATTTGTTCCAGATGCTGATATTGATGTACAGTGATACGAATTATGTTCTGGATGGATTTCGGGCTTCTTACTACATATCGAATTGCTTGAATAATTGCCATAGTCATGGAAAGTGTGTGGGCCATCAGTGTGTTTGCCATGGTGAATGGGTTGGTCCGGATTGTGAAGACGAAATATGTCCAAATAAATGCGGTGAGGCAGAGGGAAGGGGAAAATGCATAAAAGGAGTATGTCATTGTGAAAATGTAAGTATTTGAATTAATTGATATAGAGAAATTAATGTACTCAATATAGAGTTTATGCATGCCGTTTTTATAACATTCTTCCTTGCTTAACCTACGGAAGGTCTCTATTATTCCAGGAATGAAGTCTGTTTCTTTAATAAATTATTGTGCCGGGCATTAAATATTAGGAAAAACTCTAGTTTATTAAAAACTTTCAGATAAGCTTCTTAATGATAATGTTGAAAAAATCCAAGAGTTTTTATTAAAATAGAGATAAGCCAAATACCTTTCATTTAAGAAGTATCATATATCACTGGAACGACAATATAGTATACACATGCTGAATTGACTTAATTACAATAATTTCTTTGTTGACATACGTTTGTCCTGGGGATCAATTAAAATTGTCTAGTACACAAAGTTGTTGTAGTGTAGTACGCAAACCAACTGTAGAATAAGCTAATGTGATTGTTATTGGTCCTACCCCTTATTTGGATTAAAATTAAACAAATTCGTATCTTCTCAATTAGGGTTACAGTGGGCGTTTATGCGATCTACATGAAAATCCACCCGGTGGAAATTGGAGTTGGTTATCAACAGATGCTGAAGGAATGACCGCTCGAGCTGCACACACAGCTGTTTACATTGAAGAGGAAGATTCATTGTATGTGTTTGGTGGATACGATTTAAATAATGTTATAAGTACACTGCAGGTAAGAAATTATAGTTTCTTTCATCTGATCAAAATAATCAAAAACTTAACTTAATCGTTTTTTCAGATTTATCGCTTTCAAACTAGCCAATGGGTTGATGAATGGGGAATAACATTGCAGAATCGTCGACATTATTATCATCAACCAAAAATTGATCATACACTTCTTAAGGCTGTGCTGCAACATAGAAATGAGGATGAAGCTAAACTCTGGGGACTTAATAGTGACATTTCGTTCTTTCGGAACATTCTTTACACATTGGCTGAAACTAATCCAACCAAGGATATGCATACAAGAAGAATGGTGCGAAGTTCTCCACTTCTAACAACCCTCACCGTTAACTCAACCGATGAAGAATTAACGGAATATCTGGAGGATATTTTAGAAGAAGTTACCGATCATAAACCTCATGGCCGTTACGGGCATGCAGCTGCAACAGTTCCGGGTGGATTTGTTATATTTGGTGGAAAGCAAGCAAACGGAAGCTTTTTCAATGACTTATGGTTCTATAATCGCAGCGAAAGTGGCGGAAAATGGAAGCAATTGGCAATGCAGTCGAAAGTAAAAGTGCCGCCAATGGCAAGGCATACCCTAACATATGCCGGTGACTATTTATATATTTTTGGTGGGAGTTTGGAAACGGGCGAGTTTTCCTCAGAGTAAGTCAAACACAATGTCGAGATTTGAAAATAATAATACCTATATATTTTTTAGCATTTATCGTATACGTTGGCCCATCACCAAACCTGGAAGCGATGAAGAGTCGGAGTGGGAATTTATACATCCTCGAGGTGGCAAAAAGCTAGATGTTCGCCTAGCCGCTCATACCACGGTGTACTACAAACCAACAAATTCTTTAATAGTATTTGGTGGAATTATGACCAGTCTTGCTCGATTTTCAAAACTATCAGATCGCATATTTGCCTTTCAATTGGATCAGTTTCATTGGACTGAAATATTATATCCACGTACAGCACTCAGAGATACAAATATACCGCGTGAACGTGCCTTTCATACGGCAACGGTGAGTGGCAATTACATGATTGTGTTCGGTGGTTACACGCATCGGCACAATAAGGACGAAATATGCTACGACAATCAAATGTACTGGTATCATTTGTCCTGCCACATATGGATTAATCAAGATGTACCGGCAGAGGATAATATCTATCCGAAAAAACAAGGAGTTTTTGCCCATGCAGCTGCTCTGCGGAAGAATAACACATTACTTATAGTTGGTGGATATCATGGGAATGTAAATGCAGACCTATTTGCTTATGAACTTCCTCAGGTGCTGAGAGCCAACGGTATATTTGGTCATAATCCGGAAATGGCATGCCGTTATCACACCTCTCATGCAGCATGTCTTTCAAATCCCGAATGCGGCTGGTGTTCTGCAGACAGCAGTTGTTATGGCCGTACCATTGGCGCCAATTGTACTAGCAACTTACAAACTTCAAGATGTCCTGGAATATGTCCGTCGCTGGGCGACTGTCACTCATGTTTAGTTCACGGCACGCAGTGGTCTAGGCCAGTACCTAATAGCGAAAATTACCTATCGGTCGCCAGTAAATTGGGATTAAATGAATGTTCTTGGTGCGTGCAAAATGCAAAATGTCATCATCGTGATGATAACTATGGTATTTGTGGAGAGGATACTCCCTCCCATAGTCCAGGCTGGTGGGGTGAACAAGGAACAGAAATTCGGCACCCCTCTCAGTGTACGAAAAATGATCGAAGACCCGGCTTAACATACATCAAATATCATTATCCGGTAAACCTGACAATGCCTGACTTTGTAGCTATAGTAAATGCCACAATGGTCGACTTCTCATCGCCCACTCCTACAACACAGTATGAACAGAAAATGGAAGGTGAAATGTTGGCTCGTCTCTTGGGATTTGTGCGGCCACAAAAACAATGGGAGGAGGAACCTACGGAGATACAAGTTTGTACAAGTTATTCCAATGCTGTGCTGAAAGCGGGTTTGGGTCGCGATTTGAGCTCTTTGAAGGAATTGACCAAACAAGCTTCCAATCAGTCGTATTGTAGCAACGTTGAAATTCCGAGTACGGAGCAGCCGTTCCTAATAGATTTTCAGGCACGTCGTCGCATCGGTCTAAACAACATCTATAACACGTATCAGAAAACGAAAATGGAATTGCAACACATTTACCATGGCAACTTGAATGCCTTCACTTTCGAATATTTGGAGCCATACTATTCGGGAGAGGATTGCAATCAATATAAAAACTGCTTACAGTGTTTAACTGACAATGCATGTGCCTGGTGCTCTCTTAAATCGCAATGTATGCCCAAGACAGTCAATGAAACTGAGGCGTGCAGTCTTACCAAAGTAGCCGAAAACAATTCCTCCTATGTGCTGTGGGAATATCTGGTGAATCAGCCCAGTCATTGTGCCAATTGTTCAAATTATGTTTCTTGTGAAGAGTGTGTAGACTCGCGTTTATGTGAATGGTGGGCTGAGGAGGCACGTTGTGCCCGTTTAGGAAAATCGGAGAATAGTGTACGAACGGTTAACCAATGTCCCGTTCAGTGTAGACTACGAACCAATTGTCAAGACTGTTTGAATGAGAGGGGTCGTTGTGTGTGGTGTGAAGCTAAGTCGGCATGCTTCAGTTTTGCTGTCTATACGAGTGAGTACCAATTCGGAATGTGTCGAGAGTGGCTAGACCAGTCAGTGAGTCCCCACCAAATTGAAGGAGATAATAGTGGCATGCTGACTTCAAGGTCATCCGCTTTGATTCCCATACACCATCAGGCTGTACCAAAGCAACAACAGTGCAAATCTTGTGCTCAATATCGCAACTGTACCACTTGTCTGAAAACACTGAGTTGTGGATGGTGTTTCGATCGTGACAATCCCATCGAAGGCAAATGCATGCAAGGCGACTTTAGCAGACCCTTTGGTAATTGCTCCTTGGCATTGAACAGTTCCTATATACATGATGCCGAATGGGCCTATGCTCAATGCCCGGACGTGGATGAGTGCGGACTGGGTTTGCATGACTGCCACAAGGAGGCTAAATGTACAAATACGCATGGATCGTATAGGTGTCACTGTAGGAGAGGTTTCGTCGGAGACGGCAGACAGTCGTGCACCAGAACCTGTTACGAGACCTGTGTACATGGCTATTGCTCTGATGCTCCAGATTATGTTTGTCGCTGTGAATTGGGCTGGACTGGGGCGGATTGTTCCATAAACTGTGGCTGTCACAATCACTCGACCTGTAATGAACGTGTCGGCAAATGTGACTCCTGTCAAGCGTGGACAGAGGGTGAGCGATGCGAGCGTTGCCGTCAAGGCAGCTACGGAAATGCGACCTCTGCAGCCGGATGCACACCCTGTGAATGTAATGGTCATGGCAACCAGGACCTGGGCATTTGTAATGTCAATAACGGTGAATGCTATTGTAAGGACAATACAGAAGGCGTTAAATGTGACAAATGTTCTCCGGGTTTTTATGGAGACCCCAGAGATGGAGGACAGTGTTATTACCAGTGTGAATCGCGTGGAATGTTGCGAAATATGGGTCGAAGTGGCATTGGCTCTTACAAAGCCTATAAATCGCCTTGGGGTGCTAAGTTAGAGGTTAAAGAATGCTTGTGGATCTTGGCACCAAAGACACTTCACGCAGAAAAGTCGTTACTTCAAGTTGAGTTCGAGTGGAATTCTCTGGCCATGGATTGTGATGAAAATGCTGTTTATATTTATGATAGCTTGCCCGATCTGACTGGTGTGTCTCAGCAAAATCAACTAATTTCGGTGGTATGCAATCCGTACACTTCGTCCCACATCATCGAGGCGAGGTCGAGTCATGTTACAGTTTACTACAAACAAGGTGGTGGTCTTCGTAAACATTTTGGCTTTAATGCATTGTATACGGTAAAGAATTGTGTGGCCAATACCTGTCTACATCCACATATTTGTGACGAGCAACAGCGATGTGTCTGCCCAGCTGGGTATGTGGGTCCAAAGTGTGAAATTGAAATATGTCCTCGCAATTGTAATGCTAAGAGAATGCAGGGTTATTGTGACACAGATTACGGTCGTTGCATATGTAACTTCGGTTGGGGAGGGAAGGATTGTAGTACCAGCCTTAAACTGAATCAAATTACAGTAACAGAGCTATTCAATACCATGTTGCTTTCGGAATCCTATGAACATTTACGAAAAACAATTCCAAGATTTGGCCATACTGTGTGTGCCGATCGACGAGGTTCCCTATGGATGTTTGGAGGCTATTCGCCATCACATGGGCCGCTTAATGATTTCCGTCAATTCGACACCAAAAATGGCACCTGGATGCAAGTAACGGTAGAATCAACACCAGATGACAAAATGCCCTTGGGTAGATATTTCCATGCTGCGGAGATATATCTGAAGAGACAGACTATATTTATTTACGGAGGTATCACAACAATTGGATCAACAACATCTCCAAAACCGGAAATACTCTCTGATTTCTGGCAGTTTTCAATACAAAATCAACGTTGGTCCGAACTAGATTTATCGGGCCACCGTGTCAAGCCACCAGCGCTTGCTGGTCACACCCTAACCTATACGAGAAATAATGAGCGGGAATCGTTAATTTTGATCGGTGGCATGACACTAAACAAGTCGCGGCAATTGGAATTGTGGGAGTTCAATCTGGAGACATTCAGATGGGAACAACTTTTGGCGTTGGGCGTACGCATGCCAGTCCTCTATGGCCACACCACGGTTTATCATAGCGAGAAACATATTATGTATGTGTTTGGAGGCTACTCGACGGAGCCACAAAACAAACTGTACGCCTTGCATTTACAAAAGATGACATGGACTGAGTTGCCGCCTTTCAAGGAGCTTAATCGGCCCGAGTCGTTGTTACCCAGGGCTCGATACTTTCATTCAGCTGTCACCACAGACCAGTACATGATAGTGTACGGCGGACGCAATTTCCCCTACAATGCCAGCGATGTGCTCGTCGCCTATGTGTACAATTGCAATCAGTGGATTCGTTTGACGGAGGATGTGAATATTGTGGGCCAACTGCAGATATCCACATATGCCGAAGACATATCTATAGATCATGAAAGTAACACTATTTACGTGATCGGCGGATGGGACGGCAGTGCGGCGCAAAGTCACGTGACCAAGATAAGTTTACCCAATGATATTTGTCAATTATGGAGTGCTGGGAAATATTTATGTCGCCACTACATGGGCTGTAGTTTCTGTACTGTGTCGGCCAACTTTGTGACCTCTTCGTTTTGCTATTCCCATGACACACACAGTGGAGTGTGCAATAATGGAAACGGCACCCTGGTGTACAACAATGGTGCCGCCTGCGACGATGCGTGGATGTCAAGAAGAAACTGTTCCAGTTTTACCACCTGCTCAGCATGTTTAGCTTCGTGGCCGTCGCATGTGGAAACAACACCTGTCTGTCAGTGGTGTGATGAGTGTGGCATAAAGGGTAGGTGTGTCCCAGCCGGCGTTGATTGTGAACGTCGTACGTGGTGTTCGAAAGAAGTAAGTGTTGGCCTCTTAAATTTATGTCCACAGCCTCAGTGTCACACGCTGTATTGTGAAGCTTGTATTTTAAACGAGAATTGTGAGTGGGCCCAAAACGAATTGGGAACGATTGAATGTATCACAAAGGAATTGGTGGAACAAAATCAATACAAGATAATCGGCCAATGTCCATTGCCGTGTCACCACTATACCAATTGTTCCACGTGCTTAAGTAATGACGACAGCGAACAACCCAAAGACTGCAAATGGTCCACAATGTTGAATACGTGTCTTTCGCCGCAAACACAGCCATTGCTGTGTGCAGGCGGTGTATGTGGTTTGGTGCTGGAAGCCAATGAGACCGACCACTGTCCGGAGCCTTGTAATGTGTATACACAGTGTTCGACGTGTTTGGAACATGCCCACTGTGGCTGGTGTGCCAGAGATGGGTATAATGGCGATGGCATATGTACAGAAGGATCACTCGAAAACAAACAGGAATATCCTTCATCGTCCACGTGCGATCTAATCTATGCTCAACTTCGTAATGATTCAATGCTTAAACCAACCGATGTTGTCTCATGGAACTATGTCAAGTGTCCGGCGGAAAATGAATGTACAAATGATCACCACCATTGTCATCCGGAATCAGAAAAGTGTATAGACACCCCGCATGGTTATCATTGTGAATGTGGCGAAGGATATCGACCCGAAAATGACACCTGCATACCGGTCTGTAGCCAGGGCTGCGTCCGTGGTAATTGTGTGCGCCCGGATATGTGCGAATGTGATTTTGGTTATGTGGGTGCCAACTGCAGTATCCAATGTCTGTGCAATGGTCATTCAAACTGCAGGGGACCCAATTTACTGGACGACTGTATTGAATGTCATAACAACACCATGGGACCACAGTGTGAAAAATGTCAACCATTATTTGTAGGAGATCCGAGAGAGGGCAGAGCTTGTGTACCATGTCATGAATATTGCAACGGACATACCGATTCGTGTATAGCCCATGACTCGGAGCCAACTTATTTCAACATGACTCGAGAAGAACTGGAACGCAATCTGCCCGAGGGACCGCTAGGCAATGCAACATGCCTTCGATGTGCCAATAATACAGCCGGTGAACGCTGTGACACCTGCATTGTGGGATATTTTCGCGGTTCCGAAGACCATCGAAAAGAGTGTCGTCCATGTCAGTGTCATGGTCATGGCAATGTCTGTGATCCGGTAACGGGTGAAAAGTGCAATTGTGGTAACAATACCGAGAGTGATGCCACATGTACAGCGGGCGGGGGTAAAAATTCTGCACATCTCTGTTGGAGTGTTCAATGTTCGAAATGCCGAGATTCATATGCAGGAAATCCCATTGATGGACATCAGTGCTATAAACAGATTACCGTGGAATCAAGAATGTGTTTCGATGCCAAACCCATAGGTGAGTTAGTAGGTCGTACGCGTTAAAAATGTTTTCCAATACAAGTAGTTAGTAACCGAACACGAAATCAAAAGTATAAATTTTTATAAATTAAATGTTTATTTATTTTTTTATTTTCAGAGGAATGTAAAGCCAAACCAGCAGCATTAAAGCCTGGACAAACGGTGTTCTTTGTCATACAGCCACGTTTCATGAATGTCGATATACGGGTAATCATAGATGTTACACAGGGTGAACTGGATGTTTATATGTCACCCCAAGATGATTCATTTATCGTAGAAACGAATGAGACCAATGGTTATCATGAGATCTTTTTGGACAACCGTTACAATTGGGGTCCGAAAATTAAACGCTCACACCCCTTAAATATAGCACAACCGAAATACGACAATAGCACATCGTTTTCGAAACTGGTAATGAGCGATAAACGAAACAGTTATTACGTGCCGCATATTCAAGACTGCAAAAGTCACGGTGGCCATAGTTTTTATGTCAAGGATCAACATGCCAAGGATTTGAGCACACATGTCACATTAAATCATTGCAACACCCTCCTGAGATTATTTGGCCTAAAAAATCGTTTGGTATTAACATTGCCCCAACACGCTCATAATTTAAGCGCCACACGTTTTTTCATTGCTCTGCGAGCTAGTTCTGGACCAGAACCCAGCTATGGCTCTGTTGTGTTCCGTCAAGATCAATTACACATCGATTTGTTTGTCTTCTTTTCGGTGTTCTTTTCTTGTTTCTTTTTATTTTTGGCAGTTTGTGTAGTCATATGGAAGGTGAAGCAAACAGCTGACATCCGAAGAGCACGTCGCCAACATGTTGTAGAACTATTGCATTTAGCCAAACGTCCATTTGCGTATGTATTCCTGGCGGCAAATTCCTTTGATTTGGATAGCCCACATCCCACGACATCGTCTACGTCGGCAGCGGCGAATAATCGAGTTGTTCGCAGTGCTACCGGTGCTCGTTCTAAGCATCAACATCAAGCGGCCAGTGGTAATAATCTATTGCCCGAAGTGCTGTTAATAGCAATCGAGCCAACGGCCGATAATTTAGCAGCAGTTGGTACAGTGTTTGTAAGTTTGCCTGGTCGCTATAAGGCTCCGTTGAGCATGGCATTAGGTTCTACCCTAATATCATATCCACCACGTTTATATCAAGTAAACAATCGTCACTACACCCGGGCGCCTAGGGGAAATTCTGCACCAGTGGCAAATAGTGGTGGAGGTGGTGTTGTTGCTCCAGCACCTGTCCCACCAGTGGCTGCTGGTACAGCTCGACAAAATCGTCAAGGAGTCATTGCCGATGCGGATGCATTGCCTGTATATAATTTGAATTTGTAAAACGTTAAAAAGGATAAGACAGAAAAAAAAAACATCTACGTGCAACAACAATGGAATTTACAAAAGACAAATACTATAGAAAACAAAAAAACAACAACTTCCAGGAATACCACAAACCATGGCGTTCGACATTAGTCTAATCTCTAGTGAATTGATGATAATTTTCGTGCATATATATAGAAATGTAAGTATAGATTAAATATAAAAACCAGTTTTGTATATTATTTGTTTAGTGCTAGGATATATACAATATTAGGCAACTAACTATCTCTCTTTACAGCAAGTGTGTTTAAATGAAAATGTATTTTTTCTATTAGATAAGCAATTTATTTGAATAATAATGCAATTTCGTGTTGAAGCATAGGTTTTACACATTTTTTTGATGTGTATTTTTTAAATGATCAAATATTTCGATCAGTTCACTAATCTAATCTCATACCAAGCTGCTTTTGCAAATGCAATTTGATTTTTTCAAGGCAAATGCAATTTGATGGCAACAATGCATTGTAATTTTACAATAATTTATTTTCAATACTGATATTTTGTATGAAACAAATACGTTTTCAATGTCCTAATTTATTTTTTTTTGTATTTTATTTAACGTATAAGAAATGCATTGTAATGGTCTACCATCAAAGCATTTGTATTTCTATTTCGGTATTATCCAAATTGTATTTCATTCCTTTTTTCAAGGTTTTTTTTTCTATGTTAAGTATAGGCAACAAAAGTGCAATAATATTAACATACACTAAAGAGAGCATACACACAAATATATTACACAATATTCGAATTACTTTGTAGCAACTTGTGGCAATTACAGTTTCCAAATTAAACTTGCAAAAGAAACATTTGTTTCAAAATGAATGAGTTCAAAATTAGAAAATCATATTGTAGGTCGGATATAGGGGTATTTATCGAAATTACCACAGAATGGAAAATGACGGAACACCTTTTTGGGAAATTTTCAATTTAAAAATGTTATTTCAGTATAGCTTCGATATTCTTAGAAGATTTCAGTCGCAATTTACAAACGATTCAACTGAAATATGGATATTTTGATTTGTATAAATATTTTTTTCTAAATCCACGTTTATACGACATATAATGTACCTCTCAAACTTCGGGGAAATCTGGCAAAACATTTGCAACGGAGGTTCACTATTTGATGTAGCATCGATTTAACGAGTTATCTTCGTCTTCGGTATTTTAAGGATTTTAGTCACAATTTCTCCCTCCACCATACATAGTATGGAGGGTATAATAAGTTCGTCATTCCGTTTGTAACTCATCGAAATAATAATTTTAGGCCCAACAAAGTATATATAGCGTAATATACTAAGACGATTTACCCCTGCCGTCCGTCTGTCTGTCCGACAGTTGTAATCACGCTAGAGTCAAAACGAATAAAGATAGGAAGCTAAAACTTTGCACCGATCTGTCTTTTGTCTGCATGCAAGTTCGAAGATGAACTATATCGGTCCACGATATCGTATTGCCCTCATATAACGGTACCCCCGATATTCGGTATTTTGATGATTCTAGCCACATTGTTTAATGGAATTGTCCGAAATTCTACACAAGGAGCTCTCTGTTAGTACTTTACCTTCTGAAAGAGAATTTTCTATATAGGTCCACGATATCGTATAGCTCCCATACAATGGTGCCCCCGATATTCGGTATTTCGATGATTTTAGCGACATTTTTCAATGGAATAGTCTGAAAAACCACACAAGGAGTTTCCTCTGAGTACTTTATACCCTGGAAGAGAATTGTCTATATATGTCTGCATTTTAGTATAGCACCTATATAACGCTACCCCGAGACATTCGGTATTTCCAGCATTTTCGCGACATTATTCACCGGAATTGCGTCAAATTTCGTAATTGAAGTTCGTAAAGGGTACTACAACCTATGACGGAAAATTGTCTAGGCAGGTCCACGTCTTAGTACAGCCCCCATACAATGTTACCTCCCTTTATTCGGTATTTTAATGATATTAGCGACATTATTCTCCGGAATTGCGTCAAATATCGCATTTAAAGTTCGGTATCGTTACTACAACCTATGACAAAAAATTACTTATCCAGCACCACGTCTTCGTATAGCTCCCTATAAAGGTTTTCATTTCAGCGGTTTTCAAGTTCCTTCCGAAACTTATCCGCTTTTTCACTTGTTTATTCCCAATCTATAGCTTCTTTTTTAAAAATGGTTCAAGATTGGTTTTTGTTGTGATATAAGCCTAGCCTATGTGAGGTTAAAGGACGCGTGGTTGCGTTATGGTAACCGCTCCACTCGGAGACATGCCGGGCTAGCGTGTTCAGCCTAAGTTGGAATGAAAACAGATTATCTCCCACAAGCCTGTGAGAGTTGGAAAGTGGCAGAGCAAATCATCGATTGTCTCAATTTTTTCTTCATCTTGGCAGATCCTATGGTAATCATCGGTAATATCGTCGCTACTTCATTTACAGTGTAATATTCAGAAAGTATAGATGAGTATAATGAGTGTTTTTTTTAATAACTGCCATCCGTGAATATTCCACTACTGTTGCCTACAATCATGATTTTCTAATGCGTAATATATTTAATTTGGAAATTGCTTTTAATACTCTATAGTTGAAACTCAATAACGAATCAAAAACAGAATGAATATAATCTGTATTGGAAAGTCGAAAACAATCGAAAGCAAATTATCTACATAATGTAACGTCAATTCTGTAGTAACCCAAGAAAAAAAAACAAAAACTCAACAAAACTAAAGCCAATCAATACTTGCAAAACTACAACTTGTATTACTGAAAATACACAGAAATTCAAACAATAATCTATTCAGAAAATCTCCAATATTGATACCTACCAACTATATAATAATAAAATAACATTATCCTTATGTAGTGAGTATATAAAGTTTTACAAAAAAAGCGATAATCGAACAAATGATTTCATAAGAAGGAAAAAAAGGATAATTATAAAACAAACAAATTTTTGTACAATGTATGTACCATATACTATTATATTAGAACTAAATAATTTTTTAGTTAATATAAGAACTGAATCAAATGGAAAACAACACCTAATATGCTCAAAGTCGAATATAACATGTGTATGGGTGGAAATAACATTATTTTATTCTACGCAAACATATTCTAACAACAAAAAGGCATTTCACGACAATATAGTATAGTTATGCATGTATATTTTTGATTTCTCCCTCCTAATTCTTTTTTTTTTCTTTGTTTTAACTCAAAATTGTTGTTTTTAAGTGATTTAATCTTGTTTTTGTCGGTAATGTTAGTTTACTGTATGATTTTTAGTAGTTAACTTAAATCACGCAATGTATTATGTGATTTTACAAAAATTTTCCTGCTCACAAACTCACAGAATATAACAGTCACTATTCCATCCATCCTTAATGACGGATAGCTCATTAGTCGCGATATGTGTATTTATTTAGCTAACTAATTGAGGTCGATCAGCAGGTACACCTCCGTGCATTAGGTAATCATCTTCCAAAATCTGTACGTTATATGGTTCATGTTTAAGCGTATGCACAACCATATTCGATAAAACTAATTATCTTTCACATCGGCTGGATACCCTTTCGCCTTTAAACACGACCGTTCCTCAAAACTCATGCAGGTCCAAGCACCCACAATCTATGATTCCACACACTGCACAATTTACAATCAATGTACTTTCGTGCAATTTTGAACCCCTCATTAAATGGTGCTTTGTTTTGCCTTTCCATCCAGGATAACACCAATGACTGTGTCTCTGGGGCACACATCTTTATTGTCTGGAGCGAATAAATCCTTGCCCGTTTCGATGAGCCCAGAAGAGATTTTTTAAATATTCTTTACGAACATGCAAACATAATCCTGACATTAGCAAAATAATATAATTTAAAAAGTTTGAAGGCTGAGATTACCTGAGAATTGAATTTAAATGCACAGTGGAAGCATTATAACCTGCCACCCAATATCGAGGTTGCCTATCCATTTAGTGATCTAAGATAACTCTACACCGTCAATATCGGTCGTAAGCGTTCGTATCTATTCATAAAAGAAAGCCACCGATTAGGGCTCATATATTTGTCGCTTGAATTCCTTAAATACCTCCTTAGTTACGATGAGATCAGTAGGGGCTAAAACATTTTTCGTACCGACATAGGTAAAATATATAGCCCCCTACAGTAACAGTGAATAGATAGAAAATCCTAACGACATGTGTTTTTATTTCCCTCATTGTCTCTATAAAATTTGGAGAGCATACCCACAAAAACGGTGCAATTCTTCCCTAAAAGCCAACGTTTTTGTATTGTCAACTTACAGTGTTCTTACTTTTTATTCTAAGGTTCTAACCCATTTTATACTATATCCATTTCACTACTTATTTGTAGCTATTTGTAACTTTTGCTGTTCTTTAAAAACGAAATTAATTTACAAAAAATGCATTTACACAATCTTCATTTCACACTCTATAAACACCCAAATTAAGTATGTAAATTAAATTAGTCTTTAATTAAAATATTATAAAAAAAATTAAACATATCTATAACCGTATGCGGCTCTCTATTACCTATTATATTCACCTATTTTTGGTGTTGTATAACTATTTTCCCTCTTTTTTACACAACACTAAAACAGGAAAATGATATTAAATTGTTTATAATTTTTCGAATCTTTTTTATTATAGCTGTAATTTTTAAGAATCTCATTTACAAATCTGTCTGTCTTTAAGGTATTTGGTGTTTCGTCCTTATTTTTAGTATAATGTATATTTTTGTGTATATATAAATATTTTTTTTAAAGTTGTATATTTTGATATATTTTCTTCTTTTTTGTTAAAATAAATTGTTAAAAAATATTTTAAAAAGGTTGTGTTTTGTTTTTAAAGGGATTTTCCTTATAATTTTCGTAAACAATTGCCATTTAAATATAAATTTAATTAAAACAACAATAAACCTAATTAAGTAAATTGAATAAAATAAAATGATATCAATGTATAAAAAAAAACTGAGAAAGAAATAAAAGAAAATTCGAAAAAGCTACAACAATATCTTTGATAAGCGGCAGTCTGTGAAATTTGAAATTTATTAGAATTGTATTTAGTATCCCATTCTTTCCAAATAATTCTTTTAGCCCTAAAAAAAGACAAATTTAAAGGTAAGTATAAGGCAGGAATAATTCAGAGTCCATAGATAGAATACTAAATTTTTTCCTGATTAGTTTTCGAACGATTGCGAGAGAAGAGATATTAAGGGAAATATATATTTCTCCCTTCAGGCCTACAAGCTATGAATATTTCAACACCTGACTACCGAAGTCACGTATTAAAGACTAGCAAGTGCCAGCTACTTCGTCAGCGAAGAGTCCACCTTGAAGTTTTAGATTCGTTCCAACTGCTGTCCTACGCCTATGACAAAAAATTACCCAAGTGACGAGATTGTTAACTCAATAGAAGAGGAACCAAAAAATTAAGGTAAACTAAAATTCTTTTACAAAATTTTCTACATTTCGCATTTGTTTTGTTTTTCGAATTTTACTGTTCAAAAGTACTTCAAAGTCTCCATAAGATAAAAAAACTGCAACTGGCGTTTATTTTTTTTTAAAATTCTATTGAATGAAAGCAAAAAATGTCGGAAATAGCATAATATTTTATAATAAGTTTAGATTTGTTCGAATTGGTCACCTTTGGCACGAATTATGGCCTTCAAACGGCCAATGAAACTGTCACACGCTGTCCGAATGCTGCTCTGCGGTATTTTGGCCCATTCCCGTAAAGAGATTGCTTGAGGTGATCGACACTTTTTTAGTGGCTATCTTGCTTTCCAAAATACTCCAGACAGAATAGTCCAACGGATTGGTATCCGGAGAATATGGTGACCATTATGCGCTGGAAATGAATTAAGGAACTCCATTTTGTAACCATTCTTGAGTGGCGCGTGCTGAGTGCGATGGGGCTGAGTCCTGTTGGAATGTTCAAGGTCTGCGGCCAAAATGTTTACGTGTTCAACCTCGAGAATATTTTAGCGATAATATTTGCCATTTATTCTGATGTTATGGCGGCCCACACCATCACCATGGCCGGCGCTTGAGTTCTGTTGGCCAACAGAAGGTCCACATTTTCAGCTAAACTCTTTGGCAAGTAAACAAGACCATTTTGTTTGTTTACAAACTGGTGGACAACGAATGTTTTCTCATCGGAGAAACCCAAATTCGGCAGTTCACCACTTTCGGCCAAGCGAAGCAACTCTTTAGCTCTTTTGAGTCTATTTTCTTTCTGTTGCGGTGTAAGTTCTTACACATTTTGGCATTTCAATGGCTATACCCTAGCTCATTTTTCAATATTTGCCGAATGTGATATTACGATATGTTCAGCTCACGAGCCATTTTTCGGCAACTGCGACGCGGGTTTCGATCAAGTCCCTTCTTTACTTTTCGAACCATTTCTGCTGATGTTGCTGTTTTCATCCGTTCACTTCCTTGACGTCGGGCTACGCTACCAGTATCACGGTAATAAGTGAGGGTACGAGACACAAAAGATTTATTCAAATTTAAATGCTGGAGTACTCTAACGATTGACACTTGTGGTTTTCCAGGCAAATATAAAGAAATCACACTATGACACTTGAATTCCTTCACGAATAACTTTTTTCTGAAAAATTATACCAACAGTGACATTCATATAAATTTCCGGATTCCAGCTCAATCAATTTAGTAATATTTAGTACTCATTTGCGAAACCGTTAGATATCTCAATCCTAGATACAAACAGTTATCGCAATGTACATTTTCACAGTTTCAGCTTTATCCCTTTACCCGAGACCAAATTTAGTACTTTTCGTACAATTACAGTACACATTTCAAAGACCACCCCGGCATCTCATACCCCGATTACCTTTCGTACAAATATAGTACGCATTTGAAAAAACACCTTCATATCTCAATTTTAGATAACAACAGAGGCCGCAATATAAATATTGCGCAATATTTGAGAATTCCAGCCCTAACCCTTCACTCCATACCAAATTTAGACCATTTAGTACTCTTCGTACACACATACAAAACGATCTTTAATTCTAAAATCTCCCACCAACAGGGAGCCCAATACTCAATTTATGCATCATCCGTTCACCCAAAACCAAACTTTTCCAGATTTAGTACCAAACAAAATAACAAATTGTACCAAATTTAGTTCCACTTAGTAGTTTTGGTACACATTTAAAAAAGCATTTTTAATTCTCAAACCTTCCACCAACAAACAGCCCAATACTTAATTTCAGCTTTATCCCTTCACCCAAAATTAAACTTTCCAGATTTAGTACCAAACCACCTTTATTTATAAAACGTACTTTACACATTTCTCTTAACAAAATGTAAGTTTTTACCTCTGTCCGTTCACATAATACCAAATGGTACCATTTGAGAAGTTTAGTACATGTTGGAACTTTTCGCATTTCCAAAAACCCTTTGGTACATCTATCCTCCACTCCATCAGTGTCTCTCATTCTAAATTTCAGAGAATTTCTACCTCATTCTGCTTGTCCAATAAATTTTTAGTTCATTTTAATACTGTTCGTATAATTTTTGGTGCGAATTTCCCTGGACTGACCTTTGTGCAAAATTTCAAAAATTTGGTCATTCAGTCAGTTCATTCCATTCACTCTTATATATGGAATATTAGAAATTTTGTAAAATTCAAACGAATGGGCAGTTATTATAAAAAGCCTTAAACGATTAGAACTCACACATTGGAGACAACAACTCAGTGAGTGTGTTATGGTTACCACCTTATGCGGTACTGTGGTGGGTATCCAGCTGCTCAGGGGAGCTTTTTGCTCAGGTCGGTTCCAACCCTGAGCAGCTGGATACCCACCACAGTACCGCATAAGGTGGTAACCATAACAATATGGCGCCCAAACTGAAACGATAATAATCGAAATATTCAGTGCAATAACACCGAGGCACTGTTCAATAGACCATTTAAGAAAATAGATGTAAAAACGAATATCGCATTTTTCTTGCATAGCGAATATCGCAACCGCAACTTCGTGATCGAAGTCGTGTTAAATGTGCAATATTAGCTTTAAGTCTGAGAAAAATTAGGATATTCGTTTCCAAATCGAATGGGTCAAGTGCAATAGCTCTTGTTCGTCTACTGTAACAAATGATGTATTGTGTGATGACCTGTACTGTTTACGTTTTTGTTTGTATTTAGAGTAGATTAAATAGTCTGTAGTAGACATAAGGGAATAAGTGCAATAGCCTCTGGGATGAAGTGAGTCGCAAGAGCATTGTATTTTATTACTCTAAATACGAGATCTTTTTCCTTCGCAAGAATTAGGAAATTGCCGTAATGTCTATTTACATGTAATATGTTTTGTCCACTTGTTTAAATCCACGCCTTGCAATACATCGTGACAACCTAAAAGGACACTTTTCGTAAAAAAGTTTAAAATTATACAAATCAAAACCACACACTTGCCAGACAATTGAAAACACATCCTATTACCTCATATTTTGAAGAAAGTAATATTGTTGTAATATCTGTCTAGTTCTGTTCAGTTTAAAATATATACATAGACATTTTCTTTATTTTTAGTTGATATTTTTTTTTTTTGTTCATTCGTATTTATGTTATTTATGTTTGTGTTATCATAAGTTCTTATTGTGTTGTGTTTGAATTGATTTTTATGTTATTATTATTTTTACTTATTGATAGATTTCTATATTTATTTTTAAATTTTGTGTTTTTTTTTTGATAAATAGATACTAGTTAAATTTCCGTTTTCTGTTTTAAATTTACTGATATTGTCCTTCCATTTACGGTTCGCATTTAAATAGATATTTAATTTTTGATATTGTGTTTTCTGGATTTTATGCATTTTTGATCATTCTAATGAGTGAATATACATCAGGGAAAAGACAAAGTAAAAGAAATAGAGTTTTAGCGTTTGATAGTAGCAGGTTTCTGACTCAAACACCAAAGCCGAAGAATAAAAAGAAAAGAGGTGAAGAAACAATGGAAAATAGAGATAGTACTGTTCGAGATCTGTCCGGGACTATTAATAACCCCAATAATTTGCCTAGCTCTGGTATCCAAAGGCCATTGAGCATGCAACCTGATCAAGTAAATCCGCCTAACGAGATGGATCAGCTCATAAGGGGGATGGTCCAAGAGAGTGTAAGTGACGCTCGCAATAGTATAAGGTCATTAGTTCAGGAGAGCGTAAGTCAGGAAATGGGGAAAGTACATGCTGCGATACAACATTTGAATGAAGTAATCGCCAGGCTATCTATAGATAGACCCTCGACGGATCAAACCCAGGTACCCCACGTTCCTCCACCCACTACTCAGCCTCCACCCACTACTCAGCCTCCACCCCACTTTCCTCCACCCACTACTCAGCCTCCACCTATCAACACCGAATACCAGACACACTCAAATCGTCATGCCACTGTAACACCGTCAATTTATAGACTGGGACCCAATATGGGAATAAGAATTGAAAGATTCGGATTGAATTTTTCGGGAAGGCCGAATAGTTTGTCGGTCGAAGATTTCATATATAGGTTGGAATATTTCCAGAGACACTACCGTTTAGCCTGGGAGGAGATTTTAAATGAATTTCATATCCTTTTGTCGGGACCAGCCTATGAATGGTTTTGGCTCCAGCAAAGAAATTCAAACATAGCTGATTGGGAATCACTCAAATACGGGTTAACGGAAAGATTTAAGACTAGGCGGACATGTTTCGAGGCTATGAGGGATTTATTGGAACGGAAACAAATGCCGGGAGAATCAATCGATTCATTCTTCCATGATGTGAATTTGATGCGTTCTAAACTAGAGAAGCCTGTATCAGAATACGAAATGATTTCTCTAGTAAAGAAAAATTTACGGAAAAATCTTTCTAGCATAGTTTATGCGTTGCCAGTGAATTCTGTGGAACAGTTGAGGATTGAATGTTTAGAAATAGAACGTACATTCTTCAAAAAAGATAGCGTAGCGCCACCACCAACACAATATCCGCCCGTAAATAGACCTATTCGGGTTAGTGCTTTGCAGGAAGAGGAGTTAGAATTGAATAGGGTTGAAGAAATAGATGAAGTGGTAGAAGTTGCAGCTTTTACGAGCAACCCAATTCTCTGTTGGAACTGCCAAAAACCAGGCCACGGTTTTAGAGACTGTCCTGCAACACAAAGGGGTTTGTTCTGTTTTAAATGTGGCAGACCAAACACAATAACCCCTAAATGCTCGAACTGCGCTTCGGAAAACTCCCGGAAGAACATGGTTGCGACGGGAAACCATCGTTCCACCGAGCCCTCCAAGATAGTAAACCCGCCAATAAATTAGATTCAGATTCGGGAAATACTCAGGATTATGCCTCACGAAGACATTATTTACCCTTAGAATCTAGGCAACAAAACTACGAAAATGTTAAAGCAAGAATTTTCGGTGAAAGCAATAGCGAGAACCCGAATCCGACTAAAAATACTAGCAAGAAAGAAAAAAGTAAAATAAGAATTATGAAATTAAGAAAATATCAAAAGGAAAACCGAATGAGGAAAAGGATTATATGCGATGCAATTGAGCGTTTTCAAGAGACTAAAGATCCTAGACCTTACGTTAGCGTTAAAATCGAAGGAAAAGAGGTTAAAGGGCTTTTAGATTCAGGTGCAACTGTTAGCCTATTAGGAAAACAGTGCCGTGAAATCGCCGAAGAATTAAACCTGCAAATTTTTCCATATGTTTCAGCGATAAGTACAGCTTCAGGGCAAAGACATAGAATTTTAGGCAAGATTGTAGTGAACATAGAGTACAAGGATAAAACAAGAGAAATTATTTTGTATTTGTGTCCCGACCTACAGCAGGATTTATATTTAGGGACTGATTTCTGGAGATTATTTGAGATAGCCCCAGAAATCTTTTCATTGGAAGAAGTCAATTTAGACCTCCAAATAAAAATTCATGGGGAATCCAAAAACGCAAATACCAACATGCATGACCTAACTGAAGACCAAAAAATCAGGTTGTCGGAAGTTGTAAGCAAATTTTACACATTCGAGGAGAAAGGATTAGGATGCACAAGTCTAGAAAAACATGCCATAAAGTTAATTGAAGGCGCAAATCCTGTAAAGGATAAGCATTATCCATTATCGCCGGCCGTGCAGGATATTGTGTATAAGGAGATAGACAACATGCTCGCTCTAAAGGTAATTGAGGAGAGTGACTCCCCATGGAGTAATAGAACAACGGTGGTTCGAAAACCCGGGAAAAACAGATTTTGTCTAGACGCTCGAAAATTAAATGCGCTTACTATAAAGGATGCGTATCCTTTGCAGAATATTGATGGGATATTGAGCAGAATCGACCAAACGCACTATATTAGCAGCGTCGACCTGAAATATGCGTTCTGGCAAATTGAGCTCGAAGAAGAAGCCAGACCATATACAGCTTTTACAGTACCAGGTCGCCCTCTATATCAGTTTAGAGTAATGCCGTTTGGACTTTGTAATGCGGCGCAACGTCTTTGCCGTCTAATGGATAAGGTTATTCCTGGCAGATTAAAGTCCAACGTATTCATTTACTTGGATGATCTTCTAATTATTGCGGATGACTTCGACAATCATTTAAGACTGTTGAGCGAAGTGGCCGATTGTCTGAGAAAAGCTAATCTTACGATCGGGATGAAAAAATCATTATTTTGTTTTCGCGAACTGAAATATCTGGGCTTTATCATTGGAAATGGATGTTTGAAAACTGATCCGGATAAAATCAGTGCGATCCTGAATATACCTGTACCCAGAAGTCCACGAGAAGTAAGAAGCTTCTTAGGAACCGCCGGATGGTATCGCAGGTTCATTAAGAACTTCGCGTCAATATCTGCACCTCTAACCGATACCCTCAAAAAAGGACAAAAGTTCAATATAAATTCCGAGGCTATGGAATCTTTCAAAACTTTAAAGAAATCCCTTACATCAGCACCAGTGCTCCGCCACCCAGATTTCCGACGGGAGTTTTTTATCCAATGTGACGCATCGGAATACGGAATCGGTGCGGTATTATTCCAGAAGGATGACGACGGCGGAGAAAATCCCATTGCTTTCTATTCACAGAAATTAAATTCTACCCAGAGAAATTATTCTGTGACGGAAAAAGAATGCTTGGCAGCGGTATTGGCGGTGAAGAGATTTCGACCATATGTCGAACTTATGAAATTTACGATCATTACGGATCACGCCAGTCTTAAATGGCTTATGTCATTAAAGGACTTGAGCGGACGACTAGCTCGTTGGTCCTTACAGCTCCAAGCGTATGACTTCACCATTGATCACCGTAAAGGTTCGGAAAATGTAGTGGCGGATACTTTATCAAGGATGCCGGTTGACTCTGATGTCGTAATTGAAGAGATTAGTGAGGAAGAACTCTTAGATTTCGAGACCACAGCATTTGAAAGTGAGGAATATGTCGAGTTGTTAAACACCATAAAGCAAAATAAAGAAAAGTTACCAGATCTCCGCATAGAAAATGAAAAAGTCTATAAAAGAACTAAGAATTGCGATCCAGACATTACGGAATTTGAGTGGAAGCTTTGGATACCGCAGGAAATAACATACGCACTAATCGAAAAATCGCATAACTTTACGGAAGCTGTCCACGATGGCATATACAAAACCCTAAACCGCTTAAAAACATTTTATTATTGGCCAAAAATGATATCTCAAGTCAAGCAATATGTAAATAACTGCCAGATTTGCAAGGAAACAAAACCATCCAATCAAAATATGCGCCCTACAATTGGAAATGAAGTAGTGACCGACAGACCATTTCAGAAGCTGTATATTGATTTCCTAGGCAAATACCCTAGATCAAAGAAAGGAAACTCCTACATATTTATAGTAATGGACCATTTTACAAAATTTATTTTCCTGCATGCAATGAAGGAAGCAACGGCCGAAAACGTCATAAAATTTCTGGAAGATCAAGTATTTCATACATTCGGAGTGCCAGAAATAATACATAGTGATAATGGGAAGCAGTTTGTGTCGAAAATGTTCGAAGAAATGATCAAAAGATACAAAATCAATCACATAACAACGGCTTACTATTCTCCCCAATCAAACGCGTCAGAGCGAGTAAATCAGTCCGTACTGGCGGCGATAAGGACCTATGTTCAATCGGATCACCGTGATTGGGATCTGTATCTTTCTGAAATTGAACAGGCTTTGCGTACTTCAGTTCACTCAGCAACCGGTGTGAATCCTTTCTTTGCGTTGTTTGGCTATAATATGTTTACGAGCGGAACAGATTACAAATTAGCTAGGCGGCTCCAATCATTAACTGACCATCAAATTTTGCAAATGAATAAAACAGACAAATTAAAGCTGATGAGAGAAAAGGTCCAAAAGAATCTACATAACGCGTACGAAAATAGTGCAAAACGGTACGATCAAAGAGCCAGACTTGTCAAGTTCCTACCTGGACAAGAGGTTTATAGACGGAATCATATGCTCTCTGATTTCAAAAATAACGTAAATGCCAAATTTTGTAAGAAATTCCTAAAATGCAGAATTGTTAAACCCATAGGTAATAACATGTATGAGTTGGAGACTCTGCAGGGAAAACCCCTTGGTAATTATCATGCCAAAGATATTAAGGTGTAGGAAGTGTGCAATAAATCTGTCATATAATAATAGTGCAATATAGATTTATAATTTTGTGTCGTAAACGTCCAATTTTATCAAACTATATGACTATTTGTAATTATATCTGGAGTTTATTGACTCATTTCATTTATACCATAAATTTTTTGTGCTGTGAACAGTCCCCTTTTTATATAGGTAGTATTCTGACTATGATTATTTATGCTTAGAGATTATTATCTTGCTTACAATTATGCAAAAGAAAGTAAATGTTTTATCTAACGACCAATGTCTTATATTCTGATTTAGCACAGAATTGAATGCCCGGCTAATGAGACTTCAGGGTGTGGGAGTTCCCCACGTTGAGCTACTGAAAGATATCTCCAACTCCAGCAAACCCTTATGTTTATGATCAACAACTCAAATAATTCTTAAATGAGATTATTTTTTTTATATTTCTTCTATTACCCGAGAGCCCATGAATGATTCTGAATGCCAATTGTACAATCTAGTTAAAAAAAAAATAGAATAATTTACAAATTATTCCTTTCGGTGAACGTTAGCAAAATATTATAAATCAATTATAGAGATGGAATACCTGAATTCCAAAACACCTTTAAATCAACCTCATTCCACAACTAGCAACTACTTCGCGTATTTTTTTTTGAACATAATTGCTTCTTTTATTTTTTTTTTTTTTTAACATTCGGCTACTCTATGTAATTTTTTTTTAAACAATTACGCCACGTAATTGTTGCCTAAAACTAAATGCTCCACGCATCTTTTTTATTGGCAAAATGTTTTTAATAGTATTTTTTATTTCTCCTTGCATTTCCCGCAATATTTCTAACTCACAAAAATAAAAAGTAAACAAGACTTACCTGAAGGTTTATGATCCACAGGGGAACGTTGTTGTGTGGCGATGTAAAAAACTGTTCCTCCATACTGGCACATTCATGGTAGCACACACTGGTTTCATAGCATTCAATTAAAAAAGGAAAATATACTGAAATAGAAACGCGGGGCCCTTAAGATATTTAACGATTATTGGACATAAGGGTCAAGGTTGGGTGGGCCAAGTGTGGGTGCAATTTCCACCAAGCACTCTTGTCACCGGTGTATGCAGTGTTTGTATTTTTTGTTTGTTTTGATGTTCGTATTATGTCCCCTTTTTTTAATTGTTAGGCCCCTTGGACTGTTGGTGTCAGGGTTGGAACCGACCTGAGCAAAAAGCTCCCCTGAGCAGCTGGATACCCACCACAGTACCGCATAAGGTGGTAACCATAACAAGTGTATTATTCGTTTGTTTTGGCTCAAAACTTTGTAACGTCTCGAAATTTTCATTTTCTAATTATTATAGAATTCGGTTGATCATATGAATCAAATGAAAGAGATTTAAATATAAAACGACTTATATTAAATTGAATAGAGTTAGTTTTTATATATACGACTTTAGCTATAGTTCCATTAGGGTCGGAACTAAGATCTTGAAACTTGTGGGAAGTTGTTTTACCTATATTAAACTCGTTTGCATGCGCAATGTTTACGTTTACTTGGACAGTAACCACGGCCTCTTCGGTTCATAATTTATTTGACTGTTCCTTGACCGGAAATGTCCTTTCAAAAGGACAATGAAATAATAGCAAATTTATCTTGTCTGTTTTTTCACTTTTTCTAAAACAGTACTTATTATATAATTGAATAACTTGTATTTTATTAAATATTTCAGCAACATCTTAAACAACATCATATATTTGAGTACATTTCACATTTGGAGAAGAAAGAACGCAATCAAGCTGATAATCGGAAAATGTATAAACAACGGTGCTGAAGTAATCACCTCTTTGTTCTACTGACAAAGTATCACCCTCCATCGAATAAGTTGACTGCACTCTACGTCCATCCAATGCTACTTCATCCATTGTCTCTCCTAACTTGAAAGACGAGTTGATTGTCTTGATTGTTGTAGTTGTGGTCAAAGTATAGATTTCGTCATCTCTCTTTAATTCAATAGTTGGATAAGAATTACTAAGTACCTTTCGTACCATTAAACCGGTGCCAAGATCCTTAAGATATTCATCGTAGTTGTCACTACACCGCAATTTGTATTTTTTTCCTTCCCAGCAGACCATTGTAGGATATATAAATATAGATCATAAACTTATGCGGAATTAGTAACGAAAATCTAATATCAGCTATTATTTCAACGTTTTCTTGTTTTTCAATTACTATTTTGCGTTTGTTTTTGTAAAACGAGTGGTTTTAACTGTTATTCAGAGCAAGACAAGGAAATCTAGTACTTTGTTGTTTTGATCGCGAACTTAAGCATATAGAAACAAAGAGAATAGGGGTTTCCGTGGAGTTTTTGACACAATAGTAAATGGAATAGGAAAAAATTAAGCTATATAAAATTGGAAGAATTGAATTGGATTGATTAAGTTATAATGTGTCAAATAAAACAAGTGAAAAGAGATTTAGTGTTGCAGGTTCGAGATGTTTAAAACGTGAAATTAAAAATATGTTCTAAGGAAGATTTCGAAATCCTGAAATACCACCTCAAAAACTATAGCTTTTGCGATTTGAAATTTTAAGACAAACCCACACAAACCTATTTAGATGTTTATACCAATAATGGACATATTCTATAAGATACATAGGTATGTATTTGTTTTGACCCGCGACCTGTTGGGAATTTTGATTTGTTTTCCCCTTTTTAATTAACCGATCCGGTATCCAACTTGTTCGATCGCTATTAAACATGATTGTTGTTTGAATATATGAGCCTAATTTACATCAAACATTAAACGTAAAATTAAAGACGAATCTTCGTAAAACATGTAATTTAAGAGTTTGTGTGAAGCAGGCTTTATAGATATAAGCCTTCAGATTCTGCATCAACATCTAATAGTATTTTCGTTTTTCTTTTGTTTGCGGACGTTGATCGGCGAAATCACATTTGGAATGTTCTAGTACAGGAAAAATGTAAAAATGCTTACTACGATAACCAATGTGCCCTTTATGATATCGAAACAATTCAAAACTAATAGATTCTTCCAGGTTCTGGAACAAAGCAAGGAACAACTATAGTTTTGTAAAAACACTTCGATTTTTTCGAAATGTTTCCACAGGTAGGTATTTTTACCGATAAACTATATTTTTGGGGGGGACGGACCCAGTTGAACGTACCCAGAAGAGAATATCTCTAGACCCAGAAAAGTTATTAGCACAAATTGTAGCATTTTGGAAAGGTAAGAGTGTCAGCAATAATTTGGGATCAATATTGTTGGGCCCTTTTCTGACTTTTTGGGGGGGGGGCTTATAAAAAATCCGGGTACAAAAAATCGATAATTTGACTATAATTTCCGAACCGTTAAGTTAAGCCCAAAGCAATTGCTTCATGAGTGTTTTTTAACTTGCTGGTGCAGAAATGATGGATCACGCAATTTTATGTACCTCCCACTTTTTTTATCTTACTAATAATATATAGCATGGTAAAATTAAGAAGGTGAAGTCATTTCAAATAAGCATTTCCATCTTTGCATTTTCTGTAATTTACCTTGTCAATTTCACTGCGTAGAAAACAGTTTTCCATCTCTGATTTGTGTATGTACAATGGATTTATAAATAAGTATTTTGCTAAGAGAAGTTGTCAATGAATAATTTTGAAAAAAAATTGTAAACATATGATCGCATGACTTTACCTTCTTAATTCTACCACGTATAGCAGTAATATATCACCTTTAAATTTTAAAACTCAGCATTTGCAAAATAAATTGCATATACAAATTTTATGAAATAAACGCCTGTATATTGTTTTTAAAGTTGAATGAATTTTGTAGTTCCCCTCTTTTTAAACAAATAGAGCACAACTAAAGATTGCATATTCTACAAAGGTCAATTATATTCTTCTAAAGCTTTTGAATCATTTACATTAGCTTAAAACGTATTTTTTTGCGTTTGCTATTTTGGTAGTAGCTTTAGGTATTTATTCTACATCTTTTAAGATTATGCGGCTATCCCTACAATTTGGAAAATTGTTTAGCTTGTTACTCTAAATAAATTATTTTGCGAAAGTCTACCTAATAAACCCTACTTTCTATTGGCCACATTCGTAAACAAACTGTCGGCCAAGGTAGATCTAACAGGTAACCGCATCGGCGAATTGCTACAACAAAGTAACCAAGGTAGATCTAACAGGTAACCGCATCGGCGAATTGCTACAACAAAGCAACTTTTGTGGTCCCCTCAAATGTCAAAATTGGCATCTAAGGCGAAAAACATAGATTCGCCATGACATTTAAAAGTTGCGGCAAATTTGTTTCAACCAATCAGAAACGAGGTGTTTGTTTACATTTTATTTTGTGTCCCTCTCGTCGTAAACGAACGTCGCAATAAAAGTTTTTATTGTAAAACAAATAAGACTAACAGCCTGTTCCACGATCTCGAAAGAAAATTTGTGCGAACGAAGGCAACTCACTCACTTTCGCATAAGAATGCGTTCCACTAACTTTCGTTCTTTCTTTCGCATAGCCTTACGTGATTCAGTGTTGCAAAATATTTTTTGGCAAAATTAATCGCGAAATAAGGCAAAAAAAGCGCCAAATGTCTAATTTAAACGCGAAAAAGCAGCAGTGGCTCTGTCTCAACTGACAGTTCAGTTGTAAACAAACAAATTGTAAATAAACAAACAAAATAAAATTTCTAGTGATTGTGTTTAGATTATTTGTGTTCTTAAAAAAGAAAAAAAAATGAATATTTCTGTAGCCCTATTTTTTATGGATGATGAGGAGGAGGTTCAAATTGTGCCACGGAGGCATTTAAGAGATGCTTCGAATTTATTTGAAGTACCTAACAACCAGTAAGTATGATTGTATTTTTACATTTTTGAAATAATAAAAAAATGATTTTTTCTAGGTTTGTGTCTTCCAGTGGTCTTCATGGGATTGCCTGCTGCTTCCAAAAATTGGCACTCCTCTGGCGAACTTAGGATTCTCCCCCATATACTCAACTAGTGCCCGCAGCTGTGTAGTTTTTTCGTGCTGGAATTGAGAAAATAAAAAAATATATATTTGTTGTTCACAGATTAAATTGCATTTATTATTTTTACTTACATTTTTCTTTCCATTTTCAATCAAGGAATGTTTATGTTAAAACAATTTTCCTTAATTTTTATCATTCGACAGCAAACACACAAGTGACTGATTTTGACATTTGTGTTCGCATGCGTACGAAAGAAAAAAGATAGTGGAACGCAAAATTACACTGAAACGCTTACGTTTTCGTTCGCTTTGATTTTCGTGCAAATTTTCGTTCTGATGGATTTTAGTGGAACGGAAATCAGCTGTTTGTCGTGTAAAAGTTGTGCGAACGTGTTCTTTCGACATCGTGGAACAGGCTGTAAAATAAGTATTAATTGTAGTATTGCGATATTTTTTAAACAAAGAAACTTATAATGACTATATTTTACTGGTTTAAACCGAAAGTTTTCCGGAACTGCAAATGACAAGAGTCTAATTCTTGCACTACTTCCCGTGATGTGCTTTGGGAATCTTAGATGTTGAGGCTAACTTAATTCTTAAAGCTGCACTCCATTCTAACCTCCTTCCTTCATGTTCTTTTAATTTTTTACTGGTTTCACTCTTAACTTACTCTTAAATTATTTGAAATATTATAAAAAGGTACTTTTAGGGAAGACAACATAAACAAATTTGTTGTTGCATTCATTTAGGGCGAATTCTTCATTACAACAATTCGTTTTGACATTTAATGGTGCCGTCAGCTGGGCTGATGCGATTACCTAGTACATCTACCTTGCTGTCGGCCTTCACATATTCAAGTCATTCGTAAATAAATGTTTTTGTTCATTTTGTTTTGAGTTTATTCTTCGCTTGTTTTCCAAGGTTGTATTGTTTGGAACGTTTTTAAATTAGCTTGGTTTAAAAATAAGAAAAGTTCCGCGCCGTCGGCCCATATCATAGAAGAGCCGGCCAGAGAAAATCAATCGGCGTCGTTATCTTCTCCAACACGTGCAACATAAATTTCTTGCTCTACGGATAACATTGTAAATAAAAACTTAAGTTCTTGTGGAAAAATACTTAAAGCAACTGGTATAATCTTGGCAAAAATGAAAAACAAGCAGAAAAAAGTTGTTCAGCCGGATAGTGACAGCGATTCAAGTATGGACGAGGAAGTCGACAGCAAGCATAATGAATTGGAAACAGATTCAGATGATGATCAGGAGGAGGTTGACCAAAGCCAAAATCAAGCAATGACTGATAGTTCTGGTGACAGCGATGATGGTGAAATGGATGAAGATAAACCCACAACAAGTAAAAACTTGAAGAACCAAAAATCCGCTGACGTAGATGGCGCAGAGAATTCCGACGATGAAGGAGACAACGACGACGAGGAGGATGGCGATGATGATGATGACGATGACAACGAACCTGAAGTAAGAATGCCAGTTTTAAATCCTCTTAGCTTGATGCGCAACAAGGAGCAACGAATGGCATTGTTTCGCAAAATGAAGAAGGAAAAACACAAAAAGAAAATGCAAGAGCGCAGAGCAAGACGTAAAGCAGGCGTACCGGCCAATCCCGGTCATACCATAGAAAGTTTGAGGGAAAAGGATCAAACGACTGTAACGAACCTTGATGACTCGGACAATGAAGAATTGCGCAAAGAATTACAATTGGATGACTTCAGTTCATATTTCGAGCGTTCTTACGAACCCAAAGTTCTCATAACATTTGCCGACAATCCCGTTACGAAAACACGTAAATTTGGCTTGGAATTGGGACGAATCTTTCCCAATGCTTTGGTAAAGATACGTAACAAATCCTCAGTAAAGAACATTTGTAAATCGGCCGTAAGAGAAGAATACACCGATGTTGTTATAATAAACGAAGATCGTCGCCAACCTAATGGTTTATTGGTAATACATTTACCCAATGGACCAACAGCACATTTTAAAGTATCCAATGTTAAACTTACCTCAGATATGAAACGTGATCACAAAGAAATTACAAAACATCGCCCAGAAGTAATTCTAAATAATTTCACGACGCGCCTGGGTTTGACTGTGGGTCGGATGTTGGGTGCTCTTTTCCATCATGACCCTGAATTCAGAGGACGTCGTTCTGTTACCTTCCACAATCAACGTGATTACATATTTTTCCGTCACCACCGTTACGAGTTCACCAAGGATGGCAAACGCGTTAAGCTTCGTGAATTGGGCCCACGTTTCACCTTGAAATTGCGTTCTCTGCAAGAGGGGACATTTGACAGTAAAACAGGTGATTATGCTTGGATTATTACCAATAAGAGACACGCTCTGGAAGCGTCCAGACGCCGTTTCCACTTATAGATACACATATTCTTATACCAGCAACGGTCTAGTTTTTAAGCTATTAATTCTATTAAAAAAATGTAGTGCGTGTGTATACATCGTTTTTTAATTAATAATATATAGAAGAAACTGAAAATGTTGTTTTATTTTAAAGTTGTAAAACAATTTATTGTTGTGATCCATAAATATGCGCATATTATTGTCTTTTTTGCAGAAAGTTTTAAATTGGTTATTTGAGCAATTTTGCGGGGTCAGTAATATATAACACATTTAAACTATCAGGACTTCATTTGCATTTTGGACAATTGTTGGGCAGAAAGGTTAGACTGCAAAAAAGTCAAACGCAATAATTTTTACATTTTTTTTAACTTATTGAATGAAATCAAAAAATTTCGGAAATAGCATCAAATTTTAGAATAAGTTTAGATTTGTTCCAATTGGTCACCTCTGGCACGAATTATGACCTTCAAACGGCCAATGAAACCGTCACACGCTGCCCGAAAGTTGCTCTGCGTTATGTTGGCCCATTCTCGGCGAAGAGCTTGCTTGAAGTGATCGACACTTTGGTATTTTTTAGTGCAAACCATGCTTTTCAAAATACACCAGGCCCAGTAGTCCAACGGATTGGTATCCGGAGATTTTGGTGGTCATTGTGCGCTGGAAAGCAGCGAGGAACCTCATTTTATAACCATTCTTGGGTAGCGCGTGTAAGTTCTTGCACTTTTTGGAATTTCAATGGCTTTACCCCGAGCTATTTTTTAAAATTTGCATTCGGCCTTTGCGACGCGGGTTGCGCTCAATTCGCTTCTTTACTTTTCGAACCATTTCTGCTGATGTTGCTGTTTTCTTCCGTCCATTTCCTTGACGTCGAGCTACGCTATCAGTATCGCGATAAGGAGCGATTGTACGAGAGACAAAAGATTTATTCACATTTAAATGCTGGAGTGCTCTAACGATAGCCACTTGTGGTTTTCCAGCCAAAATGTACAGAAATCACACTATCACGCTTAAATTCCATCACGAATAACTTTTTTCTGGAAAATTCTCACCAAAATGTTGTTGTACGCTTGTAAACAATATCATGAACTGTCACTGGAATAATTTTAACAGCTGTCGGACGAGTGGCTTAGAAATGACAGAAGTCTGAAGTTGGTTGCAGTTTCTTCATCTCACCATGTATATAACACATTTGAACTATCGGAATTCCATTTGGGATTTTGGACAATTGAAAAATCAAATTAGTTTGTCAGAGAAGTTATCTCGTGAATCCAAGCAATTCCGGAGCACTTTATGTTGGGTAAAACAAGTCGTGTTCTTTGCAAGAGCTTGGTGCAAGGCTCCTTGGAAGTGGTAAAAGATCAATACATTTAATTGTCGAATTTGAATTACGTTTTTTTTTAAATAAATCTCAAATTTCCATTTAGGTACTTGCATTATTTTTTTTTAAGAAGATGTCAGAGTTAGTAACACCATTGTAACCGATGCTGGTGTCGCTTTAGATGCTGTTGTTTTTGCTGCTGGTGGCACTGCAAATTCTCCTACATCACTATTACCTTATTAGCACATAGACCAATCCATGGTAGAAGAATACAAGTAGATGCATCAACGCTTGGTATGTCAAAAAATTGTTTTTTTAAATATAAGTAGATTTTTATATGTTTTCTTATACGACGTCATCCGGAGGTTATTATAATTCGCATTTTTCAAAACAAAAGCATTACACAAAGGTAGGTACATTCGGAAAACCAGACATTTTTTTATAACTTTCAAATTTCAATAAATCAAATATCTGTACAATAAATATTAATTTTAAATTGCAACAAGTAAAATGCTATATATACCAAGAAATAATATACTTAAACTATGTCTAATTGATAGAATATTTCAATTCAGTAAAATATACAAATGTCTGAGTATTGGAAATACCTATTTTCTTTCTACAGGTTCGAAGTGCGCTCACAAGCGGATTTGATAAGTCTTGCAACAATAAATTTCAAATCATTTAGTATGTTGAATTTTTTAATTAATTCCTCAATGTTGGCATTGGTGTTTTCGTATTTGTAGCGTCCCGTTAACTGAAATAATCGCTGATTTTCCCGCAATCTTTCTAGTATTTCGCTTTCCTGTAATCGCTTCTTTGAAGGCAATTCTCCACTATCGCTAAGTATTACCGAAAGTAAGGCTGCATTTTCTTTCGACAAGTGAAATTCTGATTGGGGTATTGGTGCTGCCTGCGGCATAAGTATGTGATTGTTCAAGTTATCTTTGGCTTCCTCCATTAGGGTGCCTTCTAGCGGAGGGTACTGTTCGAAGTCAATTTCTTCCACATTAAATTTCTTCTGGAAACCAATCTCAGTTCTTTGGAAACTGGGATGTAGATTTAGCAGTTCAAGTAACATATATTCTTCCTCATTAAGATCAAATTGGAATATGTGTTTTAACACTCGGCTTACGAAGCGTTTACACAAACGTTCCGGAGTGTAATTGCCATATTTATCCATGTTTTCTTGTCGACACCTGTGGAAATCTTGCCAACATTCAGATTCATCGATAAACAATACTCTATGCGGTTGTAGAGCGTATCTTATTTGAGCCCAATCCAATTCGTACCGACTTTCGTCGGAACTTGCACTGGGGGGATCGTTTTCACCAAGGTTTTCCATTAGGTAATTATAAGAGTTATGTCGGTCCGATGTACGATAGATCTGCTCGATGTTTCTTTAATCACAATCCACGAAAAAGGACTTAAATTTTAAAGGAAAGCTTTTTTCTACGAGAAATTTCTTCAAAGTGTTTCACAGTTTTATAGAAACTGCTTTCATAAGTCAAAGGAGAATGTCAAATTCTTAAACATTTCTTTATAGTTTTTGATTAAATGTGAGAAATATACACAAAATAAATATTTAAAATATCAAACGTTAAGCCGGCACCATTCACTAGGATTGTTGACATTTAGATGTTTGATTGTGTTAGTATGTTGTGTTATTTTTTACATTGTTGTAAAAACGCGTATTCAATTTAGTAGTATTACGCATGACATACGTAACAATGCAAAGGTTATCGTAACGATTGAGTTCCCCAGTGGCAGACTAACTAATTTTGGAAAAGTGACGAAAGGACAAGATTTGAAAATAAATAAAGTTTTTTCATAGTAGAACAATGAAGGTAACTTCGTGCAATCCTATGATTACAAAAATTATATCTTTGACAACATCTCATTGAGAAATTGTTTTTTTTTAATTATATGATTTTAACTAATGTTATGAGGAACTATTAAAAAAATTATAATAAAGCCATGGTACAATAAAAAGGTAAGGTAGAGTTCCCAGCTGATTACAATTTTTTCTAAGTGTACCCGAATTCTGCAAATTTTGTGTAGGGTAAGTGTACCAGAAGTCGGCACTTTTAGGATTTTCGTGTTTTTAATCGCTCACCATTCTGAGTGGAACATTTTAATTATTACAAAGTTAATTTATTCAGATTCGAAATTTTGTATAGTTTTTGCAATAATAAATAAATTTTTAATTACTTTTTATTAAATTTCATATATTTGTAGTTTTATTAAAACAATGCTTTTTTGCCAATAGTCGGCACCACTTGCCAATTGTCGGTATGGCATGTTCCAACAGTCGGCATACCAATTTTTTGTAAGAATAATTAATAATAATAATAATAGATTAATTCATTAAAATATATTTTTGCTTAGGTAAACTGATTCGACGTCTTTATTGTACTTTTCTTAAGAATATGAATTGTTGAGGACCTTCACAGACAAAAATTTAATTTTTATTAGAATAAATCATCTTTTCTTAGCGAAATTGTGCACAAAGATAGCTGGCAATATATTTGAAGTAAACAAAATACATTTAGTTATAATAGTTTCATTTATTTGAGCTTAAAAATAAAAAGTACCGACTACTGGGACATGCCGAACTTAGGCACACTTACCCTATGTATTCGTATTTTTTTTGTGAAAAATAAAAACAAAATATTTTCAAAATAAATGACTGGAAAAACATTTAGGATCATATTTTTATGAGAGCATCAAGGCATTGCATTCATCTTTAGCGCTGTTTGACTTTTTTTAGAAAGGAACAAAAATATCAAATAAATGAAAAGAACTTGTTGCCTATAATTTTAATAATTCTGACAGGAAGCGGGCATATCCTCGGCATATTGAAGCAATCCGAAACATTTTTATACCCTTATCCATATAGCTAGATTTGCCACGGCCAAAACGTGCCTCATTGAAATAACGATTTTAGGCCTTAGGTCACTTTGGACCAAATCCGTTTCAGGACATTCGGTGTCGATCTAGCGATGTCCGTCCGTCCGTCTGTCTGTCTGGCTGGTGCGCACGATAACTCTCGAAGGGAGTATCCGATTTGATACAAACTTGCTACATCATAATATTATTGTCAAACTTAGATAAGGTTCGGAGATGGGCAATATCGGTCCACTCCTGCTGGTACCTCCCCCACAAAATGTCAATATTCTCAAAGAAAATAATTTACTGCAGAGAAAGAGAAAGGATAATCCGATTTTTCTCTAACTTTGCCAATCCTAATATTTGCATCAGTGCTAGGTCACGTGTAAAATAACGGACAATATCGGTCCACTCCATTAAGAACCTCCCATCAACATTTAAAATATTTATAACCCTTTAAAGTGTGATGTAAGAATCCGATTGTCTTCAAATTTTTATTAACCCAAGGTCTGGTGTGAAGATGGAATATATCGGTCCACTCTTTCCGGTACCACCCCCCACCAAGGGTCAACATTTTGAATATTCATGAAGCTCATAGAACACAAAATTAACATCCGATTCCATTCAGACTTGGCAAATCTCAATATTTCAATCAAGACATGATATGTTGTATATATGGTAGAGATCGGACCATTCCTTCTGGTACCTTCCCCACAAAGTGTCAACGTTTTGAACAACAAAAACGATCATAAAATCCAACATAATCAAAATAATCAAATTATACACATCACAATATTTTTATTAACCCAAGGTCTGGTGTGAAGATGGTATATATCGGACCATCCCTTCTGGCACCTCCCCCGCAAAATTTTGAGTACCCGTGATGTTCATAAAACGGGACATTAACATCCGATTCCATTCAGACATGGTACATTTCAATATTTTATAAAGATGGTAGAGATCAGATCATTTCTTCTGGTACCTCCCCCACATAGGGTTCAAGATTTTGAGAAACAAAACGCTCAAAGAAAGTGAAATAAGCATCCAACTCTCTTCAAAATTCACACATACAAAGATTTTTGCTAACACAAGATCTGTTGTGAAAATGATATATATCTGCAAACCCCTTCTGGTACCTCACCACAGGGTCACAATTTTCAATACTTTTATCTGTCATAACTTGCGAAACTGGTCAGCGATTCTTTACAACTTGCTATATCCAAACATTTCTCTCAACCAGAAATCTGATTTGAATATGAAATTGATCGAAATTTATTTCGCATAATATTGGATAGAAATGTTCGATTTCCCCCAAATATTGCACATACCAATATATTTTCTGATCAAGTATGAAAATGGAATATTTCGATCCGCTATATGTGTTATCTGACGCATATTTCCAAATTTTTATATGTCTTAGGTCATATAAGAATTGGTCAACTTCGGAACCTCCCCATAAAGGGTCAACAGTTTGAATAATCATAACTCAGGGTTGGGGGTATACATCTGTCGGCAAAACCGACTGATACTATTTTACTTGTTAATTTAATGTTTTGGATCAAAAATTTTTTGAGACAATGGCTTGGTACACTGGTTCCCCTCTTTGCAGCCCTGGTTGTCATGATATCATAGAATAGAGTCACCAAACGAAAATATGTATTTAAGTCGTAGCTTAATCTACATATTGTTTGTACCATGGTTCCAAGCTTGGTAGAAGAATACAGATAGATGTATCATGCTTGGGAACATTGATATGTCAATAATTTTTAATATTTAATCAGAAGATTTTTATAAGTTTTCTCATACGACACAATCGTAGGTTGTTATGATATGCATGTTTCAACAATTTTTAAAAATATGAATATTTTCAATTTCAAAATTGTTTTCACAGTTCATTGTCCCAGCAGGTGTTGTTGTTTGTAGCGTAGTATGTGTGTGTTGTGTTCTGCTAATCTGTTCAGCTCCGTTTAAATTGCTACTTTAACGGCTGTACAAGATCCTTGAGGGTGGGTAGTTTGCTGAGCAATTAAAAGGTGAGCGTAGTGCGGGCCTGTACACAGCCGGCAGGCTCAGCACACTTATCAATTCGTGCCCAATACGAATTGAGGCGACTACACCATCCTGAACGTAATTGCGCCAAAACTACCCTGGTTTGTCTAGGCAGCTGACGTTTCTTCGGCTGCAATGGATGGGGGGTGGACTCCGAGGACGGCATTCACTTTGTAACTGCTAATAGCATCCGCGACTGCATCGGTGTGAATGCCACTCAGACCTGCCTGATAGGCTTCTTGATCTAGAGGCTCTCTCTTGTAGCGCTGGACCTCCCTCTCTAGATCATGTAATGTCCTTCCTGACACGCCTGGGTGGGGGAGAGTTATCCACCATGTGATGGTTGGGATGGCTCTCACGGTAACACCCAAGCAGGTACTGCAACGAAAGCATATGATTATGCTGACGTAAGGGAAGGACTTTCGCCTCCTCATGTAGATGGTCCACTGGTGTCATGAGAGGCACCCTGTCGCAGTTCTCAGGGCAGCGTTCTGGCAGGTCTGGATATTCTTCCACTGCGTAGCACTAGTATTCGCAGACCACACTGGAGCCGCATAGTTTGACCACAGACCGACCTATCGCGTTATAAGAGGTCAACAAGGTTTCTTTGTCCGCACCCCAAGAGCTGCCGGCTAGCGCCTTGAGGACCTTGTTCCTACTTTTCATCTTGTCGCAGATAGCTGTGGCTTGCGCGGACGACTTGAACATGCTGTCGAACGTTACCCCAAGAATCTTGGGGTAGTTCGTGGTCGGTATTAAATTCCCCTCGACCTGAACATTCAGCTGTGTTCTCATCTCCGCAGACCATGTGGTAAGAGTGTGGCCGTTGATTTCGTGGCGGATATTTTCATATTCCTCGCGTGGAAGTATGCGGCAAGCTCCGCGAGATAGGGGTTCAACCTTTCGCATATGTCATCGACCACTGGACCCGACGCCATGATCGTACAATCATCCGCATACGTTACGATCTCAATGCCGTCTGGAGGGCGAGGAATTCCGGAAAGGTAGAGGTTAAACAGTTCCGGAGATATCACCCCACCTTGGGGAACTCCCTGTTTCACTCTACGGGCTTTGGACTTCTTGTTCCGGAATTCCACGTACGACTGGCGTCCACACATATAGTTGATTATCCAACGTTTCAAACTTGGCCGGAGGGGTAGTTCTCTGTACGTCCTCAAACAGTGTGGCATGATTGACCGTATCAAATGCCCTTTGATAGGTCAAGGGCTACCAACACTGTTCTGTCACACGGCCTGTTCTGGTTTAGTCCCTACTAATATGTGTGGAAATGGCGTGTAATGCTGTTGTGGTACTATGTTGTGGACGGAATCCATGCTGGTGGTTGGCAACTGCATAGCTTCCTCTAATGCTGGGGAGGAGTAAAGCCTCAAGAGTCTTTGCTACTGGCGACAAAAGCGAAATCGGCCTGTACGATTCGCCTTTACTGGCATCCTTGCCTGGCTTCAGTAGCGGGACCACCCGGCCCATTTTCCAGGTTTCGGGCACTATGTAGGTGGCTAGCGACAAATTGAGAACTTTTGTTAAGTACTCGACTCCCGGCGTATCCAGCTGCTTCAACATTACCATTGAGATTCCGTCCGGGGCCCAACGCTTTGGATGACTTAGCGTTACGGATGACATTTGCAACATCACCCATCGTAAACTGTGGTGGTTCCTCCTCGGCGGGAAGAAGATCTGATACGACGTAGTACTCTTTCGCTTCGCCCTATCACTCTCGGGGGTGCTCGACAAATTGTCGGTTAAAATATTCCGCGCACCTCTTCGGATCAGTCACCGTTACGATCGTTAAAAGTGACTGAGGTCCTATCATCCTTTTTTCCAGGTTCGAGAGCGACTTAACCGTTACCCACAGCTTACTCATATCGGTTCCAATGTGCAGCACTTCAGATGGTCTAGCCCACTTTTTCCTCTTATGCTCCTGCACCACCGGTTGACTTCCACTGTCAAAATCACTGATTCTAGGATCAGTAGGGTTGGTACGACGGAGATCATCACGCTCGTTTGCTAATCCCGCTGCCTCTGCTGGGAAGTTTGGTCTTATCTCGGGTAGTCGGACCAGCAGGTATATAGCGAGCGGCTGCAGCTCTGATGATGTTTCGGAAAATCCTTTCTCGCTAACCCGAACATCAGAAGGGTTGGGCAGTTCTCTGAGCGGCGGTTGGTGAATTCTCTGAAACTCTGGCCAGTGAGCTTTCCCATGGTTAAGGAAAGTGCGGGCGTTCAGAGGTTATGAAATCGGGCGACCTGCTTATGGAGACGATTATCGGGAGATGGTCTGAGCCAAGAGAAATGACGGGTTGCCAAGTCACGTCATTTATCAGACCGGGTGACCACTATGGTTAAAATCTTGCGAACTGTGACACTCTCCTCTTATTCGGTGGGGGGGCATCCTCGTTAACCGTGCAGAATGTGGAGCAGTCAATCTGCTCTGCCAGCGCTGATCCCCTCTGGTCATTACCTAGGACGGAATGCCACAACTCATGGTGGGCATTAAAAATCCCCTAGTACCAGGCGGTTATTGCCTACCAATAATGGGCTAATATCAGGGCAAATAACGTGGTTCACAGCTATTAATCGGCGGATATTACACATTAAGCACCTCTACCTCGGCAGTTCCACACTTGACTGCTACCCCCCATACATTCCATGTATGGGCACTAGAGACTAGCTCAAGCGAGATAGGTCTGTACTGAACAGAATGGTGTAACAGGAACGCTATCCCCACCTCCCTTCTGGTGCGATCCTTCCTTAGTACGTTGTAACCATAACAACGTTGTAGGCTGCAATTTTCATTCAGCTTGGTTTCCCTGCACCGCTGCGATCTTATAATTCCTTCCGACTCAAAATTCCACTATCTCTCTATTTTGCCTCGAAGTCCGTTGCATTGAATGCAAGAATGATGCACAATCCGGAGTTGGAAACAGCAACATGTGCGTTAAGGTGCTGCGGTGTTGGTTGCTGTTCTGGAGACTGCGGTGAGTGCCATACTCCGACGACGTCTCTGACGAGGGACGACGAAGAAGAGGACTCGCTGGGGACTACGTACTGCAGCAAGTCGCACATAAATATCCCTTTCGCGGTAGTCATCGCAAACGCCTTAATCCGGAACAGTTCGTGAAGTGCACCCACGCTCTGCATCCATTACATCGCACCGAGACAGATCTGTGGTGGATGACGTTCTGACAAACCGAGCAGAACCAAGGTCCGGGGTTTTCCTCAATCCCGCACGACCAATAAGTATTCTTATACCATGGTTCCACGATAGTATATTTGGTTCCATATTGACAAGAATGTGAAAAGCCACGATAAAAAAGATTATTGAAAGGATCCGAAATTTAGGAGAATTTATTTAAAGAATTTGGTAAATTCAAAAGTTTTTTCCCCAAGTTAAAATCTCCCAGCCGGTCGCAGTCATCACAAGTAGTAATGAAATGATACCCAGAAACTGATGGTGAAGAAAAGCATGGAAGACTCTAGGATTAAGTCCAATTTTAAAGAATATTATTGAAAATTTGTAAAATGACTACTGTTTATTATAATTCATTTTCTTCATGTGTAACATTGTTTTCTTTTCCAACAACGGTTATAAATTTTATGCGCCATTTTTTGGTAATGCACAAATACATAAATGCATAACAATGCATTCTTTATGCCACGTATAAATAATTTATATAATTGATTATCATTAATAAACAGACAGTATAATCCGTGGCCAAACTTAAGTGAAAAACAAAATAATAGAATAATAAAACAGACAACCAAGGACCCTGTTAAATTTATCAAAAGTGTTAACTAATACTACGAATATATATATTTTAAATAAAGCACATTTCAAATAATATAAGGATTTGATTTTCAAATAAATAGAGTCAAATTTAGAAAATTAGCTACATCATGGGACATTGAGGATTGCCAGCAGCAGCACCAGCAGCTGCGGGGTCAAGTACTGGCAAATCACCAGCGGTTTCTGCCAAAATTTCTTCTGGTGGTTGACCATATTCCTGCAATTTACGCATATCATCTAAAACCACACGGAATTTGTCGCGCTTTTCTTTGGCCGAGTCATTGGGATTTTCAAGTTCTAAATGTCCTTCAATAATTTTGTACAATTCCAATTGTTTCTCGTAACGTTCCTTATCTTCGGCAGATAATTTGCTTGCATTTTCTTCCAAATATTTGGGATATTTTTCCAAGAGTTCCTTAATGCTGGGCAATAGAATTTCAGCTGAGAGCAGAGATTGCATCATGCCCTCCATGAATGGCAGGAACATGTTACCGTCATCAGAGGCAGCCTAAAAGAAATTAAAAAAAATTATTAGCTTTTATTATAATGTTATAAATACAAAGTACAAGTACAGTCATAAGCTAACTCAGGAAGTCACAAGACAACTAGATTTTCTGATTAGTTATTATTGATTTTTGCAAATCTAATAAATAAGAAAATAATAGAATAGAAATTCAATGATAAGTAGCGATTGGGTCAAACCAAGACCTAAGGATTTTAACTCAAAATATGTATTTTGATAGCAAACAGTTGTCAGATGGGCTCACTGGCCGAATATATATAGGTCATGGGTCAAACCTTGCATTTTTGCCATATTTAGTCATTTCAATTAAATTTAGATAAAATTGAAATATTAAAATCAATTTCGACCGAATTTTAATGAGAGACTTTTTTCATCTCTCTGAATTCTTGGAAAAAGCTATTTTTTCAAAACAAATATTTTGCGGAATAGAAATGGGCTTTGGAATGTGCGTAATGTGGACCAGTTCATTACTTTGCCCTTTACATTTTCTTTGCATACCATTCGCTTATCGTTGCACAATGTTGAATCTTATCTTTAATAAAACGTTTTGGATTAAAGATAATCTATACTAAATTTCTGTATACTATAGAGTTACATACATAGTTATTTTGCTTATATGTATAAATATTGAAAAATCAAATAATAATAATTAAAAAAAAAACTAGCCAAAATGAAAATTAGATATTAGATATTTCATGACATCGTTCAATATAAATGAGTTATGTTTAGATTGACAGCTTTTTGTTAATAGATATTATTTCTAAATAAGAATTTATGGCCCCAAATTACTGGTGAATTGGCCTTTGCTATTAAGGATTACCAAAGTAGTGATCAACCCGAATCGGAGTAATTTGTACTGAATGCTATCTGAATACTATACTATCAAACATTGGCCAATTTGGTTCCTTAAGCCGGAAATGGATTCGGCCCAATTTAGTTTCTATATGGAGACCATTTATTTGTGCAATTCTATTGTTTAATTTAAATTGCATCTATATATACTTACATTTTCAAGACTCAAACCGCCGAACATATTGGCTACATCATTTTCTGATACGGGAGCAGCGAGATTGTCTGTGCCTTCTTGCAGTCCCTTCAAAGCTTGTGCTATGCTGTCGGAATATTTGGCAACTTCTTCATCGCTGGCAGTATTTTCACCCTGTAACGTTTTGGCGGCGGCTTCAGCCATTTTCTTAAAACCAGCCATAATTTGCTCGGGATCTTGTGGCAATGGTGCAACATCACCTGTGGGTGTGTCGGGACCACCGAACAATGTGTTCATACGTTCTGCCAACAGCTTGGCCTGTTCTCTATTGCGGCAAAATGCAAACGATGAAAATAAATATCAATTAATGAATTGCCATAGACTTACAAAAAGAATTCCTCCGAATCAGGATTGCCTTCGGCACCATCTTGGGCAGCATTGGATGCATCACCATTGGCCGCTTGTTTGTCGTCCTTTACGAAATCTTGCAGGGCATCTTGAATACGAAAGAAATTTGTATTTATTTAATATTGCTGATGATTACATAATTTTCATTCATAATTCAAATTCTGGTGTTTGTTAATGATTTTTTTTTTGTCGCAGTCGCATTCTATTCGTCTGCCCCATTTGCACAAAATCATCAGCAGCATTGTGAGCGATGTGATCATTGGACTGAGTGTCTTGTTATGTTATGACACACTGCCGACACATTCTTGTTGTTGTGATGTTCTTAACTTACTGTCCAGCAATTCGTTAAGCTCGTTGTCATTGGGCTTTTGTTGATCGGCCATTGCACGTGACTATTTGGGAAAGGTTTTAAACAATTATTTCGAAATACAAAAATAGAACTCTTCTTTCCCAGCTGCTCCAAGATTCTCCACAAATGAAGAAACTCAACGTGAACTAGAGGTGGCAAATAATCACTACCATCGATTGTACTTTATCGATACTTTATTTAAAAGGGCAGTATCGATTGATAGTTTTTACTATCGATATTACCGGACAAAATGCTATTACTACACAACAACAGAAATAAAATGCTAATTTAAAAAATATTAAATTAATGAATATAGTTTAATGAATATAGTTTAATGAATATAGTTTTTTTTAGTTAGAGCAACTACTTTCTACGACACTCTACAGCGAAACAATTAACGGTATAAATATCGATAGGTTGCCACCTCTGACGTGAACTACGATGTAATTGTCAAAGGTGTTTTTCTAGATTAGGGTTGCCAATACGCAAGATATTTTAATAAAAATTGATTTACGTAAATCTTAGTAAGATTTTTAAGACAGATGTAAAAAGCTTTAATTTGACTAGTAGGTGAATGTTTAATATTATCCGTTAAATTCCCATTAATCCTTAGCACAGCGGATGCTATTCTATAAAAGCATATGCCAAAAATAACAAGTAAAAGAGAAGCTAAGTTCGGCCGGGCCGAACTTTTAATACCCTCCACCATTTCGAAGGAGATTGAAAATTAAAAAAAAAAATCCGAAAACTACCATTTAAAAGACAACCGTTATATGGGAACTATACGAAGACGTGGACCTGTATACGATTTTTATACCCTCCACCATACTATGGAGGGTATATTAACTTTGTCATTCCGTTTGTAACTCCTTGAAATACTCATATCAGACCCAACAAAGTATATATATTCTTGATCAGCGTAAAATTCTAAGTCGATTTAGCGATGTCCGTCTGTCTGTCTGTCTGTCTGTCTGTCTGTCCGTCTGTCTGTATGTCTGTTGTAATCACGCTATCTTTCGAATGAATTGAGATAGGTGGCTAAAATTTTGCACACATGTTTATTTTTCCAGTAGGCAGGTTAAGTTCGTAAATGGGCCATGTAGGTCCACGTTTTCATATAGCCCCCATATAACGGTACCTCCCGATATTCGGTATTTTGATGAATTTAGCGACATTATTTGCCAGAATTGTTTCAAATTTGGTATTTGAAGTTCAAAATGGATACTACACCCTAAGACAGAAAATTGTCTGTGCAGGTCCACGTCTTCATACAGCCCCCATATAACGGTACCTCCCTATATTCGGTATTTTGATGATTTTAGCGACACTATTCACCGGAATTGTTTTAAAATTGGTATTTGAAGTTCGTTATGGGAACTACAGTCTGTGACAGAAAATTGTCTGTGCGGGTCCAGGTCTTCGTATAGCCCCCATATAACGGTACCTCCCTATATTCGGTATTTTGATGATTTTAGCTACATTATTCACCGTTTATTTCAAGTTTCGAATTTGAATATGGTAATGGCTTATGACAAACAATGCCTATGTATGTCCACGTCGTATAGACCCCAAAATAACGGCTATATTCGGTATTTTTAAAATTTTAACAGAATTTTTTAAGGATTTTATTTTTTGAAAATTTCCAAATTCGTTGCAAATGGTGGAGGGTATTAAAAGTTCGGCCCGGCCGAACTTACTGCTTTTTAACTTGTTTTTTTATCATACCATTACGAATATCAAATACGAAATTTATTACAATTACGGTGAATGATGTCTCAAAAACCATGACAATACGGAGTATCGGGAGGTACCGAAGACGATTTTCTGTCTTAGGTTGTAGTACCCATTATGAACTTCCAGTAGGAAATTTGAAACAATTTCGGTGAATAATATTGCAGAAACCATCAAAATACCGATTATCGGGAGGTATCGTTATATGGGGCTATACGAAGACTTGGACCTGCATACAAAAATTTCTGTCATAGGCTGTAGTACCCATTAGGATCTTCCAGTACGAAATTTGAAACAATTCCGCTGAATAATGTTGCTGAAATCGTCAAAATACCGAATGTCGGGAGGTACCGTTATATGGGGGCTATACGAAGACTTTGACCTGCATACAAAAATTTTTGGCATAGACTGTAGTACACATTACGAACCTTAAATACGAAATTTTAAATAATTCCGGCAAATAATGTCGCTAAAATCATGAAAATACACGAAAACGTGGACCGACATGGTCCATTTACGAACTTAACCTGCCTACTGGTAAACTATGTATGTATGAAACATTTTAACCTTCTTTCTCAATTCGTTCGAAAAATAGCGTGATTAAGACAGACAGACAGACAGACGTCTTAGAATTTTACGCTGATCCAGAATATATATACTTTGTAGGGTCTATTATGAATATTTCGAGGAGTTACAAACGGAATTACAAAGTTAATATACCCTCCATAGAATGTTTTCTCACCTTAAGTTCGGCATGTCCCAGTAGTCGGCATTTTTCATATTTAAAGTAAAATAAATATGAATATTTATAACTAAATGTAAAAAAAATATTTGTATTAGTTTTGAATATATTGTAACATTTCGCTAAGAAAAGATGATTTGTTCTATAAAAATTTACATTTTTGTCTCTGAAGTTCATTCAGCACAAAAAGACTCGTAAGTTAAAACATTTTCAACAAAGTCTTTTTGAAACATTAAAGAACTATCAGAAGAACTATTCAGACAAGAATATTTAAAAAGGAAAAAATAATATTATTGTAATTTTATTCAAGATAGAACTTTTATTATGCCGTATTTAAGGTACAGCCCACACACCCCACCCCTATAACGATCTTGCAGTTTAAAAGTATTTTGGACGTTTTCACAATCTCAGACAATATAAGTACACTATTTGATAGGGTCCCAATAAGCAGCACGTCTTGATATCTTTGTAAAAAGGAAATTTGCTATACAAATATGAAGGTCCACATATTACTATAAGCGCCATACAGCTATGTGCTCAGTTTATGATCGAAGTTACAACTACCATATTGTTGTGAACTAATATGATTTTCTTCTTTTTTTTAAACGAATTCAAAAACAAAACAAAAAATATTACAAAATTTACAATTCAAAATAGAAAGTCAAATTGAAACAAGTAACAAGATAAAAAGCAGTAAGTTCGGCCGGGCCAAACTTTGAATACCCTCCACCATTTGGAACGAATTTGGAAATTTTAAAACAATAAAATCCTTAAATAATTCTGTTAAATTTTGTATTGGGGTCTATACGACGTGGCATTGTTTGTCATAAGCCATTACCATATTCAAATTCTAAACTTGAAATAAACGGTGAATAATGTAGCAAAAATCATCAAAATGTCGTATATAGGGAGGTACCATTATATATGGGAGCTGTGCGAAGACCTGGACCAGCATAGACAATTTCTGTCATAAGCTGTAGTATCCATTACGAACTTCAAATACGACATTTCAAACAATTTCGGTGGGTATTGTACCTAAATTCGTCAAAATACCGAATACAGTGAGGTACTGATATATGGGAGCTATACGAAGACCTGGACCTGCATAGACATTTTTCTGTCACAGACTGTAGTTCCCATTACGAACTCTAAATACGAAATTTGAAACCATTCCGGTGTATAATGGCGCTAAAATCATCAAAATACCGAATATCGGGAGGTACCGTTATAAGGGGGCCATATGAAAACGTGGACCTACATGGCCCATTTACGAACTTTACCTGCCTACTGGAAAAATGAACACGTGTGCAAAATTTTTGCCTTCTATCTCAATTCGTTCGTGATTACAACAGACAGACGGACAGGCAGACGGACATGGCTACATTTTACGCTGATGAAGAATATATATACTTTGTTGCGTCTGACATGAGTATTTCGAGGAGTTACAAACGCAATGACAAAGTTAATATACCCTCCATAGTATGGTGGAGGGTATAAAAAGGCTGTACGTTCGGCCGGGCAATTTGGCAATTTTCAAAAAATAAAATAAAATCCGTTAAAAATTCTGTTAAAATCTTAAAAATACCGATTATAGCCATAATATTAGGGTCTATACGACGACGTGGACCTGCATAGGAAACTTTGTCATAAGCCATTACAATATTAACATACGGAATTTGAAAAAAAAATGTATATTTTTTGTAACACCTCACAAACGGAATGAGGCGGAGGGTATAAAAAGCCTATTTTATTAAATATATTATTGAAAAGTGGTGATGACTACTTGCAAAAAAGGGGAATCTTCATAGAATCACTA